>NC_040102.1:39007148-39310178 GCF_003369695.1 Bos indicus x Bos taurus
TCAGCTTTCCCTTAGGCCTTCAGCTGTAGGAAGGAAGGGTGAATATCTGAACAAAATTTAAAAAGGATTTTCCTGTTAAGAAGAAAGTATTTGGCAATCAGTGCTGGGTTATACATCCAGTAGTGTTCACTATTATATTACCACCATCTGATCCTGAATTAAATGTCATTTATTTACTTATTACTTTATTGAATTATTTCATATTTTAAAAATTGTCTGAGAACTCTTAGAGGCTTAGAAGATCAACTAAGAGGCTGTTGCCATGACCTCAGTTTGAAATGACGTGAATATTAAGGTAGAGGCACAGGGCATGGGGCTTCCCTGGTGGCTCAGACAGTAAAGCATCCCCTGCAATGCAGAAGACCTGGGCTCAATCCCTGGCTCAGAACAATTCCATGGAGAAGGGAAAGGCAACCCACTCCAGTCTTCTTGCCCGGAGAATTCCACAGACAGAGGTGCCTGGCGGGCTACAGCCCATGGGGTCACAGAGCGGGGCATGACTAAGCGACTCACACACACACACACACACATAGGGCTTGGGGAGAAGTGAATAGATTCTAAAGGTTATTGGAGAGAAATTAACAGATATTGGAAAGTGACTAGTTTTAAAGGATAAGGGTGATTTCTTGGTTTATGGAAGTCTGAAGTTATCCACTGAATTCCAGCCACTCTCTCATAGCTGCTGAAAAATGTTGTACAAGAAGTGTCTAGCAATTATTGAGAATGTACTTATTGTCAGACATTGTAATGAATACTTTACCTCCACTAATTCACCGAATTGTTACAATGCCACTTTAAGGAAAGCATTTCATTGTTAGCTCCAATTTACAAATAGAGGAATTGAGGCCCTGGGGAAGCAAAGAAAATGCCTGCTGTGAAGAAGAATGGACTAGGTAGGAAATTCGTTTTTAAATTGAACTCTATCATGAGGTGTGTGACCTTCAGGAGGTTATGCTTCTCTTTGGGAATCAGTTTCTCTAATTATTAAGTGAGGCTGGTTAACCAGATACCAGAGACCTATATTCACGGTGCCTACTGTTAACCAGAATTCGAGAAATGAAGACCTGATTGAGATAAAGAGACATTTTGGGGGTTTGTAGCCCAGGAGACGCAGATTCAAAAGCAATTGATTTGTGTTCTGCTGGACCACAAAATGGGGAAAACTTAGAAAGGCAACAAAACCTCACAAGGCCACATGCATTTTTTGTCCAAAGTTAGATTGGAGCTGGCAAGAAGTAAGGGTGCCTGCAAAGCGAGGATGGGTTGAGGTTCAAAATCATTACACAGTTGTGAGGAGGGGGTGGGGTGGGTGGGGTGGGACTTTGAAGCTACAAGATTGCAGCCAGCAGGGGCTGGCAGGCACTGTGAAAACAGCTGACATGGCCTCAAGTCTGATACCCTTCAGAAAACACCAGGTCTACATGATGGAGGAATGCTGCTGCTGCTGCTGCTAAGTCGCTTCAGTCGTGTCCGACTCTGTGCGACCCCATAGGCGGCAGCCCACCAGGCTCCCCGTCCCTGGGATTCTCCAGGCAAGAACACTGGAGTGGGTTGCCATTTCCTTCTCCAATGCATGAAAGGGAAAAGTGAAAGGGAAGTCGCTCAGTCGTGTCTGACTCTTCGTGATCCCATGGACTGCAGCCCACCAGGCTCCTCTGTCCATGGGATTTTTCCAGGCAAGACGACTGGAGTGGGGTGCCATTGCCTTCTCCGGGAGGAACAGAGTCTGAAAGCAAATCCACAATGGCCGCCTGGCTCCCTTTAGGGTGTCTGAACAACAGTTACTCCATTTTGATTTTTTAATTGATCTTAAATATGTCATCACTATAGATTTTTCAGTCCCCCAAGCCTTAATTTTAGATGCCCTAATGCCATTTCCTATCATCTAAACTACAATAGGACTGGCATAATATCAACGTTAATAACAGCTGAATAAATGCTTGATATAAAATGTTGCAAGGCATCCCTAGAGGCTCAGATGGTAAAGAATCTGCCTGCACTGCAGGAGACTCAAGTTCAATCCCTGGGTCAGGAAGATCCCCTGGAGGAGGAAATGGCAACCCACTCCAGTATTCTTGCCTGGAGAATTCCATGGACAGAGGAGCCTGGTGGGCTACAGTCCATGGGGTCGCAAAGAGTTGGACACGACTGAGTGACTAACTTTCACTTTTCAACTTTCTTGCAGAAAATGTTCAATTTTTATTTCCTCTTCACAATTGATCAGTAGAATACAGCAGAAATGGTGCTGTGCCAATTCTGAGCTCAGCCCTTCACTGGCCTGAAAGCTCCCACTTTCTTCTTGGAATGTCCTTTGTTGGAAGTCAGATGACATGCCCCTGGAGAAGAACCAGGGCCCCCCCGGTCACTGGAACTCTGAGTTCCCAGTCCAGCCGCCAGATGACTCGAGCCTCCTAGGACCTAATCTAATGTCACATCTGATACCATGTAAAGCAAAAGAACCACTCAGTTATCCTACATTGTGATGTAATAAATTATAGTTTTAAGCTACCAATTTGTGGGGCAGCTTGTTTCACAGCAATCAATAACTGAAATAGTTACTGCAAATATACCCATTTTACAGATCTAGAAACTGAAGCTTATGAGAATTTAATTGTGGGTCACATATCAAGGAAATGGTGGAATAAATATCTGAACGGAGTTCTACCAAATTACAGGGTCCACAGCTGAAAACACCATGCCAGCTTGTGTCTCATCTTAAAGCCAAGTTGTCAGCGTATGTTTCTGCAACATTTGAATTTGGATAGCATTTTCTCCTATGAAGAGAACCGCTAAGCTTACACAGGCATTACAAAAGTCTGTTCTCTTTAATTAATTCTACAATTCCTAGAAGTATTTGACAAATAATGTGTGCTAAATGTACTCAGATACTTCACATGGATTACAAACAAAAAGCCAGAAACCTAGAGGAATGTTCTTCTCTTCTGGTCTCGCTGGAGCTCTTTAATTTTCTGAAGCCTAAGGCAGTGACGTGCAGCCTTTAAATTCCCTTGTCCACCTTGTCAGCAGTGCCTCAGACACCTGTGCATTAAATTAGTGAGATATTGCTTTCAATCTGCACTTAGCGTTTCCAAGTTTTTATCATCTAGAAAAAGGCACCGATACATCATGACTAAGTTCCAAACAGATGGTTTCAAAGTCTATTTAGCTGGTGCTCCTTTTTTTATGAAGCTAAAGTAAAATTCGTTCAGCAAATGCAGCTATCAAAAGATAATTGGGGGGCGGCGGGGGGAGGGGGAAGCAAATGAGCTGACTTAGCAAAAATGAAAATCCTGAGTATTTCACATTGAAACAAGCCAAGGCAGTGATTTAAAGGGGACAGTGCCCCTTTTCTTTTCATGCTGGCTCCACCCCTCCCACCCTGATGCTTGTCCAAATATAGTTTAAATGAAGATACAATGGCACTTTACTGTGGGTTAGTGCTACAGACTGGGGTAAATGGGAAATGTGCTAGCGTATGGGGTAAGGATGAGGAAATGCACATGGTCAAATGTAAACAAGTTACAATTTTCACATAAAATCTGTAGAAGTCACTGCAGGAGTACAGTATTATCTATTACACATATCGTAACTGAGGTAACCCTAGCCTTCTAAGTCAACTGTAAAAGCTCTAATTGAGGCTTTCACATCAAGTGGTAGTAATAGCCATAATGCTATACATTCACAGAGTGCTTTGTGATTTTTCTGTTATCTGTGTGGAACTTGATTTGATCCTTATAATAACCCCAGACTAAGTCCTAGTATATACAAGATCAGAAAGTTCAATAACAAACCCGGAGTCAACGCTAGACTCTAAAATACCATAACTTCAGCTGCAATCTTCAACTCCTAGTTTCTTTTAAAAAGAGGGGGTGAGTACAAACTACTATGTGTAAAATAAATAAGCTACAAAGATATATTGCACAGCATGGAGAACACAGCCAATATTTTATATAACTATGAATGGAATATAATCTTTAAAAATTGTGAATTCATGTGGTTTGCCTAAAACTTATATATATTTATATTAATATATATATATATATACCATGTAAAGCAAAAGAACCACTTAGTTATCCTATATTGTGATGTAATAAATTATAGTTTTAAGCCACCAATTTGTGGGGCAGTTTGTTTCACAGCAATCAATAACCAAAATAGTTACTGCAAATATACCCATTTTACAGATCTAGAAACTGAAGCTGTCTATGTTAAAAATGAATTAAAATATCCTCCACATAGCTAGCAACAAATTATCCAAAGAGTTCTATTGCCTAATATCCATCCACTAAGAAAACTACCCAACACTTCTTTCCATGGCAGCCAGCACTGCCAGAGAAAGGAGACACGGCCTTGGAGACCAGCAAACAACAACAGTTAGTGGTGTAGTCTTCTGAACGTCTCCACCTGCAACCATCTCTCCAATCTTTTATTAGAGCTTCAATTTTTTTCGATTTTTTTTTAAATTTATTTTTTTTTAATTTGAGGATAATTGCTTTACACTATTGCGTTGCTTTCCACCATACATCAGCCAGAGTCAGCCATAGGTATACACATACATTCCCCCTTCTTGAACCCACCTCCCACCTCCCACCCATCCTATGCCTCTGGGCTGTCATAGAGCACCGGTTTGAGTAGAGCTTCACTTTTTCAAATTCAATTGATTTCTTTTTATTGAGGTATAATGTGGACACAGTAAAACCCAAAGATCCTAAACAGACAATTCTATCACTCAGAAAGTTCCTTCACATCCTTTTCCAGAGAGTCTTCATCATAGAAGCAACGACTTCTCTCTTTTTTTTTCAACAAGTACTTGTTTGGCCTGCTCTAGAATTTTATATAAATGCACAATTTTGATTTCTGCAACTTGGCCTCTTTCACTCAACATAACTGAGAGTCATCCATGCCATTCTGTACTGACATACTTATGTCCTATGATGTACTTATATTGCATAGATAAGTAGCTAATTCTTTTACACTACCGTGTGGCGTTCCACATCTGAATGCGCCACTATTTCTTTATCCATTCCTCTGTTGATGGACATTTGGGTTGTTTTTGTTTCTAAACAGCTTCATTTTAAACACTAAATATTTGGCTCTTAAAATGAGTCCATTAAGAAATCTGCACATTTTCCTTTGTGTGTGTTTGTGTGTGTGAGTTAAAGTAGAATTGACTTTGGGAATCAATGTAGTTATGCTAAACACTTCGCATTTGAAATATAAAATAAGTTGGTCTGGTTCCCAGACTTCAAGGCTTGGAGGTAAACAGTTGGAGGGATGCTAATGTCAAAATAGCCTCGCAACTGAGCAGTCCCGTGTCTGAGCTCAGCGGTGGGGGTGTCCTCACAGGAAAGAGATGGACATTCAGCACTGCCGTTTCAAGGTTCCAGCTCTATGCCCAGCACTTTGGCTGTTAACAATGTTTCTGTAAACACTCACCAGTGAGATTCTGGCATCATGTGTGTAAACAGATCAGTGGTTCTGATCATTTAAAATCCTGGTGTCAGCTGCCTCTCTCCCTTTCTCTAAGGCACTTCGGCGCATCCTGGTTTGCTAATTAAAACCCAGCATTAAAGCCTTTCAGCCTTGTGTGTGCAGCTAATTGGACCTTCAGGGATGCAATAAATGAGTCAATTAGCATTCACTAGCATGCATTTATCTAGCACCTGCTGTGTGCCAAACACTGCGCAGTGTTAGCTGAGTTTCCTAACAGGGTGTAGGGAGAAAGTGTTAAGTTAAAGAACACTGGGGTTGATGTCCAAAAGCCTGAGTGTGAGTCCTGCTTTTGCACGTAACTGTTTTGAAGATCTTTGGCAATTCACTTTGTCTTGGAACCTCAGTTTTGAGTTAATAAGAGGTCCTGATTTTTTCAGGTCACAAGCTCAGGTATGAAAACAAACATATATCCTTAATATTTCTACCACTCGACTATTCTGGGTTCCTAGTCTTTTGGATGGCAGACCTTTAAACTCATTGTATTTAAGGAATCGCCCTCTTTCCCTAAAAAATCCTTCCCACTTGTCCCCAGAGCTATTGCTGAGTCCCCAGGCTTCACGTACTGCGTGGAGGGGAATGGAAATCCACCAGCTCTGCCCCTTCACTTGCGGTTCACTAATTTTCATATGCTCCTTGGGTCTCAGTTCCTTACTCCTCCAGAATAAGTTCCTTCTTCTACTTTAAAACCTCTCCAGGTCTTCCGGTTTCAGGCCCCTGTTAGTGCCACAGTGGGCCTGGAAGAGAGAAATTCTAGACTTCCGAGCCCTTCGCTCCAGGACCTGGTCCGGAAGCTCCAGGCTCCGGATTATAAGCAGGCCAGCTGGCATTCACTCCCTCTGTGCCTGCTTGGATGGAGGGTCTTCTGAGACCTTTTGATTTTCTCAGACTCCATCTAGAAGGCAAAGCATTGGCCCCTGCTGCTGTCCAAGGAACTTTGTGTAAATTAGAGAAAAAGTGTCCCCTTTTTTGTGAATGAGTGGCCCAGATGCACCTCTTCTGGGCAGACAAATTAGAAGACTTGGTCTGAAGGCTTGTGGGCAGTGTGACAGCCAGGTTCTCAGTCCACTGGTGAGAAACCGAGGGCCTGTGCCATGCCAAGCTGGGCTCTCAGGCCCCTCTTACCTGGGTTTTCTCCCCCTGTCCACCTCCTGACCCAGATTCAGCCCAGGCTTTAGCTTCTGCTCCTTCTTCACTCTCACTTTCCTTCCTCCCCATCTGGAAGCAGGCAGCAACCTTCTCTGCTCACAGAATTCTTCTATTCTCTTTTTCACTGGATATGATGGGCTTTTGGTAAACACAGTGACTTTTCTTTCAAGAAACTGTCACAGCCATGCATATCAAAAGATTCTTTGGGAGATTTCTCTGGCAGTCTAGTGGTTAGGCCTCTACTTCTACTGCAGGGGGCACAGGTGGGATCCCTGGTCTGGGAACTAAGATCCCAGCCTCATGGCATGGCCCCACAAAAAAAAAAATTGCCAAAAAAACTGCAAAAAACTTCAATTATTTGGGAACTCAAAAGCCACCACTAGCCTCTTCCTTCCTCCCTGTATTTCTGTGTGACTTCTCTCCCTAAGGTGAGGGATGTTAGGAGAAAGGACCACAGATGAAGGACATACTTGGGGACCAGGGCAGCCATGGAGGGGGGCTGCTTGGATCTCCTTCAAGAAAGACCTTACCGTCCAGTCATAAGGAGGGATTTGGCTGACTGACTCCAGCTGTGGTGCCAGCAGGAGCTGGAACCAAGGTCGTGGTCTTCTTGGAGACCCTCTAGCCAATGACTGATCATAGTGGCTTTCAAGGGCTTGGCTGTTTCCTCCCCAAACGGGACTCCTCCTAAGGATGACCTTTGCCGCGGGACCCCTCATCAGGCTGACCCTTGACTGAATCTCGGTCACGTCTGCCCAACGGGCGGGGCTCGCCCTGTACCATCTGGTTTCCTTTCCCCCCAGTGAACCTCCTGTGCTCATCACTCAGAGTCTGCTTTGCAGAGAAACCAGACTGACGCAGGTCTGAACACACTTCCAGTAACCAATTAAGTAACACTCTTCCAGGTAGCAGAGCATGAAAATAACCAAACAGTCTAATTCCTGTGGCTGCCAACATGCTCTCTTACCTGTTCTATATCTTTGTCTTAAAAAAATGTGAGGGAGAGAATAGTTACATACCAGGTAAATCACTCCAATTTGCAAAACGTCCAAAAGCAGAGATGTAATCATCCCTGATCCTACTCATCCCTTCCCTCGAGTCATTCCATCACCAGCAGCAATAGCAAAAAGGCAAAGCAGCACAAGGACTGCAGAGCTGCAGCTGACCCCAAAGCAGCAGGTCTGCTTAGACCGAGTCCTGCTTTATTTGAATTACCTTTCCCAAAAAGGGCAAGTGATTAAAAAATCAAGGTGAACTGGAAGGTGTCAGAAGTATGGGTTTGGTAAATAACTTTTTGGACAAAAAAGTAGAAAACATGATTTTCACGGTAAAGTAACACAGAAGCTATTGAAGGTGGTAACATCATCTTTTCAGTATGTGTGTGTGAGTAATGAGTTCTGCTGCTGTTAAGTCGCTTCAGTCGTGTCTGACTCTGCGACCCCATAGACAGCAGCCCACCAGGCTCCCCCGTCCCTGAGATTCTCCAGGCAAGAACACTGGAGTGGGTTGCCATTTCCTCCTCCAACGCATGAAAGTGAAAAGTGAAAGTGAAGTTGCTCGGTCGAGTCCGACTCTTAGCGACCCGTGGACTGGAGCCCACCAGGCTCCTCCGTCCATGGGATTTTCCAATGATTTCTGAGTGCCCTGCAGAAGTCTGACCTCAGCCTTCAGGGTTGCAGCCAGTAGCGACGATGCTCGTATTCCAGGTAAGTGCAATTTCATTGTAGGTTCCCTGTAGATATATCTGGTCAGCCAACTTTTGCCCCTTGAAAGGATTACACAAAACCCTCTGTAGGAGCAGAAAGAGGTTCATAACGTGGAGGGTTTAAAATTATTTCAGCACCAACAACATCACTATAATTTTAGGAGCACCATGAGAAGTCACTGTGAAGGCCAAAACACCCATTTGAATGCACACGTTGTATGTGAGCCGATCATTTGAAAAGTTAGTTACCTTCCATTCCTGCTGCTCACTGGATGTTGGGTAAGGTGGTGTGGAAGGGAGGCTGAGGATAAGAAGTGGAAGAGGAGTTTAGGGAAAGGATGCAGCTTATCGCTCTACAAGTTTACCACTGCCTTTCAGGAACCTCATATGTGAAGAGATTGTCTAGGAAACCAGAAGCAGTGGTTCCAGTGAGAAAGAGAGGCTAACTCTATTTCTTGCAAGCTGACAGACTTCCCTCCCAAGAGTTTAGATGAGTCCTCTTCATCTGCGTACTTTCACCTTAAAAGATGTCAATTCCCACCTTACCACTCTGTCATCCAAGTCTCTCAAATTCTATAGTAGAAAGCATAGGAACCAGAAACCAAGATTTCAAAGAAGAGTCTGACAGAATTTGAAGGTTCTCTTAGAGTCTCTCTTTTTTTTTTAATATTTTGTAGAATTGCTTGCTCCTTGGAAGAAAAGCCACGATGAACATAGACAGTGTATTAAAAAGCAGAGACATCACTTTGCCAACAAAGGGCCATCTAGTCAAAGCCGTGCTTTTTCCGGTAGTCATGTACAGATGTCAGAGCTGGACCGTAACAAAAGGCTGAGCATCAAAGAACTGCTGCTTCTGAACTGTGGTGTTGGAGAAGACTCTTGAGAGCCCCTTGGACTCCAAGGAGATCAAACCAGTTAATCCTAAAGGAAATCAACCCTCAATATTCATTGGAAGGACTGATGCTAAAGCTAAAACTCCAATCCTTTGGCCACATGATGCAAAGAACTGACTCCTTTGAATAGACCCTGATGCTGGGAAAGATTGAAGGCAGGAGAAGAAGGGGACCACAGAGGATGGGATGGTTGGATGGCATCACCGACTCAACAGACATGAGTTTGAGTAGGCCCCAAGAGTTGATGATGGACAGGGAGGCCTGGCGTGCTGCAGTCCATGGGGTCTCAAAGAGTTGGACATGACTGAGCGACTGAGCAACAACAAGCTAGAAAGAAATAGCCTCTGTTTACCAACAAGCTCTTTCAACTCCCTCTATTTCTTGTCAGAATCACAAATTCTTCTTAACTTCTTAGCATGTGGTGTATCCTATGGATGGACCTGTCAAGAAATTAAAGGCAAGCAGAGCAGTCCAACTGGTGGATGAGTGTCCCAAGACCTCCAGAAATTACTTCTTTGTCAAGAGGATCTTGCATCTATCCTAAACTCATCACAGAACTCATCTGTTACAAAATCTTGAAACAGCACCTGAAGACTTCCTGTTGGGTAGAATCGATTTGCTTCTTCTATGCTGTGATTTCCTGTGCTCTGCAGACCAAGGGATTCCCTTCAGCCTCTTCCAGGGTGTCTTGGTGAGTGAATTAAAGAGTACATTGAGAGGTTGTCTTATTTGATTTCCTCAGGAATGAGTGTAATGACAGCTAGACTTTCTAAATGTGCAAATAGCCTTAAAAAAGAGATTTGTTTTTCCAAGGACTCTGTTCTCTGGCATACTCCTTGTTGACCACAGCTCTGCCCCAACATGCTTCCAAAAGTGAGTGATACATTATTGCCCCAATTATTGTAAAGCAGCTATACTCCAATTTTTTAAAAAGGGGAAGAAAGTGTCCAAAACGAAATCGCCTCCAACCCACCAAAAATGCCCTTCATCCAATGTCAGTTACGAATGTGCTTTAGATCCCATTAGGCCAGCAAATGTTTTCATCTTCACACTGGATAAGAAGAATTCATTTGAAAAACTATTTTTCACTTGTTTTACTTTCAGGCAATTGGTTATTCCTCTTCCTCATCATAATGTCATGCCCTCCATAGCAGTCTATATAGTAAAAAAAAAAAAAAAAAAAAAAAAAAACCTTGGGTAATACTAAAATCTAAGAACACATGGAAAGCTTTGCTAGGAAGAAAGAAAGTGAGGAACTAGAAGGCAAATCACTTACTGTGAAAAAATAAAAGCAAAATCTTAAAAACCGAGAAGTCTCTCTGTGACCATCACTTCTTCCTTTCAAAGAAATCCGTGTTCCTTTTCACAAAAACATTTTGATTAACATTCATCTCCAGGGATCTATAAGTCACTGAGCAACTAGGACTGAACAATAGTGAGAAATGAACCTGACTTTCAACTCAGATCTGTGTTTTATCACCAGTTCTTTGAAGACAAAGGTTATTGAGTTTCCAGAGGGACGCTGAAGCTCCCTTTCCTGGACTGTTGTTCTTCAGTCGCTAAGTCACGTCTGCGGAGAAGGCAGCGGCACCCCACTCCAGCACTCTTGCCTGGAAAATCCCATGGACGGAGGAGCCTGGTGGGCTGCAATCCATGGGGTTGCTAGGAGTTGGACACGACTGAGCGACTTCACTTTCACTTTTCACTTTCATGCATTGGAGAAGGAAATGGCAACCCACTCCAGTGTTCTTGCCTGGAGAATCCCAGGGATGGGGGAGCCTGGTGGGCTGCCGTCTATGGGGTCGCACAGAGTTGGACACGACTGAAGTGACTTAGCAGCAGCAGCAGCAGCAAGTCATGTCTGACTCACTGTGACTCCATGGACTGTAATATGCCAGGCTCCTCTGTCCTCCACTATCTCCCTGAGTTTGCTTAAATTTATGTCCATTGAATCGGTGATGCTACCTAACCATCTCATCCTCTGCCACCCTTTTCTACTTTTGCCTTCAATCTTTCTCAGCATCAGGGTCTTTTCCAATGAGTTAGCTCTTTGCATCAAGTGGCCATAGTATTGGAGCTTCAGTATCAGTCCTTCTAGTGAATATTCAGGGTTAATTTCCACAGTGATTTCGGAGCCCAAGAAAATAAAATCTGTCACTGCTTCCACTTTTTCCCCATCTATTTGCCATGAAGTGATGGGACCAGATACCATGATCTTAGTTTTTTGGATACTGAGTTTCAAACCAGCTTTTTCACTCTTCTCTTTCACCTTCATCAAGAGGCTCTTTAGTTTCTCTTTGCTTTATGCCATTAGAGTGGTATTATCTGCATATCTGAGGTTGTTGGTATTTCTCCCAGCAGTCTTGATTCCAGCTTGTGAGTCGCCTGCTATTTTGCATGGTGCACTCTGCACAGAAGTTAAATAAGCAGGGTGACAATATTCAGCCTGGTCATCTTCCTTTCCCAATTTTGAACCAGTCAGTTGTTCCATGTCCAGTTCTAACTGCTGCTTCTTGACCTCCATACAGGTTTCTTAGGAGACAGGTAAGGTGGTCTGGTATCCTCATCTCTTCAAGAGTTTTCCACAATTTTTTGTTACCTACACAGTCAAAGGCTTTAGCGTAATCAGTGAAGCAGAAGATGTTTTTCTGGGACTCCCTTGCTCTTCCCTGTGCTGGGAGGGACCATAGTCTGAACAGCCAAACTCAGTTTCCTGCACTGATATGTGGTTAACATTATATAACTTATTTTGTAAATGGTGGCCTGCATCACATTTTCTAAGGACACCTAAAATCAAACATTCTGGACTCCTTCTCTACCCAAAAATTGGACTAATTTCTGTTTCACAAAATGATAGAAACTATTCCCCATCAAAATTCTATTAAAACAAGACATGATTCATAAATAATTCAATGTTATCCTTAATGTAAACCCACCAGACAGATGACTAAGGGCCAAATAGCTACAGTTTCAAATTTTAGAGAAAATAATGATAATTGAAACTGCTACCTAATTGGAACTATATCTATGGGATATGGGCTATATCCATGTTCAGAGAAAAAAATCCATAGCCTTATGTGCTTACAATGATTAATAAGAAATAATAAAAATTAATTAATTAATGTTTGATTAAAAATATTTATGGAAAACAAGTAGACACACTAAGGAAAAAATAGATTTAACAAAGATAAAAATTAGGAAAGAAATAAGAAAAATAGAGATAATGCATGCATGCATGCTAAGTCACTTCAGTCGTGTCTGACTCTGTGCAACCCCGTGGACAGCAGCCCACCAGGCTCCTCTGTCCACAGGATTCTCCAGGCAAGAATACTGGCGTGGGTTGCCATCGAACCAAAAACTGATATTTAGGAAATAAAATAAGTATATGACCATTAAGCTATAAAAGAAGGTCACAAATGTAAATATTTAAAACAAGATAACAGGGAAATAATTGCAGATAAAAAGGAAAGCAAAACAACTGTATACATGTGTGCAGCTCAGTTTCATCCGACTCTTTGTGATCCTGTGGACGGTAGCCCGCCAGCCTCCTCTGTCCATGGGATTCTCCAGGCAAGCATACTGGAGTGGGTTACCATGTCCTCCTCCAGGGGATCTTCCTGACCCAGGGATTGAACCCGGGTCTCCTGTGTCTCCTGTATTGCAGGTGGGTTCTTTACCGCTGAGCCACTGGGGAAGCTCTGGGATAAGTTTCAGTCCTGTGTATATTAATCGGAAAGATTACAAAAATTAAAATTTCTGATGAAAATATAACTCAATAAAATTGGCCCTGTGTAATATGGTGAGACAAACAGAAAAGAAGTGTATTTCAACTTGGACTTCACTTGAAAATCATATAGGATGTTTCTGAGAGATAATGAACTGACTCTAGACTAAATCAGACCTTCTGCAACAACCTGTGATGAAGTCACATGTGGAAACAATCATCCCATCAAGGGTTAGAGAAATAAGATGACAACACAAGTACATCTTTATGGAGTTGATGTAGAGCTGACAGGCAGTCGGACCTTAAAGGTGAGACCAGAGAGACGGAAAACCCAAGAAGTGAGCTGACTCTCTGCATGTCGCCTTTCCTCTGGGGGACATGTTGATTCATGGAGCAGAGGCAGAAGCCTGGGAATACCAGCAAACAAACCCTGCAAAGAGGCAGAAACATCAGCAAGTTTGGCAAGACCGCAGGGCTGGGTCCTGGGGAGGGTGGTGGTGGGGGAGGAGGGAATTCGAATTCAGTGCTGGTGAGGCGGTCAGAATGGAAGGTCCAAGATCCCAGAGAAAGGCCGTGCCGAGTTGTGAGATTTATTGGTTTCCTCCAAAGACATTTACTGAATTCTCCAGCTGCCCAGACCAAGAGGTTAAAAACCCATGCAGAAAGCCCAATCAGGCAGAGAGAAGTTCCTGGCAGTCTCGTGGTGTGAACCAGATTAAATTTGGAATTTGTGACTTGGTTGCCTCCCAAGGAATCAATACGAGGTTGTCCGTTGAAAACTCCAGCAGGCTACCTATTAACAGTAAAGGGGAACCAGAAATAGACTGAGCTTTCCTAAGACCTAGTTTGAGTCAGTTCTGTCCTTGATTAGATTAGGCTGATCTCCCCTGACGTCACCCAGAGCATTCAAAATTTTTCATCCACAAAGTACAGACTTGAACAAAAAATTACGAGGCATATCAAGAAGCAGGACCAGGAGGAAGAAGGAGGCAGTAGAATATACCCACAGGTAGCTCAGTTATTAATAATTAGTCATATAGCTTAAAATAGTTGTGATTAACGTATTCTCACTTTATGAGCCAACCAAAATTTATTTTAAAGAGAATTAAATGGGAATTCTAGAATTTAAAAATAATAGCAACTAAAGTTGAGAACTCTATAGGTTTCTTGCAGCAGGCTTGACATAGCTGAAGAGAGGATTAGTTAGCTGGAATACGTCTCAGCAGAACATCTAGACTGATGCACAGATGTCAGGGTCTGTGTGAATTTCTTCCAGGATTAAAAAAGAACAACAACATCTGAAACAACTGCTATTGTTAAAGTCGCTATTAAGTTCTCGATAGCCTGTCATTCTTAAAACTCTATCTACTTTCAATGCGGGCAAGCCTGGACTTTAAATGAGGATATGATAGAGTATCCTCCATGCCTTTACATCTTCCAATACTTAAAAGTTGCATTCATTTTTATGACTCGCCGACGGATACTGTGTCACTTTGGGTTATGATTTTTATAGGGAAGGGACACTCCAGGGGCTTTCACTTGATCCTACCTACTATGAAAGTCCTAACTCCATAAATCAGAGGCCACTGTGGGGATTCTGCCAACTATACACTCAGAGGCTTGGAATTATCAACAGAATTGGTTCATTGGCTTTGTGAGCCTACCATGAGATAGACTTGGGACAAAACTCCATTTACCACTGGATTTCCATGAGCTTCTAAATGACCAGTGGACCTCAGAAATACTGCAAATCCAAAATTTAAAAAAAAAAATTATTAATTCAAAATGAATATTCAATATTGCTCTGAAAGTCTAAACATGCCCCTTGCCCCAATTCAGAATCACATTAGTAAATGGTCTCAGGTGTCCTTGGGGATATCTGGAGAATCAAACCTGAGATGTCATAACATGGTCCTTAACTAAGGACATCTGAGTATAGTGTTGCAAACCATCTCTGTTCAGATTTCCCCCCAGTTATTCAGACCAAGAAAGACTTTAACATGCTGACCTCTAAGTTTGGTCTAGGGAACTTCTCAATCTATTACTTCCAAAATTCTCTGAGGGTCAATTTACTCTGTTAATCCTGCTTCACTACTATTATGGTACCATTCCTTGCTAGTGATTTTCCCAGAATTTGCCTCTGCCTCCATCCTCAGACTCTTTTTATTTCCACTGAAATCGGGAAACCCATTTCAATGACAGCACCCCCATGTCTACAACCATCAAACTGAATCGGTCAGACAAAATCCCTGATGTCTAGCTTTCCTGATTGCTACAGTACATCAGAAGGATGTACAACTCCCTTCAGGTCTTTGGGAAGGATCAGAAGGCAGCCAGCCTGAAAGCCACCGTCTGTTTTGGGGCTTCCCATGGTGAGGAACAAGATGACCCAAGAAGCTGGAGGTGAAAATGGCAGCCGAGCCGAAGGCTGGCCCAGTCACTGGCGGAGAGTCATCCATGGTCTTCACCGAGCTAAGAGAGACGGTTCATAAGTTCCAGTGGCTAAGGTCAGCAGGGAATGCCCCAGAATGGACAGCAATCAGGTACAGCAGGAACACGATCTTTCAGAACACATTCGAGACTTCTGACTATTCCCTGCACAGGGTCACATAACCATCGATTTCCCTGTGGCAATAGGCCCAGACGTCACTTAGAAAGAAGCCAGGACAGATCCGGAAATTAAGAGCATCATTTAAAAGGGCTATTCAAGTTTTTTAACTTTCAGGATTGAAAGTTATTATTTTTCCATGTTAAGCAAGTCTGATCTTTTGAGAAAGATCAGATTAGTTATCCCAATCAGTTTTTAAAAATATACACTATATGCATATGAATTTACTGGGAATAAAATTTGTAAATATGCTACATTTTAAAAGGAAACCTAAAGATAGCAAAGAAAGGAAAACTTCCCATTTACAGCATAATCATGAGGGATCTAAAATATTCATCCACCCGCCCATCCTTCCAAACATCCAGTCATCCTTGGAATAAACACAACAAGATATGAGCAAAAATTATAGAAAAATGGAGTTGATTGAGAATATGAGAGGATTAAAAAAGACATCCAAAGATTCTGCATGTAAACTGCATATCTATATTCCTCGATGGGGCTTCCCTGGTGGTTCAGTGGCTAAGACTCTGTGCTCTCAGTGCAGGGGGCCTGTGCTGCTGCTGCTAAGTCACTTCAGTCGTGTCCGACTCTGTGTGAGCCCATAGACGGCAGCCCACCAGGCTCCCCGTACCTGGGATTCTCCAGGCAAGAACACTGGAGTGGGTTGCCATTTCCTTCTCCAACGCAGGGGGCCTGTGTTCCATCTCTGATCAGGGAACTAGATCCCACACGCTGCAGCTCAAAATCCTGCATGCCACCACAAAGACCTCGTGCAGCTAAATGAATAAGTGAAATTCCCTGGGCATTTAAAACTCTACATACATTCTTTTTTAAAGTAATACCATGAAAAATTCCTAATCTAACAAACTTAGGTTTGTTATCATTCCACATCCAGCAAATTTCTCTGTTACCTTTCATACGCCATTCACCAGGCCTGGAGTTTCCTGGGGTAAATCAAATTGGCTTGTTCAGGATGAGAACCTAATAAGAGGTTTTTTTTCTTTTTTCCATCCAACGTTAACAGATCCTAATTTTACCCTGATGCTTAAAAACCTAAAGGTAA
This sequence comes from Bos indicus x Bos taurus, assembly GCF_003369695.1. Classification (NCBI taxonomy): domain Eukaryota; kingdom Metazoa; phylum Chordata; class Mammalia; order Artiodactyla; family Bovidae; genus Bos; species Bos indicus x Bos taurus. The sequence goes on from NC_040102.1 coordinate 39,023,781, forward strand.
CATTATTTATGCACTATAGTTAGAACAACTTGATGAGATTTTGGGTCTTATGATTCCTTTTAGGAAATGAACTCCAATGTGTTGCATATTTTAATACCCTTACTCATTCTAACTCTATTCTAACTTACTCCAAAATCTTAGTCTGACTTTTCTGGGCAGATGGGCCATGAATACTGAACACTTAATAATTTATGCCCCTGGGAAAGGTGCAGCAATATAATAAAATGTGAAATTTCTGACCAATTATGGAGCATAGCTAATAATAGAGCAGCAGTATCAGCTCACTTCCATCAGTTTGATGATAATAGAAAATTGAGAATGAAGGACCATAGATGCTTCTAACTTTTTTTAAACTTGGAAAACTTTCGTTGCAAAAAATTTCCATCATATATAAAAATAAAGAATATTTTAATGAACCCATAATTACTCCATTCAGATTTAATAATGATAGATATGATATGTGCTTCATTTATTTTCCTTTGCTTAGGTTTTTTTAAATTTAATTTTTTCTTTCAATTTTATTGAGGTACAATTGATGAAAAGCACTATATAATTTTAAGTGTACAGTATAACAATCTGACTTTCTTACTTAGGAGTTATGAATTAAGGGAAATTCTAAGGTTCCCAGTCAAGCAAGAAAGAAAAGGTTTAGGGGAAAATAATCACCTTGATGTCAGGTATTCAAATTTCTGTCTCTAAAGTTTTATAAATTGGTATGTCTATATAGAAGCAATTTAGTCAGAAAATTCAGGACATACCCAGGTGTCACTCAAAGGCAGTGATTTCTGGTTCTACAGAACAGTATGGCATTCTATGATTTTAACAAAATTGTGTAAAAAATTTGGTCAATAATTTCCATCAACCAAGTAAGTATACTGCTATCTAATGACAGAATCCATCACAACTTTGCACAGCGGTAATGTGCCTTAATGGCATAAAATATGTGCTGTTATACACTTCTTTAAGCCTCTCAAAAATAACTGTAATATTGCAGTAGAATGTTATCAGATTAGAGTTCTTAGTGAATGACTTATGGTTGAATTTATCATGCCTTTAAATGATAGTTTAAAATATGTTTTAAAATCCTTGGGTGGAATTTTCCTAATATTTAAAATATTTCTGTCTTTGTTAGTAAGCATTGAATATAATTTAAACTGTTATTGATCAACAGAAGTGATTTTTTGAACGTCAATTTTAGTTATTATTATGATGATTTGAGGTCTACTGACAACTGGTCCCAACATTAATATCTCAAACTTAAGTTCATTTTATGAACTTATTATTCATTCATAACTTGATAGGAATTCCATCTTATGAAATTTTCCACACGCAGGCATTTGCCATTTTCATAGCTCTTCGTCACCTTGTCATTCATCTTTTGTTACCAATTTATCAGTGTTCAGGCTTCCCTGGAGGCTCAGCTGGTAAAGAATCCGCCTGCAATGCGGGAGACCTGGGGTTGATCCCTGGGTTGGGAAGATCCCCTGGAGAAGGGAAAGGCCACCCACTCCAGTGTTCTGGCCTGGAGAGTTCCATGCACTGTACATTCCATGGGGTCTCAAAGAGTCAGACACAGTTGAGGGACTTCCACTTATCAGTGCTCACGTTTGCTTTCTGGATGTGCTTAACTCTAGCAAGTTAAGCACAAATTTGTACTGATTGTCCAATTTCTACTAATCTTCTAATGGTCTACTCTTATATACTGCAACAAGGTTGTGTTACAACTAGGTGGACTGGTCCAGGTGCCTGGGACAACCTGTTTGGGTACCTCTGCCCCCTTCAAACAAGGGGCTGTTTTTCATGAATGTTCTCCTTTGGTGACCAGAGCATGTCCCAAGTTGATCAAAGCCCACGGGCCTTCCATATCAAACACTGGCGCAGCTTGATACAGTGGTGCCGTTAGAATTTGGGCACGAATGTGTGGGTGAGCTGTCAGAGTGTGTCAGCTGTTTAGCAGTAGCTTTAAGAAGCCTGCTAGGCATCCTGTAGGGAGAAGATACAGAATTACACCAGCTATGTCTTTCCTCCAGCACAGCCTGAGCACAAGGGCCCCCAGGGGGCCCCACCCTCGTCATTGTCCCCCCACCACTCACAGGTGGCATTGCTCCAATGGGCTGAGACCTGGTTTTCCAGGGAACCTGCAGGCCATGAGCAGGAGGCCCACTCCACTTCTCTGTAACTTGGTCTGCCAGGCTCCACAGGGCTCTCCTGTGGCTGAAAGTGAAAGTTGCTCAGTCATGTCCGACTCTTTGCGACCCCATGGACTGTATAGTCCATGGAATTCTCCAGACCAGAATACTGGAGTGGGAAGCCTTTCCCTTCTCCAGGGGATCATCCCAACCCAGGGATCCAACCCAGGTCTCCTGCATTGTGGGCGGCTTCTTTACCAGCTGAGCCACAAGGGAAGCCCAAGAATACTGGAGTGGGTAAGCCTATCCCTTCTCCAGAGGATCTTCCTGACCCAGGAATCGAACCAGGGTCTCCTGCATTGCAGGCGGACCTCTCCCCTTTCTTCCTCCTTGGGTCTTGGGAGAGTTGGGGAGAAAGCATCAAATTTCACTTTTGTTTTTTCTTACGTCTTATGAGTCTGCATCTGTTTCACTCTAGAAACTGGAAAATGAATACCTTAATCCTAGGTACATGCCATGGTGGTTAAAGCTCAATAAAAAGCAGCAAGTCCCTTCTGCAGCTTAGTCGCAGGGCTCTGTAATCAGGGGCATGCACAGCCCGGACCATGTTAATCTTGGCAGCTGAGTCATTTCTGCTATGGCAGAGTCTGCCCATCCCTAGATGCTCGCATTCTCTTCTTCCAAAGAAAGAGCATTCGGGTCTAACACTGTGTCCAGGTGACAGGCCACGTTTCTGGTCTTCCTTGGAGATTGTTGTTGTTCAGTCGTGAAGTCGTGTTCGACTCTTTGTGACTCCATGGGCTGCAGCACACCAGGCTTCCCTGTCCTTCACTATCTCTCTGAGTTTGCTCAGACTCATGTCCATTGAGTCGCTGATGGCACCTAATCATCTCCTCCTCTGTCACTCCCTTCTCCTCCAGCCCCAGTCTTTCCCAGCATCAGGGTCTTTTCCAATGGGTCGACTCTTTGCATCAGGTAGCCAAAGTATTAGAGCTTCAGCATCAGTCCTTCCAATACATATTCAGGGTTGATTTCCTTTAGGGTTGATTGGTTTGGTCTCCTTGCTGTCCAAGGGACTCTCAAGAATCTTCTCCAGCAACACAGTTTGAAAGCATCAATTCTTTAGCACTCAAACCTATGACAAGTCTTGCAGATAGGTAGGATGTTAACCATCTGCGACTGTGTTCTGATCAAGGGGATAGAAGAGGAAGTGTTGACTGAGTCTTTCTGGAATGATTCTCAAAAAAGCAGGAGATGGCTAGGATGTGTCCTCTCGCCCTTCCCCAGCTACCTACTTTTTAAAATATTTGGATACGATGCCTGGGGCACTAATCACTCTACTGGGCCTTGAAATGATTATGGGCTAAAAACGATGGAGCAGAAGATAGATGGAGACTGAGATGTTAACAACCATGTGCCTCCACCACTAACCTGAAACTGCTCCCCTCCAGACTTATTTTATGTGAAATGATGTGCATTTAAGTATTTTCTTTGATATGCAGTTGATCCTAATTCTAACTAATACACTGCTTTCGTTGTTCTCAGTAAAGCTTCAGGTAAGTCCCACTGCTCAAGAACTGAGTTCCACTTTGTATTATTGTATAAGTAGTGTTTTGTTGTTGTTTTGGTTTTTTTGTTTTTGTTTGTTTGTTTGTTTGTTTAGTTAAGGGCCATCAGGAATGGGCTAACCCCTGAATCTCCAATATAGCCCAAACTGTACAGTGAACTTAGTAACTGCTTCCCATAAAAGCTCTTGCCATTCGTTGAGTTTTCAAACATTGATAATTTCTACTGCCACAATGATTAAGGGCATTCTTAATGAAATCTATGTCCTAGTGATAGGATAAATTGGTCTTTTATGTATGTATTTCAGTTTGGAAAGTTGTCTAACCATTAAAATCCTAAGCTTCAAAGACAGTCAATTTTTCTTTCTTTTATTTGTTTAATGAAGCATAGTTGATCCACAACGTTGTGTTAATTTCTGTTACATAGCAAAGTGACTCAGTTCCACACATATATACATTCTTTTTTCTAATCTTCCCATTGTGGTTTGTCCCAGGAGATTGGATGCAGTTCCCTAGTTGCTTGTGCTGCGCAGTAGGACCTTGTTGCTATCCATCCTATCTGTAACAGTTTGCGTCGGCTAACTCCAAACCTGTCACCCCTCCCCCAGCACCCCCGCTTGGCAACCCCCAGTCTCTTCTCTATGTCTGGGAGTCTGTTTCTATATCATGGATAGGTTCTTTTATTTCATATATTAGATTCCACATATAAGTGATATCATGTGGTATTTGTCTTTGTCTTTCTGACTTACTTCATGTAGTATGATACTCTCTAGTTGGATCTTTCTATTTAATTTTTTTAAAAAGTGAATCAGGCAGGCTTCATCTCAATCCCCGGTGAGAGACTGGGTGGTCAAATGAAGCGAGCAGAAACAAGTCATGAGATTAATGACACTTCCTGAATAAAATGATGGGTCCTGGAGCAAGGTCCTAGAGAAACAGGTCCTGGCTCATACAGCTTCCTGGGAGTCAGCTGTAAACAGATCTTCCCAACCCCCCGTTCAGTGACGTCACACTGAAAGCTTAAAATCAGCCCCCGTGGCAGTGGTGATGCTGCAGAAATCAGCACGTGCTGCCAGCTGGGGCGCCTCGCTTACTCAGGGAGTCAGCGGCTGAACCCCTGTGGTGTCTGTGAGACTGGCCACACTTGTGGACGGGACAACACTGCTAAAAGTGAGCGTGGGTCCCAGGACCACCCACTGGGCACGGGAGTCTCGTTACTGAGTCACAGCACGTCAGGATGGGGTGGCTGGGCAGCATCACTGACTCAGTGGACATGGTCTTGAGCAAACTCCAGGAGACGGTGAAGGATAGGGCAGCCTGGCGTGCTGCAGTCCGTGGGTCACAAAGAGTCGGACATGACTGACTTAGCATCTGCACAACAGCAATCTCAGGATCAAGAGGGTACTCATAGGCCAAGAATCCCAGTGCCCACGTGATGCCTGAATTTCCCCAATAACGACTCTCCATAATAGCTCTCCCACCTCTGTGTGGATCCCTCCAGCGATGGCAAACCTTCTCTTCTGATACAGTCACTTTCACTCTCTAGCTAGGGCAACTTAATTTTTAGCAATAGTCTCCTTAGCCTTGAGTTACTTGGAGCAGCCAGCTTCTCTTCCTGCATTTCACTCACTCAAGCTTTTCTTTATAACACACGTATGTACAAAAGCACACATCTCCCCTGCACCTAGTTTGAAGGAGGCTTTCTTACCTAGGGACCAATGCAAGGTTTTCTTTCAAGACATTGGTCACCTCTAACAACAACAGCACGTCTCTCTGGAACAATTATCTGTCTCACCTGTAGTCCTATTACATATTCTCACCCAGACCCTGTTCAAAATTCCTTTTCCTCTCTCCCAAACATGACTGAATGACTTTTTCAATTATTTTTAGTCTCTTATTGCATCCAATTTCCCATCATAATTTGGCTCTCCTTTTTCTGGTAATAACATCTAGTTTCTATATTGATTACCATAAATAATGTTTGCCTCCTCTGCATTTAATTTAAACAATGACCATCTATCAAGCAGCCAGTGTGGGGCAAGAAGTTCAGGAAGCCAAGACACTGAGATCTATGCTCTGCCTCAGGAAGCTTTATCTGCTTGTGACATTTATTCTCGGGATTACGATGGCCATTCTGTCCCCAGGCGTCCCCTACTGCTTTTACTAGATAAAGGGTTTCATACAGCATCTCAGACTTGGGTTTTTTTTTAAGTCGATTCTTATACATTCTTCTATTTTCATCTTAGTATTCATTTTTCTTAAGCTGAATTTCTCCCATTTTGAGTTAAGAGCATCAGCTTATTCTGATTTATACTTAAAAACCACCACTTAAGAAATATGGCTGTTATCCATTTGTCTCTATACCTATACATTCAGTTACCTATCACCCCCCTTTTTTGTTTTCATATCTGATTTTAAAACCTAGCCGGCAAGTATGGAGTTTACAAATATGATATCAAAAAGCAGTTTTATACAAAAATACAGAATAAAGATACCACAAACAAATATCACAGGGTATCACTTATACATGGAATCTAAAATATTATACAGATGAACTTATCGACAAAACAGAAACAGTCACAGACATAGAGCACAGACTGGAGGTTCCAAGGGGGAGCACTGGGAGTTGGGATTAGCAGATGTGAGCTATTATATACAGTTTGGATAAACAACAAGGTCCTGCTGTATAACGTAGGGAACTCTGTTCAATATCCCGTGACAAGCCATAGTGGAAAAGAATAGATATTTGTATATATATACATATATATCTATGACTGAGTCAGTTTGCTACACCGCAGAAATTAACAGTACATGGTAAGTTAACCAAACTTCAGTAAAATACTAAAAAATGGTACCTCATCTCTAAATATCTGCCTCCCAAAGCATGCAAAGCATTGTATTCATATCATCATACTTTGTTCTCTCTAAATGATGGCTTAAGGATAGTCAGAATCTGTATCCGTCGGTAGATAATACTCCAAGGGTTAAAAGTTGTGACTTCTAACTGGCAGGCTCAGGTTTTAGGCTACTAATTCCCAAGGTCTGCGTTTGCTTTCAGAGTTTCCTCCTGCTTTCTAAAAATTGGTCTGATTAACCTCAAAGCCAATCCCATCTTGGGGGCGTGCTCCCCGCCTGCCAGTAGCAATGTGTGCCAGCCAGTAAGGGCACATGGCTGGTTTGCCAGAGCTTATCTCAAGCAAGGCTGGTATGACCGGGTCTGCACACGGTTTTGTGTGTGTATACATACATATATATATATATATATATATATATATATATATATATGCATTGAGGGGTGACTGTCTAACTCCAAGGTGGAGGTCTTTCTCAAGGTCCCACCTCTCAAAGACCTCTGAGAATGAAAGAGCATGAAAGGTAAGTTAGACTCAATAAGAAATGGTTTCATCTACATGGGATGGGAAGCCAACAAGCTGTTAATTGTGGGTAAGAAATACAAAGCTAATTCATCAAGAATTAGGAAATCAGGGACCTTTTCTCTATATATAAAGCTGTGTTGTGTTTCGTCTCTCAGTTGTATCCGACTATTTGCAACCTCATGGACTGTAGGCCACCAGGCTCCTCTGTCCATGGAATTCTCCAGGGAAGAATACTGGAGTGGGTTGCCATTCTCTTCTCCCAGGGATCTCTTCAACCCAGGGATCGAATACAGGTCTCCTGCATTGCAGGAAGATTCTTTACTATCTGAGCTACCAGCGAAGCCTCTGTAAAGTTGGTTGGTGTATTTATTTCAGGAAAGGTAATCACCATACACACTTAGAATGGCCTGCTCCTGACTGGGGCTCAAAAGTTAAGCCTGGAAAACTGAGTGATTGCTGATAATGAAAAAGAGGAAACTAGTAAAATACACCAGCATCGCCTCATGAATCACAGTCTTTGGTTATAAAAACGAGTCTGTTCTCCTTTCCGGATCATTTCAGAAGACTTCACAGGACTAGACTTGCTTAGGGACATCTTGTTTTTCACAGTAAATTACTCTAGTAAGCAGCAAGTGTTGGCTCTAATTCCCTTTCTGACAAATTCTCTCTCTTTTGGCTTTCTCTAACCTCCTCTTTACTCTCCACCACCTCTAGTCATTCACTTTCACAAGAATAGACCTTTTTCTCTTTTTTCTTATTAACCGGTCTTTCTCTCTGCTCCTTTTCATGTTCAAGTCTGTTAAATAAACGTGGTATCTTAACTTTCTTTTTCAAGTTAAAAAGGCAACCAAAAAAAAAAGTCATACACACACAGCCTGTCCATGCCACAGTCGCTTAGGAGAAGTCCAGGGCATGCTTACCTGTGAGGCAATGATAAGAAAGAGAAGGGACGTTTGCAAATCCATTTCTTTGGCTGAATCTAGCTCCTCCTGGCCGAGAGCTGTGTTTATGTTACCAAGTACACTCTTATTTTTTTCTTTTTCTTGTTAAGGGTATCACCCTGGCCCCGAAAGTCACTCCATGTATAATAAGTGGAGTTCTAATGACTATTGATTGGGAAATCCCAGCCTTTCATTTGGCTGTCAGCTCCGTCTGGCAAGTTAGATATAATCAATAGCAAAGTGGAGGCTATAGTAGCAGCACAGAATGTGTCTCCCCTGGGTTGGGGGGTGGTCAGGGTGGGTACTCAGGTTTGGGGAAGGAAGTCCGGTGTATGGCAGCTTGGGGAACATACTGCAATTTCCAGAAATGTATGAAGTGGTACCAGAGAGGAGGTCTAGTCAAAGTAGACATAGCCATGTCTTAAGATAATTCCAGAAATGTGCCACATATCATAGCAAACTGATCACGGGCTGTCCTCTGTCACACGGGGGAACAGCTTACAAGGCAAGTGCTAGTGTTTTGAACAGGGTGACGGTCTGAATGGGCCGGCAGTAGAGTGCAATGATTACACCCACATTTTGCAGGATCGGACATCCTGAGCTGAACTCTCAGCACTAACGTTCATGCATGATGGGGTCTCGGGAAGGCTATTTTAACTCACAGAGCCTCGGTTTTGTCTCCTGTGAAATAGTCACATCATTAGTACCTCCCTCAGAGGGGTTTCTGAGGATGAAGTGATCGACATAAAGCACTTAGCTGAACTTGGCACTTCATAAACACTCCATGGTATCAGCTGCTGCTCTTGCTGTTACTGTTAATAATACGATTGACCCCAGTTGGCCGCTGCTCTATGGCCAGCTAGTGGTTCTGGCTGCAGTACACCCTCCAGGCTAATCTCAACGGGAGACACTCATGGTTATTTAGGAATTCCAATTAAAGCTGTATTTCATCAATGAGCCAAACAAATATAAGCCACATATCAGGTTCTTGTGTCTAGACTTTATGTAGGATATATAAACAATTGAAACTGTGAACCTGAATGTGTGATGTTGTTTATCCTTCTGAAATTTTCTCTAGTTTGTTTCAGCCACATGAAAATTCGAATCTTTTATCTCCATGCCCTCTTCTTTCTGTTTCTCCCTATGACATAACAGTTGAAAATCTAGGCCACACACCAAATAATCAGCTAATGCTTGATCTTTGCACAACTTTCCCACCAAAGGATGGTCCACGCTTTACTTCAACACTTCTGGTAGCTAAAACTATCTCTGCAAGTCTTATGGCAGTCCAGCCTTCTGTGCCTTTTGAATAAACTTCTTATTTTGGTACAATTTTATATCTACAGGAAAACTGAAAAAAATAGACCCTTCTTTAGACCCTTGTCTTCTAAAAATTGTGGCTTGTTGTTTTTTAGTCACTCAGTTGTGTCTGACTCTTGCAATGCCATGGACTTTAGTCCACCAGCTTCCTCTGTCCATGGGATTCTCCAGGAAAGAATCCTGGAGTGGGTTGCCATTTCCTTCCCCAGGGGATCTTCCCAACCCGGGGATGGAACCCAGGTCTCCTGCATTAGCAGGTGGATTCTTGACCACTGAGCCGCTAAGGAAGCCCATTCTAAGATATTGCCAACAAATGTATTCTTATGAGAGCATGGACTTCTGTGAGCAAGTGATTTGTCCTCTTCCCCCCCCGCAGGCAGAGTGCATATCTCCGCATCACTAGTGCTGGGCTGAGTTGCTCGGATTACTTGGTCCAGAGGCAGAGTCACCACGATGTGAGCAGAGAGGCCCTCGGCATCTTTAGCACTTTATGCCTGGTGGGTGCCTGCCAGTGAGCAGCCCTGACACGTGCTTTCCCAGAGAGGCCCTCGGCATCTCTAGCACTTTATGCCCGGTGGGTGCCTGCCAGTGAGCAGCCCTGACACGTGCTTTCCCAGAGAGGCCCTCGGCATCTCTAGCACTTTATGCCCGGTGGGTGCCTGCCAGTGAGCAGCCCTGACACGTGCTTTCCCAGAGAGGCCCTCGGCATCTCTAGCACTTTATGCCGGTGGGTGCCTGCCAGTGAGCAGCCCTGACACGTGCTTTCCCAGAGAGGCCCTCAGCATCTTTAGCACTTTATGCCTGGTGGGTGCCTGCCAGTGAGCAGCCCTGACACATGCTTTCCCTGCACAGCAGTGCTCCAAGGAAGATGGGAGACACGTGAAAAGACCTGAGTCACACCTCCTCCTGGAGTGAAGTCCAGCTTACCTGCAGCCTGAAGCAAAACTGCTCTGCAAAGTCCAGCTTGGACCAGCCAGTCCACACTCTCCTGCAGACCCATGAGCAGGAAATAAATGCTCCTTGATGTAAACCACTGAGTTTGGGGGTAGTTTTTTTCCTCAGCACCATTTGCGGCTAATCTGGTTGATGGCCTCTCTGTTTTAAGTCGGAACATCATAAGCCATTTTGCTAAGTTCCTTGCTGACACTGCAGAGTATTTCTATAACAGCCTCCTGAAATATCTGCCCTAGAATCATATCCCAGTGGTAATTTAGGAATTTAGTTTAATAGTCATCAAGTCCAAGAGTTACACAATACAGTCCTCCACACCCCCTGGGTTTCCGATTGAATTTATCAGCAATGGGGTCTAGGCATCAGTATTTTATAAAATTCCCTGGATGGAAGCAACATGCAACCAAGATGGAAAACCATTGACCAGTGGGGTGAGATGTGGAGCCTATGCTGTGTTTTTGGGAGGAAGAAGCTAAGGAAACCAGAGAGGGCAGAAAATCCCACCCAGGCCACGTGAAGGCCTGTGCAGTGACTGCAGGAGTACCCCAAGTAGAGTTCCTGTTACAGTCACAACAGCTATAGAATCTCTTGGGTTCACTATCACTCACTCAGTGGGGGCAAAACAAAAGCTCAGGCCCAGGACCAGCGATATCTATAGACACTGAAATGTCGAGAACTGTGCGATTTCCCCAAAGGAGATCAGCCAGAGCCATCACGGTGGGGCGGGTGGATAAACAAGAAACCTTTCGTCTCTTTTTTAAGACTGCACCTTGGGAGGCCTGTTTAATTATGATGCCTCCAAGTTTATAACTGAAGAGACTTTTGTTCCCTTTTAAATAAACAACCCAGTTTACAAGTTTTTGCAACCATTTCAAACTCCTCTGGGCACCCTTGGACTTGTCAGCTGTGGTTCCAAGTAATCGCTCTGCTCAAATTATGTTGATTAGAAATCTATAAAGTCTAACATTAGCCTTGACATAAACAGGATCAACGACAGGTGATAAAATTATAAAGAAAAAATTGATTAGAAGGGAAGAACAGAGTGGTTACAGGTCAGAAAGGCCCTGGTTCAAGTTTGGATTTACTGTTTATGAGCTGAGGGATCTCGGGCAAATTGCTTTAGTTTCTTTGCCTCCATTTCCTTGTAGACGTGAAATGCAGTGCAGAATTTTTTCACTGGAGTTCTGGTGAGGAAGACCAGCGCTAACCTAAGGCAAACTGTACTTCCCCGGGCGCGGCACATAGTTGAGGGAAGAACGAAAATAGCTCTAAAGGAAGGGAGAAACAGGAGCGGAAGTGGGGGAAGTGGGGGCCAAGAGGGACTCTGGGGACAAACCTAGACAACTTATGAAAAAGCAGAGACATCACTTTGCCGACAAAGATTTGTGTAGTTAAAGCTATGGTTTTTCCAGTAGTCATGTACGGATGTGAGAACTGGACCATAAAGAAGGCTGAGCACAAAAGAATTGATGCTTTTGAATTGTGGTGCTGGAGAAGACTCTTGAGAGTGACTGGTACGGCAAGGAGATCAAACCAGTCAATTCTAAAGGAAATCAACCTTGAATATCCATTGGAAGGAGTGATGCTGAAGCTGAAGCTCCAATACTTTGGCCACCTGATGTGAAGGGCTGACACTGGAAAAGACCCTGATGCTGGAAAAGATTGAAGGCAGGAGAAGGAGAAGGGGACGACAGAGGATGAGATGGCTGGATGTCATCAGCAACACAATGGACATGAGTTTGAGAAAACTTCAGGAGATACGGAAGGCCACCATGCTGCAGTCCATATGGTCACATAGAGCCGGCCGTGACTTTAGGGACTAAAGAACAATAACAAAGATCCACGAGGGCTTCTCACGTGGTGCTAGTGGTAAAGAGCCCGCCTGCCAGTACAGGAGACGCAGGAGACGGTGGGTTCAATCCCTGGGTGGGGAAGATCCCCTGGAGGAGGGCACGGTAACCCTCTCCAGTATTTTTTCCTGGAAAATCCCATGGACAGAGGATCCTGGCAGGCAACAGTCCATGGGGTCCCAGAGTCAGACGTGACTTAGCATGCATGCCAAGATCCACATCACTTGTCACAGTTTCCAGAGCTGGATTTGAGAAGGCTGCAGACAGAGTCTGGCTCTAACATGGCCTTATAACATCAAGGTTGTTGTGAGGGTAAAAATGTGCTGAAATGTAGAAAAGCATTTGTTCCAGCACATAGAGAGTATCAGACAAATGGCTGATACTAGGCCACTTATTATTATCATGACTGTTTTCATGATTAACTTTTCCTGTTTTTAAAGATAGCTAACAGGCATCCATTTATTCCAAAATGTTTACTTTAAAAGCCCATGGCACTACAGGAAGCATTGGTTAATGTAACCTACAAAATAAAACAGAAAGTGAAGGATTTTTCTGAGGACTTCAGAACCCAACTGTACTTTCAGCTCGATTGTTTGACGATTTCAGGCCCAGGCACAGGTGAACTAAGTGAAGTTGGGGGTTGCTAAGAGAATGCAGTCCACAGAGGTCATGCTGATCACACGCGGAACTGCAAGCTGAGTGACGGGGGCACGTCCATGTGTTTCCAGAGTTTCCAAAACTGTTCATGACAGCATAACGAACAGGAGAGGGGGGCTGAAGGGAGCTCAAGGGATGAAATAATGAAGGGCCGATGCCCTTTCCAATCCAAAGAAACAAAAATGTGGCCGGAAATAAAAGAAGTTCTGACATAAACTTTCTCTTTCTAATTTGCTCCATTTGTACTTGGCCAAGGAAGTTTTCTAGCGTCTCTGACACGTTGAGGACAAATCGCTAACGAAGAGCTCTGCGTGTGCGTGCAGCAGCAGCCCTGCTGAAGGTCAGCAGAGCCCAGAGTAACCTGATGGCAGGCTTGGGAAGGGCCGGCCTGGGGAAACGAGTCACCAGGAAAGGGAGGCTCCTCTTTCTGGGGCAGAAAACTCAGCCTCTGCGCTGGTGCCAAACCACACCTCAGAGATACAGTTTTGGGTGAAGTAGGAAAGAATAGCTTTATTGCTTTGCCAGGCAAAGGGGGACACAGTGGGCATGTGCCTCAGAAACTGTGTGTCCAACCCAGTGAGGATCTGGTGAGGAGTTCTATGGCAATGGTTCAAGGGCAGGCTTGCTGATAAGATTAGGGTGCGTGCAGGTCTGCAGTCCCTCAAGCTGGTCTTGGGTGATCTCCTGATAAACTTCTCTGGTTCCTTTAACCTAGCCTCAGGTGGCCTTCTCAATGGGGGCTTTAGTTCTTCAGAAGAACTCAAAGATATAGTTCTGTGTAGTGATGGACATGAGTTTGAGTAAGCTCCAGGAGTTGGTGATGGACAGGGAAGCCTGGCGTGCTGCAGTCCATGGGGTTGAAAAGAGTTGGGCACGACTGAGTGACTGAACTGAACTGAGCAGACCTCTCGGAGCAGGAGCATGCACCGAGGCTGCACTGGTGTTGCTTGGCTGCCCCTCCCTCCTCTGTGCATCCCCTCCCTTCCCTGATTGTATGTGTCTGACTCTTTGCAACCCCATGGACTGTAGCCCGCCAGGCTCCTCTGTCCATGGGATTCTCCAGGCAGGAATACTGGAGTGGGTTGCTATTCCCTCCTCCAGGGGATCTTCCTGACCCAGGAATCGAACCCATGTCTCCTGCATTAGCAGGTGGATTCTTTACTGTCTGGGCCACCAGGGAACCTGAACCCTGATTAGCAGCTATCCTTATTAGCAACTGTTTGAATCAACCTATTGGAACTCAGGGAAGGTCATGGAGGCTGGAGTCTATTCCCTACAAACAAAAAACAGGAAACACAGAAAGGTTTCTGTGCCCAGGAGCCCCACAGGGGCCCTGCTCAGTTCCATTCCCTGCAGTGCTCGAGGTGGGAAGAACCAAGTGCCCTGACATTGGATTGAGAAATGCGAAGCCAAACAGAAACCGCTTTATTCTATACTGAGCAGAAGCCTCCTTCATCTGGGGAACAATGCAGCTTCCAGTTGCACATCTGCTCCAAACACTCCCTGCTGTTGTGCAACTTTCTTCAAGTGAATGGAAGACCATCAGCATGAATCAGTGTTGCTTAAAGAAATACAATTTTGTACCTAAGATGAGATGCCCTTTGGAGACACTGAATTATTCATCTCCATGAACACTACTGTGTGAGCCCTGTGCCCTGTACATTTAGGATGTATCTTATCTCCAGCAAATCCCATCAGAAAGGAAGCAGGAAGCTGGGGATGTGGGCTTCTATTTATATTTCTCTTATACACGTTCAGAATGTGTTCATGTAGGGCCTTTAGTTCATTACAGCTGTGAGTATTTAAGAAAGTGTTTGCTGAACTAGGTTCACTGGTATGAAATGAAAGACACATTCTGATGTATACTCTTTTCACCTCAAAAAGACTATAAAAAAGATGGAGTCTCTGCAACTTAGCCCTAGGGCTAGAAGGGGAAGTATTCTTGTTTCCCAAGGTAAGGTAATTTTAGTCATAATTCCTTCCCAACCACAACAGTGGAACAATCATTTTTCCTTATCTCAGTATCAGGACCCTTTGGCTATGATCTCTATAATCTCTCTTTCTTTCTCTCTATATATATACATATACAAGTGCATGTGCGTGTGCTAAGTCGCTTCAGTCGTGTCTGACTCTTTGTGACCCTTTGGACTGTAGCTCACCAGGCTCCTCTGTCCGTGAGACTCTCCCAACAAGAATACTGGAGTGGGTTGCCTTGCCCTTCTCCTGGGGATCTTCCTGACCCAGGGATCAAACCTGCATCTCCTGGAATTCCTGCATTGCAGACAGATTCTTGACTCTCTGAGCCACTGGGGAAGCCCCACGTATACACATACATGTATATATATCATGGGGCTTCCCCAGTGGCTCAGTGGGTCAAGAATCTGCCTGCAATGCAGGAATTCCAGGAGATGCAGGTTTGATCCCTGGGTCAGGAAGATCCCCAGGAGGTGGAAATGGCAACCCACTCCAGTATTGTTGTTGGGAGAATCCCATGGACAGAGAAGCCTGGTGGGCTACAGTCCAAAGGGTCACAAAGAGTCAGACACAACTGTGTCTGTGAATTTCTTTGTATGGAAAGAAATTACAAACTCAGTAATTACATCCCACTTCATTCTGTATGAGTTGAACCATGTTAATAGTAAAGAATAAAATTTTATGAACTCAAGACCATCCCAGAACATTAATATATGAAATAAAATTGATGGGAAAAAACGGTACCTGTCATGAAGACAGTAAAGACAGTTTACACAGAAAGAATGTTTTTAAATGTACTTGCTACACCATTGACCATGGGAAACTCCTGACACTCTTGCAGCTCAGGGGTCTTCAACTGAGGGGGATGGTTGGCCCTATGGGGCATTTGGCAATCCTTAAAATATTTCTGTCACAAGCAGAGTGGCAGCGGTACCGAGTGAGTGAGGGCTGGGGTTGCTGCTGGACACTTGACGGCCGCTCGTGGACAGTAATTCTCTGCCCCCGAAACGTCACTGATGCCTGTTCAGAATCCCCATTGCAGCTGCGGTCCTTGGGAACGCCAACAGAGAAACCGAGGAATCAAAGTTAGACCAAGAGCTGAAAACAAGAGGCAGAAAATGGCACAGCTCGGCTGGATGTGGGGGACTCTGTTCATGCCAGAAAGAAGAAGGAGCAGCAGAGAAAATGGAATAAAACCAACATAACCAAACATAACCGAAACATAACCGAAACATAACCAACACGAAACTACACTACCTGAATTCTACTTTCCCCTGGAAGGGTTAAACCACAAAGTTTAAATATATCATAGCATTAAATAAAAAAAAAAAAAAGAAACACATATCATTAACGAAACAAAATTTTACTGGAATTTCTGAAAAATGGGAAGCAAATGGAATAGAACTGATAGGTAGAGAAAATGACAACCCCAAATAGGGTAGGATAGGTCTCTGGGAAAAAATTTCAAACAAGACAGAATCAGTTTAGAAGGTATAGGACAATGTTCCCTAAAGTTGGCAGCACATTCGAATCTGGGCATCTTTGAAGTTTTCAATGCTCAAGCCACACCCCAGACCAACTAAATCACAACCATGGGGTGGGGGGTGGAAGGGGAGATGCCACATGAACATTTCTGTATGCTTCCCTGGTGATTCCAGCATGAAGACAAATTTGGAAAGCACTGTTGTAGGAAAAACCAAAGGGAAAGTAATAGTAATCAATGAAGCAATACTTCTCAGAATGTCACCTGCCTATGAATCACTGAACGCCCCAAATGTAGATTCTGTTCCAGCAGGTTTGGGTGGGGCCTGAGATTCTGTATTTTCAATCAGCCTTCAGGGGCTGCCCATGCTTCTGGTTCATGGATCACTGTTAGAAGAACACGGAACTGAAGAGAAACAAACAGGCCAGTCCTATCCCCTCACCTCCAGCCGCCCCCAGTTCTCATCAACACCCAAACTGCTTCTAGCGTTCGTCCTCTGGTTAGAGCACTGAGGCTAGTTTTCCAAACTAAGTGGAGGGGAGGCCAGGAGGAGGCCAGCAGGAAAGTAAAGAAGACCTAAGGGCACCCCTGGCCTGCACAGCAGATGGTGAGAAACAAGAAAATAAAGGCTGATGAGCCCAGGAGCCGAAAGTATTGGGGAAATACTTTTATCCACCAGAAAATAAAACAAGGCTATAGGTTATACTGAAAATATTTTTGGCATTGACCTTAATTACCAAAATTAGTGAAATCTTACAACTAAACATTAAATAGCCAGTAAGGGAAATCAACCCAGAATACTCGTTGGGAGGACTGATGCTGAAGCTGAAGCTCCAGGATTTTGGTCATCTGATGTGAACAGCCGACTCATTGGAAAAGTCCCTGATGCTGGGAAAAATTGAAGGTAAGAAGAGAAGTGGGTGACAGAGGATGAGGTGGTTGGAAGGCATCATCGATGCAATGGACACAAACTTCAGCAAACTTCTGGAGATGGTGAGGGACAGGGAAGCCTGACATGCTGCAGTCCATGGGGTTTCAAAGAGTCGGGCATGACGGGGTCACTGAAAGCAACAACAACAATTATGTTATGGAAGTATAAGTAATGATATGGAAAGGAAGTAATTATGTAGCTTCAATTTTAAAAATAGAAGGGAAATAGTAAGTGAGTGAGCAAGAAACACTTTTAAGAGTATATATACCTACTAAGGGAAGTAGGTATTTTCCAGCACAAGCTGGAATCAAGATTGCCACGAGAAATATCCATAACCAGATGACACCACCATTATGGCAGAAAGCAAAGAAGAACTAAAGAGCCTCTTGGTGAAAGTGAAAGAGGAGAGTGAAAAAGTAGGCTTAAAACTCAGCATTCAGAAAACTAAGATCATGGCATCCAGTCCCATCACTTTGTGGCAAATAGATGTGGAAACAATGGAAACAGTGGCAGACTATTTTGGGGAGCTCCAAAATCACTGCAGATGGTGACTGCAGTCATGAAATTAAAAGACACTTTCTCCTGGGAAGAAAAGTTATGACCAACCTAGATAGCATATTCAAAAGCAGAGACATTACTTTGTCAACAAAGGTCCATCTAGTCAAAGCTGTGGTTTTTCTAGTAGTCATGTATGGATGTGAGAGTTGGACTATAAAGAAAGCTGAGTGCCAAAGAATTGATGCTTTTGAACTGTGGTGTTGGAGAAGACTCTTGAGAGTGCCTTGGACTGCAAGTAGATCCAGCCAGTTCATCCTAAAGCTGATCAGTCCTGGGTGTTCATTGGAAGAACTGATGTTGAAGCTGAAGCTCCAAAATTTTGGCCACCTGATGCAAAGAGCTGACGCATTAGAAAAGACCCTGATGCTGGGAAAGATTGAAAGCAGGAGGAGAAGGGGATGACAGAGGATGAAATGATTGGATGGCATCACGGACTCAGTGGACATGACTTTGGGTAGACACCGGGAGTCAGTGATGGACAGGGAGGCCCGGTGTGCTGTGGTTCATGGGATTGCAAAGAGTCAGACATGAGTGAGTGACTGAACTGAACTGAAAACCTAAAATGATACAAAGCAACTTATTTACAAAACAGAAACAGACTCACAGACATAGAAAACTAATTTATAGTTACCAAAGGGGGAAGATAGAGGGGAGGAATAAATTAGGAGCTTGGGGTTAACATATGCACACTATTATATATAAAGCAAATAACTATTAAGGCCCTACTATATAGCACATAAAAGTCTTCCTAATATTCTGTGATAACCTATATGAGAAAAGAATCTGAAAAATGGATATATGTATATGTATAACTGATTCACTGACTATACAGCTGAAAGTAACACAACATTGTAAATCAACTATACTCCAATAAATTCTTTAAGAAAGAGTTTATACACTTGTAGATTACTTGTCATTATGTCTTTGGAAGGGGTGGTGGAATTGTAGGTGATTCTCATCTTCTTGGGCTTCCCTGGTGGCTCAGATGGTAAAGCGTCTGCCTGCAATGCGGGAGACCCGGGTTTGATCCCTGGGTCAGGAAGATCCCTGGAGAAGGAAATGGCAACCCACTCCAGTATTCTTGCCTGGAGAATCCCATGGAGAGAGGAGCAGTGGGCTACAGTCCATGGGGTTGCAAAGACCCCATCTTCTTCTTAGTAGAGACAAGGTAAGAGAAATAGGACTCTTTTCCTCAAAACAAAATATTTAGGTCTCAAGCATTACTTAGCCGTACTCCCAACGCCCAGAGGTTAGTTAAGCTGCTCCTGATGGCCTTCTCAGGTCCCTGGCACCTGGTACCAGCAACACCTGTGGTCACTAAGAGCATGTGCTACCCGCCACCTCCGCCCCAAACCCAGGGCCATTTGGGTAACGGATGGTGTTACTAATGAGCCCTCCTAACCTTGGGCTCCGACGCCACCCAAGAGCTCCCAGAGCTTGATGTACAAGCCCAGCTCACTGCTCCCGGGGCAAAGAACCCTGATTCTGGGTATGGCAGTCATTCAGGGATGAAACGAGACCAAAAACTATTATAAATGGTGAAGAGCCATCACACATTTGTCCTGGTTTCATGTCTCAAAATGGTACCCATACTAGGGAGCCTTTCCCATCTCAAGGAGTTTACACAAAAGTGTTAAAACCAACTTGTGTGTTCCCAATCATAAGGCCCCACAGTTCTTTATTTTTATTTATTTTTTAACACCAAAAACATGTTGTGTTGGAGGATAGCCAATTAACACTGTTGTGATGGTTTCGGGTGAACCACGAAGGGATCAGCCGTACATATCCACGTCTCCATCCTCCCCCAAGCCCCATATAGGCTGACATTGATCTTGTAACTCTTACACTGGTGGGTTTGGGCAGAGCGGTTTATATGGACACCCGGGATTCTCCTTGACTTCTCAGGATTCCTGAGGTTGGCACACTGATGATGCTCCTTCTCATGACCCACACTGACTTTAAAGAGAATGGCTTCTGAAGAAGCTTGCGGCACAGTACTTCACTGATAAACATATTAGCATAACAGGAATCTTGTTTTTAAAAAATTAATAATCCAGAAGACGATAAGTGAACAAAATGTAAGACTATAGGCCATAAGTGGCTGCCATACCATGGGTCCAATTACAACACCATTCAGCTATTTTACCAGCACTTGATGCAGAAAGAAAAATTGATCAGAGTATCTCAGCTCTCCCTCCCCCCCAAATATTGACATGGCATTTCAAGTTTCTGGCTAAAGATTCACGGGCAGTTGCTTCTGGTAGACCATCAGTCATTCTGTGTCATTATGGACAACCTCAGATCTGAAGTTACTAGCTTTTTAACCCTTCTTTGTAATTAGATCAGCATAATTTTCTGTAAAAAGGCAATAAATCAATAAGTCAGCCAAAGGAAATATTTCCCACCTCAGGCAACATATAATTAGCCTATTAGCCTCAAATGTCTTTGAAGTAAATTGCTTGATGTTTATTGTCGAGTTAAATTCCTCCAATTTGCTAAGCATCTATCATAGGTTTGTTTACATGTCATGCTATACAGTAATTATAATTAAGCTCTTTGTTTAGCCATATTTTTTTCATTTAGAGCCCTTTCTTATTAAAATGGAAAAACTCTCTACACACTAAGAAGAAAGCTAGAAGCTATCATTATAAAATAGAAGAGTCAAAAAGTCATCTCTATCAAAGTCACCTAGCTCAAAAATGTTATTTGTAAATATGTTTTCTATTACATTATCTTTCTAAAATGTGACGTTTATCTTTCTAAAATTTCACTGGGAAGACACTCTAGAAGTGCAGCTAATGAAAGACAGACCGTGATTCTGGAAATCATCAAGGCAAGTGCTGTGAGCACAAAAGAACCTGGCAACTAAAAAAAGTTAAAAGTAACACTAGCCTTTACCAAATATTCCAACTATTAAAACTACGTATGCCCATTAGCCAGCTAATACTCTGGCATTCAGTTTCACAAATCGATCATCTCTGAGTTTGGCAGCGTTGATAGACTTTCCAAAGCCCTACCATTTCTGGTGGACTTAACCGCATCGGATTTCTTTTGCTGTTGTTGCTTTTAGTGAAAATAATATGTTTTTTTTTTTCTTTTTCTTTTAAAAAAATCTTTTTTTTTTACCAACCTTTGTGCTGAGAGCTGATTTTCAGTAAATTGCAGAGTGGGGACTACTCTGCTATGCATGAAACCCCAACCCCAAAGCACTGGATTTCTAACTGTTCAAAGCTAAAAGCTACAAACTACCAGGCGCCAACCAAGAGATGGACACTCTATTAAGCTTCTGTCAGAAAGCATCTAGCCGAAAACTTGGTCATTTCCAGGCAATCATTCTAGACCTCAAGGGCCCAAGAGCCAACATGAAGAAAGCTGCGTAGGGGCCAGCGCACCCCCAATGAGGGCCACAGCGCAGCTTGGGGGAAAGACGGATCTGAGACCGCCCCTCTCTCAGGGTCGGGCATGTCGCTAAGACTGCTGCTGGATGCTGCTTTTTATCAATAAGTACATAAATATATTGGCTATCTTGGTTTTTCAGGGATAGGGTTTAAAAATGAGAAAAAATGTATCACCAATATGTAGTACCAAAAGACAGTAAAGACCAAGAAGAAATCATTTTCTCCCAGGGCTTCTTATGCAAAACTCAATACATCTCAAAATAAAACCCATGTCCTCTTCCTCATCTCTAAAATCCTGGCTTATCATCCCATGAATCTATTTTATTCAATGGTGTGTGTCATTATTCTTCAATCAAATAGGCACAAATTCTTAAAGGCATCTTTTCTCCTTCCTTCTTTATATATCAACTCAATTTATCATGAAGTCCTATCAATAATTCAAAATAATTCATTTCTGTTCTTCCCTATTTCTTCAGATAGGTTCTCAGCCTAAGGCTTATTAAGATATTCCTAAACATAGAACATAACCTAACAATAGATCACATAACTTACTGGTTTTATTCATTAACATAATGTAAATATCCCAGTTTAAAATTTTACATTTTCATCTTGCTTTCTCCAGTGAAAAATCTATTTCCTTGGGATTGGAACCTGATAACCATTAAATAAGAACTCTTAGAATTGATTGAAATAGGACGTGATTATATTTAAATAACATTTTTGGACTTATTATAGAGTTTACCTTTTTTTTTTTTTTTTTTTTTAATTGCTGGTGAAGAATAAGCTCCCTGAAGTTTCAAAGCCAGAATTCATTGTCTGTGTTTTGGCACTGTTCAACTGAACTTTGCTTTCCAGGGCAGGCAGGTTTTTTTTTTTTTTATTTTTTTTTATTTTTAACTTTACAATATTGTATTGGTTTTGCCATATATCAACATGAATCCGCCACAGGTATACACGTGTTCCCCATCCTGAATCCTCCTCCCTCCTCCCTTACCTTTATAAATCAAAAGTCATTTATGCCAAATACAGAGTGTCTCCCTTTTTCCTTTTTTTTTAAAATTTTATTGCATTTTATTGGAGTATAGTGGATTTACAATGTTGTGTTCATTTCGGGCATACAGCATAGTGATTCAGCTACATTGTTGTTTAGTTGTTAAGTCAAGTCCAACTCTTTTGTGACTCTATGGACTGTAGCCCACCAGGCTTCTCTGTCCTTGGAATTTTCCAGGCAAGAATATTGGAGTGGGTTGCCATTTCCTTCTCCAGGGGATCTTCCCAATCCAGGGATCAAACCTGTGTCTACTGCTTGGCAGGCAGATTCTTTACCACTGAGCCACCGGGTAAGATTCAGCTATACAAATACATATATCCATTTTTTTCTCTTTTCCCATATAAGTTATTACAGAATATTAAGTAGAATTCCCTGTGCTATACAGTAGGTCCTTATTGGCTCTCTAGCTTATATATAGTAGTGTGTGTATGTTAATTCCAATCTCCTAATTTATCCCCCTCTATCTTTCCCCTTTGGTAACCATAAGTTTGTTTTCTGAAATCTGTGAGTCTGTTTCTGTTTTGTGAACGTTTATTTATATCATTCTTTTTAGATTCCATGTATAAGTGATAGCCTATGTCTGACTTACTTTACTTAGTTTGATAATCTCTAGGTCCATCCAAGTTGCTGCGAATGGCAGTATTTCATTCTTCTTAAAGGACTGAGTAATATTCCATTAAACATGTGTGTACTGCGTCTTCTTTATCTATCCTTCTGTTGATGTATGTTTAGGTTGCTTCCGCGTCTTGACTATTGTCAATAGAGCTGCTGTGAACATTGGGGTGCATGTGTCTTTTCATCTCCCTCACTCCAAATACTGAATTAGTTATCGTGTGCTGCAAAATCCGGGGGCTGAAGGATCTGCTTCTTGAATAATCCGCTCCTTCCATGGCTGTTGGCAGAAGGCCTGAGTTCATCTACTGTGGCTACGTGGGCTGCCTGAGAATCTTTACAACATGGCTGGCTTCTGCCAGGATGTACAGTCCAAGAGCGAAAAAGGCAAAGCCAGGATGCCTCTTACGGTCTGTCTTTGGAGGTCATACATCATATTCTCGTTGGTTTCACAGGTCAGGCCCACCTACTGTGGAAGACGATTGTCCAATGGTGGGAATACTAGGAAACAGAGATTACTGAGGGCCGTTTAAGGATGGATACAATGTCAACAACAAACAATCATGACTGCATGTTGCAGTTGTCAAACATTTTTGCAGATCACTATTTCATTTTACAGTTTCCCAGTTTACAAATACATCTTTGATTAGAAGAGTAACTTCTAGATTGGACAGTAACCTAAAGCTTGGGGCATAGAAACAGAGCCATAGAAATGGAACCTGTTACTTGAATTCAGATAACTGTAGATGACCTATTGGAATAAATGGCTACAACAAATCTTCTCCCCAGTTCCACATGCTTATATTTATTTATATACCCTCTTCTTGTTATGTGAAGTGAAAGTCACTCAATCGTGCCCAACTCTTCGTGACCCCATGGACTATACAGTCCATGGAATTCTCCAGGCCAGAATACTGGAGTGGGTTGCCATTTCCTTCTCCAGGGCATCTTCCCAACCCAGGGATCGAACCCAGATCTCCTGCATTGCAGGCAGATTCTTTGCCAGCTGAGCCACAAGGGAAGCCCAGAAACTCTATAGAGACACACGATCATGGGTTTTGATTTCACCTCACCCCTTAAGTTTGACACCCGAGGTACATTGCAGATTCAATTACAGCTTTAATAACCTCATCTTCGCCACTCAAAATGTGGTCTAAGGACCAGCAATGTCATCACTGTCTTGGAATTTGTTAGAACTACAAACTGACGAGCCTCACTTCAGACCCACTGAGTTAGAATCTGTGTTTTTAGCAAGATGGGAGATAATTTGTGTGGGGGTTATTTATCTAGGAACTACTTCACAGACTGAAAGCTGTTACGTCACATTTTTTACCTCTTTAAAGAAAAACACCTACAGGGTCCATCTACATGGCAGATATCTCAGATCACAGTTGACTGAGTGGCATCACTGTAACCTCGTGTGCTGGACAGCCTCTCTTGGCTTTTATTCCTCTCTGTAAAATTTAAGTGTGCAGATAGACAACTGAATGTGAGGAATACACTTTTTCATTTTTGTTTTGTTTTCTCCTAGTGTACTGAATACAAAGGCATTGGGTTCTTTCCAAGACAGTAAAGAATCTGCCTGGAACACAGGAGACCTGGGTTCAATCCCTGGGTTGGGAAGATCCCCCAGAAAGGGATTGGCAACCCACTCCAGTATTCTGGCCTGGAGAATTCCATGGACAGAGGAGGCTGGTGGGCTACTGGCCATGGGGTCACAAAGAGTCCGACACGACTGAGTGACTAAGAACACACATGGTGAAAAACACAAAATGTACAAAAGATAAAATCACAATTCTCTTCAGATAAAATGCCAACTCCCACCATGAACTTGGGCAAACCATCAGCTCACTCCTAGTCTCAGTTTTCTCATGAGTAGAATATGGGTCAAAAGAAGAACACATCAAGTTTTTCTGTTTACATTTTTTGCACTTTCAGAATGAGAAAGACTAGAGATCTATTCAAGAAAATTAGAGATACCAAGGGAACATTTCATGCAAAGATGGGCTCGATAAAGGACAGAAATGGTATGGACCTAACAGAAGCAGAAGATATTAAGAAGAGATGGCAAGAATACACCGAAGAACTGTACAAAAAAGATCTTCATGACCCAGATCATCATGATGGTGTGATCACTCACCTAGAGCCAGACATCCTGGAATGTGAAGTCAAGTGGGCCTTAGAAAGCATCACTACGAACAAAGCTACTGGAGGTGATGGAATTCCAGTGGAGCTCTTTCAAATCCTGAAAGATGATGCTGTGAAAGTGCTGCACTCAATATGTCAGCAAATTTGGAAAACTCAGCAGTGGCCACAGGACTGGAAAAGGTCAGTTTTCATTCCAATCCCAAAGAAAGGCAATGCCAAAGAATGCTCAAATACCGCACAATTGCACTCATCTCACACGCTAGTAAAGTAATGCTCAAAATTCTCCAAGCCAGGCTTCAGCAATATGTGAACCATGAACTTCCTGATGTTCAAGCTGGTTTTTGAAAAGGCAGAGGAACCAGAGATCAAATTGCCAACATCCGCTGGATCATGGAAAAAGCAAGAGAGTTCCAGAAAAACATCTATTTCTGCTTTATTGACTATGCCAAAGCCTTTGACTGTGTGGATCACAATAAACTGTGGAAAATTCTGAAGAAGATGGGAATACCAGACCACCTGATCTGCCTCTTGAGAAATGTGTATGCAGGTCAGGAAGCAACAGTTAGAACTGGACATAGAACAACTGACTGGTTCCAAATAGGAAAAGGAGTATGTCGAGGCTGTATATTGTCACCCTGCTTATTTAACTTCTATGCAGAGTACATCATGAGAAATGCTGGGCTAGAAGAAGCACAAGCTGGAATCAAGATTGCTGAGAGAAATATCAATAATGTCAGATATGCAGATGACACCACCCTCATGGCAGAAAGTGAAGAGGAACTCAAAAGCCTCTTGATGAAAGTGAAAGAGGAGAGTGAAAAAGTTGGCTTAAAGCTCAACATTCAGAAAACAAAGATCATGGCTTCCGGTCCCATCACTTCATGGGAAATAGATGGGGAAACAGTGGAAACAGTGTCAGACTTTATTTTTTGGGGTTCCAAAATCACTACAGATGGTGACTGCAGCCATGAAATCAAAAGACGCTTACTCTTTGGAAGGAAAGTTATGACCAACCTAGATAGCATATTCAAAAGTAGAGACATGACTTTGCCAACAAAGTTTCGTCTAGTCAAGGCTATGGTTTTTCCTTTGGTCATGTATGGATGTGAGAATTGGACTGTGAAGAAGGCTGAGCACCGAAGAATTGATGCTTTTGAACTGTGGTGTTGGTGAAGACTCTTGAGAGTCCTTTGGACTGCAAGGAGATCCAACCAGTCCATTCTGAAGGAGATCAGCCCTGGGATTTCTTTGGAAGGAATGATGCTAAAGCTGAAACTCCATTACTTTGTCCACCTCACTCGAAGAGTTGACTCATTGGAAAAGAGTCTGATGCTGGGAGGGATTGGGGGCAGGAGGAGAAGGGGATGACAGAGGATGAGATGGCTGGATGGCATCACTGACTAGATGGACGTGAGTCTGGGTGAACTCCGGGAGTTGGTGATGGACAGGGAGGCCTGGCGTGCTGCAATTCATGGGGTCGCAAAGAGTCAGACACGACTGAGCGACTGAACTGAACTGAACGGAACAGTCATGCAGAAAGTCAGTCCTTTCTTTCAGTCAGTCCTACTGTCTGGAAAGAGTGGATAGAGAGGAGTTTTCTAGATAATATTCTGGAAATTAGAGCTGCAAGTTTCTTCACTTTAGAGACTAAAGGACTGAAGTTTACCTGAGGCTTCACACCAAGTAAGTGCAGAGCTGAATGGAATGACTCCATCTGTGTGAAGTTTGTTGTTCAGTGGCTCAGTCATGTCCTACTCTTTTTGACCCCATGGACTGCAGCATGCCAGACTTCCCTGTCCTTCTCAGTCTCCCGGAGCTTGCTCAAACTCATGTCCATTAAGTCAGTGTTGCCACCCAACCATCTCATCCTCTGTTGTCCCCTTCTCCTGCCTTCCATCTTTCTCAGCATCAGGGTCTTTTCTAATGAGTCTGCTCTTCGTATCAGGTGGCCAAAGTATTGGCATTTCAGCTTCAGTATCAGTCCTTCTACTGAACATTGAGGACTGACTTCCCTTAGGATTGACTAGTTTGATCTCCTTGCAGTGAAGTTTAGCAAAATTAAAAATAATTTACGGGGATGAGAGTCATATCTGTACTCGTTGGCACCACTTCTCAGGTTACAGAGTAGAGGATGGTGAGAAATGCATGGCACTTTCAGCTCCACACTTACTTCACATACGTGGAATCATTCCATTTGCACCCAGAGACTCTGCTTCCCTTCACTCAACATAATGATTCTGAGATTTATGCGCATTGTTGACGTGTGAATAGTCAAATGCTGAAACTGAAATGAGATCTATGTAAAAGTCTATGTTTCACAAATACTTTCCCAATCTGAATAAATCAAATGAGGGCATTTGGAGGCCCTAAAATTTCCTTCTCCTCCCAGACACTGTAGAGTTAGGGCATAAAATGTTGTCTCCCATTGAAGACCAAGCTCTAACTTTGCTGCCTTTCCTTAGGTTGGCTGAGATGGTCCTGAGATTGCTATCACCAGTAGAAATGCACTGAGCACTCGTCCCGTCAGAACAGGGGATGTGATGGTTGGACAGGGTTTCCTTTGCCTGGGGAGATGCCCAGCACTGCCAGTTACCAGATCTGATGGGAATCTTCCTGGAGAGCAAACAGCACCTGAGAAAAAAATCTTCTCTATCTGTCCCATGTCACTATGGCAACATGTAATTATTACAGCCTCAAGGAAGAAAGCTTTTCTCTACCCAACAATATACTGCTTCAAAACCAGTTGTTCTGAATAGGATCGTTCAGCATAAACTGACAGAAGAATAATGTATCAATCACAATAGTGGTGAAAGTTTATGATGTGAGTCTTACCAACACGTTGACATTGAAATGAGGATTTGACTGTGAGGTCACTAAGCTGTGATCCATCAAGAAACAAAAATAAAAGTCCGGGCCAAGATTCCACAGCCAATGGGAAGCAGATAATTGAGGCAATCACTTGGCAAATTCAAGCCAAAAAGCATACAAGAAAAACAGCACTGCTCATTGCTAATGGTGCTCTCTGTAGGATAACTGCAATTATGTGTCCTGGAGCAGAAAGGTTTAAATGCTTTTTCCCATGGGTCTTAATTTCCATTCTTTGTGAGAAAAATTACTTTCTGATATTTTTCAACATTGAGTAGCCACCCCCAATTCAACTACAGGGATGATTTTAGGTATACATAGATGTAAATACAGTGCCTTTATCATTTTTCTAAACTTCCGATGAGTCTAAAGAAGATTGGCAAGATATTATCCTTGATGTTGAGGCCAAGATACTATGCTCCAAGGAAGATATCCTGGCTTACGCTCACTTTTGATACAGGGAACGGCTACTTTGGGGCTGGTATTTGTGAGGTGCAGTGTACTATAGAGTATCATTGCAATACCAAGTTATAAAACTCATTTCAAACTGGCACAAGCCACGAAAAGCTTAGAGGTCAGTACTGCTGGAACCTGATAACATGTTCCGATCCATGTCTCAACTTGTCACAAATCTGTCTCTTTCCTCTGTGATGGCTTTAATTTTTCCCCAGCTTTACTGAGACATAATGGACATATCACATGGTATAAATTTAAGGAATAGAAGGTAATGATTTGGTATATATATATATTGCAAAAGATTATGACAATAAAGTTAGCTAATACATCCATCAAGTCACATAGTAACCATCTTTGTGTGTGTGGTAAGAATTTTTAAGATTTCCTCTCTTAGCAACTTTCAGGTACATCATACAGTATTACTCATGATGGCTTTATTTTTAGGTAGAGTCTCTCCAAGTGGTAAAGACAGTAACAGCCAACCTAGCCTTGCTTTCTTTAACTCAGCTTCCCCAGTGTGACATTAGAACCTATTTCCTGAGAGTTCCAACAAGGGTCTCAGGAAGATCCAGCAGGGCCCACAGGGCCACAGATCCACTCTGAAGGGAAAGGTGGAGTTCATTGTTCTCCTGTTTGCCTGAAACCCTCAGGGAAGCTTAAGTTTGCAAATTCATCTCAAAGAGAACCAAGACTCGGGCTTATTGTGTTCAGTGGGGTGTTGTTAACAAAGCACATACTATCCAACAGAGCCCTGTGTTAAGGTGTCTAAGTTAAAAAAGAAATAAATGACAACGTTAACTCCTATTATCCGAGAGTTTATGACCGAGCAGGGAGGCAGAACTCAAATGAGAAATTAGAGAATCTAATACAATATTCAGTTATCTGTAACACTGAAGAATTCATATTAAAATAGGTATGAGAGTTTATTAAAGTTATTAATCAGTGTTGGTCAAGTATAATTGCTACCTGACCCAGCAATGCAACTTGTAGGTATTTACTCAAGAGAAATTAAATCATGTATTTACAAAAGACAGAAACAAAAGCGCATACAGCAGCTTCATGGAATAATAGATGAATGGATAAATATATTGGGGTATATCCATACAGTGGAATATTCAGTTCAGTTCAGTCACTCAGTCGTGTTCGACTCTTTGTGACCCCATGAATCACAGCACACCAGGCCTCCTTGTCCATCACCAACTCCTGGAGTTCACTCAAACTCATGTCCATTGAGTCAGTGATGCCATCCAGCCATCTCATCCTCTGTCGTCCCCTTCTCCTCCTGCCCCCAATCCCTCCCAACATCAGGGTCTTTTCCAATGAGTCAGCTCTTCACATCAGGTGGCCAAAGTATTGGAGTTTCAGCTTTAGCATCAGTCCTTCCAATGAGCACCCAGGACTGATCTCCTTTAGGATGGACTGGTTGGATCTCCTTGCAGTCCAAGGGACTCTCAAGAGTCTTCTCCAACACCACAGTTCAAAAGCATCAATTCTTCGGTGCTCAGCCTTCTTCACAGTCCAACTCTCACATCCATACATGACCACTGGAAAAACCATAGCCTTTATTGACTATTCCAAAGCCTTTGACAGTGTGGATCACAATAAACTGTGGAAAATTCTGAAAGAGATGGGAATACCAGACCACCTGACCTGCCTCTTGAGAAACCTATATGCAGGTCAGGAAGCAAGTTAGTTAGAACTGGACATGGAACAACAGACTGGTTCCAAATAGGAAAAGAAGTACATCAAGGCTGTTTATTGTCACCCTGCTTATTTAACTTATATGCAGAGTACATCATGAGAAACGCTGGGCTGGATGAAGCATGAGCTGGAATCAAGATTGCTAGGAGAAATATCAATAACCTCAGATACGCAGATGACACCATCCTTATGGCAGAAAGTGAAGAGGAACTAAAAAGCCTCTTGATGAAAGTGAAAGAGGAGAGTGAAAAAGTTGGCTTAAAGCTCAACATTCAGAAAACGAAGATCATGGCATCTGGTCCCATCAGTTCATGGGAAACAGATGGGGAAACAGTGGAAACAGTGTCAGACTTTATTTTTTTGGGCTCCAAAATCACTGCAGATGGTGACTGCAGCCATGAAATTAAAAGACGTTTACTCCTTGGAAGGAAAGTTATGACCAACCTAGATAGCATATTCAAAAGCAGAGACATTACTTTGCCAACAACGGTCCATCTAGTCAAGGCTATGGTTTTTCCAGTGGTCATGGATGGATGTGAGAGTTGGACTGTGAAGAAAGCTACTCTTTGATAAAAAGAGAATTACTACTGAAATGGATAAATATCAAAAATATGTTTAGGTAAAGAAACAAGGCACAAAGCTCAGCGTACTGTATGACTGTATTCAAATGAAATACTGGGTCAGGTAATTAATTTATAAGTGACAGAAAACAGATCAGTGACTACTTGGAGTTGAGAGTGGGGGACTGACTTCTAAGGACATGAGGGAAACATCTGGAGTGATGAAAATATTCTATGTCTTAATTGGTTACACAGGTATCACCATGTAAAAACCAACAGTGCACTCAAAATGAGAGAATTTTAACTTGTTTAAATTATGCTTCTATAAGTTGACTAAAAACAGATTCATAAAACCAATGAACCAATGTTAGTAGAGCAATCAAGGAGGTAATACTTTAATATTTTTCATTAAAAGTGGGTGTGGGCTTCCCTGATGGCTCAGATGGTAAAGAATCCACCTGCAACGTGGGAGACCTGGGTTCAATCCCTGGGTTGGGAAGATCCCCTGGAGGAGGGCATGGCAACCCACTCCAGTATTCTTGCCTGGAGAATCCCATGGAGAGAGGCCTTGTGGGCTACATGGTGTCGCAAAGAGTCAGGACGTGACTGAGTGACTAAGCACAAGCACAGTGAGGTGGGGGAAGGGAAAATTTAGGAGTCTGGAATTAACATACACACACCACTGTATATAATATAGATAACCAACAAGGACGTCCTGTACAGCACAGGGAACTCTACTCAGTATTCTATAATAACCTATATGGGAGAGGAATCAGAAAAGATGGGATACATGTATAACAGAATCACTTCTTTGCTATACACCCGAAACTAAGACAATATTGTAAATCAACTATATTCCAATTAAAAAAAAGAAAGAATAGAGAATGACATAACTCAAGACATGTACCTACAATCAATTCTTCACAAATGTTGATATTTTGTAATTTTGCTTCTAATTTTTTCTTTACTAAAACATGAGAGATAATAAAAAATAGTCATGAATTACAAATTGTGTGTATGAGAGAAAAAGAAAGAGGGAGAGATGGGGAGAGAGACAGAGGTGGTTAAACCGCCTGACATGATGGGATGGAAAGAACCTAGACACTAGATTCAAACGTATTTTTTCTTCTTGCTGTTCTTGCCACCAACTGACAGGAAAGTGATCCCACTTCCATTACCTGTGAAACTGACCAGAACCTATTTTGGAATGCTGCTGCTGCTGCTAAGTCGCTTCAGTCGCGTCCGACTCTGTGTGACCCATAGACGGCAGCCCACCAGGCTCCCCCGTTCCTGGGATTCTCCAGGAAGAACACTGGAGTGGGTTGCCATTTTCTTCTCCAATGCATGAAAGTGAAAAGTGAAAGTCAAGTCGCTCAGTCGTGTCCGACTCTTCGTGACCCCATGGTCTGCAGCCTACCAGGCTCCTCTGTCCATGGGATTTTTCCAGGCAAGAGTACTGGAGTGGGGTGCCATTGCCTTCTCCAATTTTTTTTTTTTTGGAATGTTAAATGCTATTAAATGTAAAGGTTAAATGAAATTAAAAGGACCTGATGATAAAGAAGAAAATCTACTCCATGTATTAGAATAAGGAACATAATAAAGAATGGTGAAATATGGATGACAGAAGATGACAGATGACGACAGACAGATAGATATAGAAAGGAGATATACGGCAGTTAATTTTGGCAAGAGGTTTTGTCAAGTGTAAGGAGGCAATTCTGTTCATAGAAGTACAAACTTAGTGGAAAGTCTTTGTTCAGAAAGACAAGGAAAAGGAGGTTACGGAATGGGTTCAGTACTTTGACTGCAAAAGCAGTCACTGTTATGACTGGGGAATGTTGAGACAAACATATTCACCAAGAGCAATTTATTCATTTTTACTCCTCCTCACTAGGATTCCTGTTACAGTGACATCACAGTGAGATACATCAACAGTGACTGAAGGTCTAACGCAAAAGAGTGAGGCATTAGAGGGGTGGTCCTGAGTTTGTGATCAGTGCACTGACCCCGCACTTAGGAGAAGTACCACCTGGTCTGAACCAGCCTCTGATGACCTGGCCATTTAATGTAAAGTCATGACCTGTATATATAAATCATGTAATTCCTTGTTACATGGACTGGCCACTTCTGGACCACCAGAAAGCTGCTTAGAAACATAGGCTCTCAGGCTCCACCCACCATCTGCTGAACCAGGATTTGCATTTAAACAAGACCCACAAAAGTCTGAGACCAAAAAATCCTGATCCATTGATTCTTGAAAGGAACCTAGGACTGGAAGCAAGTTGAGTTTATTCTCCCACTGTAGAGACTTGTTCTCAGGCTTGGAATTACTGACTTGGAAACTCTTCTAGGCTTTGGCCACCACCATCCAGAGCCCACTCAAAGGGGTAAAAGAGTCAAAAGCCACAACAGGGGCAGTGCAGACAAGAAGTCGGAAGGACAATGTTGGCCAAGATGCTCATCTCAGCAGTGTTTACAGACTTGCACATTGGACCCGCACTGAGATGGCACTTCTCACCACTGGACTGACATTTAAAACAACGGCAGCAAACTTTGGTAAAGCTATGGGGAAGCTGGAGCTACTTACATGTACACAGCTGGTGAGAGGGAGGGCATTCATTCATTCACTCATTCTTTGTGACCCCAGGGAGGACTGCAGCACGCCAGGCCTCCCTGTGCTTCACTACTTCCTGGAGCTTGCTCATTCTCACGTCCATGGAGTCAGCGATGCCATCCCTCCCACCATCTCATCCTGTGTTGTCCCCTCCTCCTCCAGCCTACAGTCTTTCCCAGCATCAGGGTCTTTTCCAATGAGTCAGCTCTTCTCATCAGGTGGCCAAAGTATTGGAGCTTCAGCTTCAGCATCAGTCCTTCCAATGAATATTCAGCACTGATTTCCTTTAGGATGGACTGGTTTGATCTCCTTGCTGTCCAAGGGACTCTCAAAAGTCTTCTCCAACACCACAGATTGAAAGCATCAATTCTCAGTGCTCAGCCTTCTTTATTTAAAAAGGTTGGGTAGTTCTAAATAGATCCACATAAGGAGATTTCCAAGACACATCAATATCAGCAAGTTAGCAAATTAATGTGGAGAATAATACATACAGTATGACACCATTTTTTAAGAAAACACATAAATTTATATAGGTGCAATTCTGCACATTGTACACAGAAATAGGACCCGTGACAGAGGCAAGTGACCAGAAGAACACACCCCGAACCTTTTACAGGTGTTATCTCTAGAGAGGAAGGTGGTCCAGATGACCGCATGGGGAAATTTTAATTCTGCAGAAAATCATATTGTTCCGTGAAACTCACCCGTACACCCATATACTGTGAAAAATAATCTTGAGAATTATCATCATTTTATGGGATGTTGTCTGGGTTTTCCAACTGGGAAGATGCTTTAACACATTTACACATAAAAATGAAAAATTTTGAAAAATGTTTCACTATAAAACCTTGGCATTTTGCTACATGCTTTACAATCATTGGTTATTTTCTTCTCCCAAAAAGAGACTATTAAAATACTTTGAGTAAGGTACAAGACTAACTTTCCTCAGAAATGGAACATTTCCCCTCAAATTTAACATAGGCATACGTGAGCACAGAATAGTATCTGGTTAAGTATGTTTCTACTCAGCGCCCAGCACTGCACCTCCCTCCTAGCCGTGCCCGGGGCCACACGATTTACTTTGCCTCCTATTGCTACACAAATATCCTTAATTCCTACTGCAGCTCTGAGATGTGCCTATTACTATCCCCATTTCTAAGTGAGAAACAGAGACTCAGCAGGCTAATAACTTGCCCCCCGTCAGGTTTTGTAAATGAAACATCCCAGTCTTCCAAATAAGTTGTGCCAGTTTACATCCCCACCAGTCGTTAATGAATTTCACTTGTTCCACATCCTCACAAAGATTTTGTACTATTACTTTTTAAGTTTTATTTTACCTTTTGAAGTGTTTTTTTCTCTTTAACGTTTTATTGGAACACCGTTGATTTGCAAAGTTGTATTAGTTTTCAGGTGCACAGCCAAGTGATTCAGTTACACACAAACATATAACTGCTCTTTTTTAGATTCACTGTCCGTATAGGGCAATCCAGAGCCCTGAGTAGAGTTCCCTGTGCTATACAGCAGGTTCTTCCTAGTTATTTCTCTCTTATGTATTAGTGTATATGTCAACCCCAGTCTCCCAGTCTGTCCCCTTCTCCCCCTTGATAACAATAAGATTGTTTTCTGTGTCTGTGCTTCTACTTCTGTTTCGTAAATAAGTTCATTTGTACCATTTTCTTTTTAGGTTTCACCTATACAATAGCATATGATATTTGCCTTTGATTTACTTCACTTAGTGTTAAATCTTTAGATGTTATTGTGAGTGTACAATGGCTTCACCTTGTTCCAATGTTCATATCTCCAGCACCTAATAAAACTGACCACCTCTTCAGGTTTATTGGCCATCGTTAATTGCCTGTTCAAGTAATTTGCCCTTTTTTCTATTGTTATAACAGGGTATTTTATCTGGGAAAGACCTAGGACTCAGATTTTCTAAAATGTATCCATTAGCAACATTCTTTTCCTGATGAATCATCTACTTCCACTAATGTACAAGGTGTCTGGAACTTCTATAACAACAGTGAATTCTGCCTACCAATAGGACTTAGACATAGTCAAACATCTGACAGACAGAGGTGGTCACAATGGAAGGCAGATCACAGAAAGGATCAGTGAGATTCTAGGATAAAAATTGCTCTAAAACACCTGGCACAAGAAGTCATCACGAGCAGAGATTAAGAAGAGCATGGACTCAGGGTTTAGCATGGCACCTGATGTCTGAATTCAGCCCAATTATGGTGGCAAGTGTGTGCCCTGGACGAGACAGCCTACATGTGGGAAATAAAGAAACTGATTTACTCCCATCATACTTTTCTGGTAAAGCAACTTTACTGTGAAGAGTTTTTCCATCTTACAGCAAAGATGCCACAAAGTGAAGAGTAGTATTGTCCTTTTTTATCAAGCTATCTTGACTGTCAAATGTCTCTAGGTTTAAACAATGAAAATACTACAATTTTCCTCCATACCTCCTTTTGAAATTTTTCAAATATGAAGAAAACCTGAAAGAATTTTGGTAAACACCTATATATCCACTGCCTTTTGTTGTTCAATCTCTCAGTCATGTCTGACTCTGTGAACCATGGGCTGCAGCACGCCAGGCTTCCCTGTCCTTCACCACTTCCCAGAGCTTGCTCAAACTCATGTCCATAGCGTCTGCAATTAATATTTGACTCTATTTGCTTCAGCACATAGCTATCCACCCATGAATACATCTTACTTTTTGAAGCATTTCAGAGTAAGTTGCTGACATCAGTACATTCCCCCCAAATTACGTACCCCATTAAACCAGAAATCTTGAACCAGAAAGACTGATGCTGGAGCTGAAGCTCCAATACTTTAGCCACCTGATGTGAAGAGCTGACTCACTGGAAAAGGCCCTGATTCTGGGAGAGACTGAGGGAAAGAGAAGGGGACATGGCATTACTGACTCAATGGACATGAGTTTGGGCACACTCCAGGAGCTGGTGATGGACAGGGAGGCCTGGTGTGCTACAGTCCATGGGGTCGCAAAGAGTCGGACGGGGCTGAGCAACTGAACTGAACCAGAAATCTAGCGTTACAATTTTACAATGCAAGGCAAGAGGAATTTTCACTTTCCTAGCACGAGGAGGGGCTTAGTGGCTACGACTTCTTTAAACGAGAAACTTATTTGTCACCCATGACGTTAGAGGAAGGTACCCCCCAAAATCAATAAAACAGCCATGGATTGCATTTTGCTGGGTTTTAAAGTTTGTTTATTTTATTGGGATTTTGGCGAAAAAGGAAATTGGTTTCTTTCCCCTGAAACTCCCTTATAATTGCATCAACCCTCTTTTACATTTTATGTATAGACGTCTGTCAGTCCAGAAGTATTGGAACAAGTGGTTTTGAGAAATTGAAAGGACACTCGTCTGTCCACTGAAGAGGCCAAAATAAATCCAGTGATGTTTCTTTCAGGTTTGCTTCTTTAATGTCCCAGATGATTTGCAAAGAGCCATTATTTAGCCTCTCAAAGCTTGTCTCTTGTATAGATGTTATAAGGAATTTATGCTTGAGTCATAACCTTTCATGAAGCTTTTGTGGGGGGGTACTCTAATCTGCATCGTTTTATTCTGTGTGACCGGAAAAAATTCCTTAAAGACATTGTCAAAGCGTGAGGAAAATACACCAGTCACTTTATTTTCAGTTTGAGTATTTTAAACTAATTTGTGCAGAACTATTTTTTGTTTCCCTAAAGAGTTTTCCTAATTAATCTGGGGAAAGAAGAACTTCCATTGACACAATTCAATGTTGTAGGACAAGTTGATGTCACTTTGATCCTCATAAATGATAGGAAAGATGAGCTTAGGCAAAAGTAAGGAATTAGCACTCGAAATGAGGTTCTCTCCTATCAACCTTAGCTTCAACTAGAATCTAGACACATGGTTACTGAAATCAGTTCAGTTCAGTCACTCAGTCGTGTCCGACTCTTTGCGGCCCCATGAATCGCAGCACGCCAGGCCTCCCTGTCCATCACCAACTCCCAGAGTTCACCCAGACTCACGTCCATTGAGTCAGTGATGCCATTCAGCCATCTCATCCTCTGTCATCCCCTTCTCCTCCTGCCCCCAATCCCTCCCAGCATCAGATTCTTTTCCAATGAGTCAACTCTTCGCATGAGGTGGCCAAAGTACTGGAGTTTCAGCTTTAGCATCATTCCTTCCAAAGAAATCCCAGGGCTGATCTCCTTCAGAATGGACTGGTTGGATCTCCTTGCAGTCCAAGGGACTCTCAAGAGTCTTCT
This sequence comes from Bos indicus x Bos taurus, assembly GCF_003369695.1. Lineage (NCBI taxonomy): Eukaryota > Metazoa > Chordata > Mammalia > Artiodactyla > Bovidae > Bos > Bos indicus x Bos taurus. Next base: position 39,061,183 of record NC_040102.1, read on the forward strand.
CCAACACCACAGTTCAAAAGCATCAATTCTTCAGTGCTCAGCCTTCTTCACAGTCCAACTCTCACATCCATCCATGACCACTGGAAAAACCATAGTCTTGACTAGACAGACCTTTGTTAGCAAAGTAATGTCTCTGCTTTTGAATATGCTATCTAGGTTGGTCATAACTTTCCTTCCAAGGAGTAAGCGTCTTTTAATTTCATGGCTGCAGTCACCATCTGCAGTGATTTTGGAGCCCAAGAAAATAAAGTCTGACACTGTTTCCACTGTTTCCCCATCTATTTCCCATGAAATGATGGGACCGGATGCCATGATCTTAGTTTTCTGAATGTTGAGCTTTATTTACTGAAATAAGCTACCTTTAAATCAAGGGTTTATGTTTCATCATTTTTGACATAAGGTAATTTTCCATATCTTATTTTTATACAGAGCATAATAGTGCATAATACAGAGTTTCAAATACTTGGCCTCCAAAAGTTCTCAAATAAAAGAATGAAGCTATTTCTACTGGAAACCAGAAACCAATCAGTTGGCAGAAAACAAATTATTCAGTCTGTCTAATGGCAGCTTCATTAGACAGACATCTTCAGACTTGAGATGCTGAAACAAGTTTCAAGTCTCTAGAGACCATGTGAAGCTAAAACCAAACATTATTAAGCTGAATCTAGACCTATATTATGACTAAATTTCCAATTTCAAAAGGTGAAGTCCAAAAAGAGAGTCATGTCTATTGTGTTCTGTTTGATTTTCGTTTGTTTGATGGAGAATAACTTTGACAAGCCTAAGAATGGAATTTCCTCTCAACCAGAAATCAAAGATAATTTATATCAGGGAATAAACTCTAGTCCAGCAATCATTAAGTAGCTGAGTGACCTTTGGAAAGAGACTTCATCTTCCTGGACATTAGTTTCAGCTTCTAAAAGTTAAGCCTCTGAACTCTGTAACTGTTATCATCCCTTCCAGGCCTGATTTTCTATGATAATATTTAAAAATACCTTTAAGTTCAAATAATTTACATTTTAGTGGTGGTCCTATAAGAGACCAATTTGTAGCACCATAACTAATGAAGCCAAGACAAAACACTGGCAGTTGGTGAGCAATCATAATGATAAACATTTTAAATTCAAATCAGGCTGCATAATTTACAAAGAGCTTTCATGCTTATTATTTCAGTGTCATTTCTGAGTTTCCTAAGACTACATGACTTGCAAGAAATAGGTCCAAACCAATCATTTGACTCAAAAAACATTGTATTGGACCCACAGATATAGATAACAGACTTGTGGTTGCCAAGGAGGAGGGAGGGAGTGAGGGATGGAGTGGGAGACTGGGATTAACAGATGCAAACTAGTACACATAAGATGAATAAACAACAAGGTCCTGCTGTAGAGCACAGGGAATCATAGTCAATATCCTGTGATAAGTTATAATGGAAACTATATGAAAAAGAATATATAGATTATACATACATATATATGTATAATTGAGCCTCTCTGCTGTACAGAAGAAATTAACACAACACTGTAACACAACCATACGTCAATAGACCTTTTTTTTAATCTTAAATAAAGGAACTCTGTATTATCCATGAACACTTGCTACTTTTGTGGTAGAAGAGTGCATAGAACTGGCTGTCAATGTCCAACTTTGACATTAAAGTGAGGTTCTTAAAAGATAGTAGTATCTCATTCTTTCCCTCCTGACAGCATGTTAGTGACACACAGGAGGGCAGAGCTTGCATTTATTTGGTCCTTACCGTGTATTGGTTTTCTCCTTTCTTCCTGAGAAGCACCATGAAACTTCAGTGTTAAAAAATGCCCAAAAGTCCTTTAGAGGAAGAAAAGCATGAACGTGTATCCAAACTCAGGCCTACCTTTACTAACTAAATGATCTTGGGGAAGTTACTGAAGCTTTCTGAGGTTCAGTTCTCTCAATTATATAAAAACAAGTGTGTGTGTGTGTGTGTGTGTGTGTGTGTGTGTGTGTGTGCATGCATATACCATCTACTAAAAGATCTATTCTAAAAATCATAGTCTGCTTACTAGATTCGCTATGCTGTATACTTGAAACTAATACGATATTGCAAATTAACTATCCTTCAATTAAAAATAAACAAATAATTGAATTCTTGAGTCTTGAGGATTCAATGGGTCTCAATGGATTTCACCAATTGGATGGAATGATCCATTCACTAACAGGAAAAACTACTACATTTTCTGAATGTCATACCATGCTTTCCGAACAGTTACTATTACCTCTAGTCCATTTATCTACTGAGCATGCAAAGGGACATTTGGGCCTGTCAAAATGGCTCTAAAGGCACAAACTAATGACCATTTTTCTTAAAAGAATCTAACTACCACTGCTGCTGCTAAGTCGCTTCAGTCGTGTCCGACTCTGTGCGACCCCATAGACGGCAGCCCACCAGGCTCCCCTGTCCCTGGGATTCTCCAGGCAAGAACACTGGAGTGGGTTGCCATTTCCTTCTCCAATGCATGAAAGTGAAAAGTGAAAGGGAAGTCACTCAGTTGTATCCGACTCTTAGCGACCCCATGGACTGCAGCCCACCAGGCTCCTCCGTCCATGGGATTTTCCAGGCAAGAGTACTGGAGTGGGTTGCCATTGCCTTCTCCATAACTACCACAGGTCTTATAATTTATTTTTAAAGAATATTTTATGTATTAGCTATGTGTGTAAAAGTATATTTTATAGAGGATATTTACATTGATCAGACTAAGAAATTATATGAATATGTGTTTAGCAATTTCACTCACTGAAATAAACTGAACATAAATATTTTGCTTTGTAGAACACAATGTGTTAATCTCTCCAACATACATTCCATGTCATTCCCACTGTGCAGCCCAAATAATTTAGCAGACTAAATTATTATCAAAAAACTTGAAATTTGTTACTTGGGCACATGTTTTTCTAATTCTATGGTCAAATCAATGATGTTGACTCCTTTTATCCATCTCAGTGATGTCAGAGGTAAGGTACTTCCGCAGAGTCAAATGGGCTCAAGTACAGCTAAAAACTTTCCAACTTAGTAAAAACTTATGTGAATTCTGTGATTAAAAATTCCCACTTCTGGAATCCCAGGAAAGCCATATTTACTCTGTGGGCATGGCAAGCTTTAACCCCAGTCCTCTTAAATGTGGAGGCTTAAGAATTTCTTTTTTATTTTTATTTTATATTATAGTTGACTAGGCCTGGCGTGCTGCGATTCATGGGGTTGCAAAGAGTCGGACACGACTGAGCGACTGAACTGACTGATGGCTGATTAACAATGCTATGTTAGTTTCAGGTGGACAGCAAAGTGATTCGGTTAAGTTATATATATATATATTCTTTCTCAAATTCTTTTCCCATTTAGGTTATTACAGAATATTGAACAGCTTCCTGTGCTATACCTATATATATATATATCCTCGTTGGTTATCTATTTTATATAGTTGTACATGTCAATCCCAAACTCCCAATCTATCCCCTACCATCTTCCCACCTTCTAACCATAAGTTCATTCTGTAAGTGTGTGTCTGTTTCTGTTCTGTTAATAAGTTTGTGTCATTTTTTTCAGATTCCACAAGTAAGAAATACGCTCTGATAGTTGCCTTTGCCTGACTCACATCACTTGGTGTAACAGTCTGCATGTCCATCTGCGTCGCTGCAAGGGCCTTGTTTCATGCTTCTTTATTGTGGGTGACGTGCCGTTATGCCTACACACCGCATCTTCTCTATCCCTTCACCTGTCAGTGGGCGGTTAGGTTGTTTCCATGTCCTGGTTATTGTAAATCATGCTGCAGTGAACTTGGGCATGTATCTTTTTCAGAGTAGAGTTTCTGTCTTTTCTGATGCCTAGGATTGGGATTGCTGGATCGCATGGTAACTCTAGTTTTAATTTCTTAAGGAACCTCCATAGTGGCTCCAATAACTTACATTCCCACCAGCAGTGTAGGAGGGTCCTCTCATCCCCACAACCTCTCCAGCATTGGTCGATTGTAGACTTTTTGATGATGACCATTCTGACCAGTGTGAGGTGATATTTTAACCTGCAGTGAGGCTTAGTAATTTAGATACACCCTGAAGCGGCTATGAAAATGGAATTCTGTGAGTGAATGTTTGTAAAGCACTGAGTCATGCCTGGCAAATAGGAAATGCTCTATAAATGTTCACAGAATGAGTAAACCTCTTTAGAAACAAGAACTACCTTTTTAACAGACTGTGACTCTATTCTTCAAAATTCTATGATTATTTGTCCTGAGAATAATTTGACAAAGGAAAATGAGGACGGCTTCTATCATGCCTTTTGTTGAACAAGTTAGCAAGGTTTTTCACGGCTTCCTGCAATTTCAAGTCCAGTGTCAAGGTTCAGCCTCATAAAGTAGTAGGAAATCCAGCAAATTTGGACTCTTTCAGCCCTTAGATTCCAAAATGTTTTTGTCTGAAGGCTTAGCTCAGTGAACCATCTCAATAAATGTCTACAAAAATACATGCTTAACTATTTCACTCATTGAAATAAACTGAACATAAATATTTTGCTTTGTGGAACACAGTGTGTTTATCTCTCCAATATACATTCTATGTCATTCCCATTTTGCAGCTGCAATGTGATTTTGTATAGAAATGGCCCATCCAAGCTCCAGAATGCATCCCAGCTGGTCCAAGCCAATAAAGAAAATCTCATACCTTCATCAGAACAATCTGAGTTGAGAGAGAAAAAAAGAGGATGAAGACTTTTGTTCAAATGGTTGTAGAAAGCTGTGTTCTCCCCACCACTGGTATAAATGTAGAAACACTGGCTCTGAGATCTTACTGGCAGCTATCTTGTGACCATGAAGAAGTCAGCATGAGGGTTAATCCGGCACACAGGGAGGGTACAGCAAAGAGAACTGCTCAGAAATGGATCAGAACCTTAGTTCATGCCCAAAGGCTGCTCCTCTTGATGAGGGTAAAAGAGGAGACTGAAAAAGGTGACTTAAAATTCAACATTCAAAATCTAAGATCACAGCATCTAGTCCCATCACTTCATGGCAAATAGATGGGGAAAAAGTGGAGGAAATGACAGATTTTATTTTCTTGGGCTCCACATTCACTGTGGAAGATGACTGCAGCCACAAAATTAAAAGACACCTGCTTCTTGGAAGAAAACCTATGACAAACCTAGACATCATTTTATAAAGCAGAGACATCACTTTGCTAACAAAGGTCTATATAGTGAAAGTTATGGTTTTTCCAGTAGTTATGTATGGATGTGAGAGTTGGACCATATAGAAGACTGAGAGCCTAAGAACTGATGCTTTCAAATTGTGGTGTTAGAGAAGACTCTTGAGAGTCCCTTGGACTGCAGAGAGATCAAACCAGTCAGTCCTAAAGGAAATCAACTCTGACTATTCATTGGAAGGACTCATGCTGAAACTGAAGCTCCAGTACTTTGGCCACCTGATTTGAAGAGCTGACTCTTTGGGAAAGACTCTGATGCTGGGAAAGACTGAGGGCAAGAGGAGAAGAGGGCAGCAGAGGGTGAGATGGTTAGATAGTATCACTGACTCCATGGACATGAGTTTGAGCAAACTCTGGGAGATAGTGAAGGACAGGGAAGCCTGGCATGCTGCAATTCATGGGGTCACAAAGAGTCAGACATGACTGAACAACAACAAAGGCTGCTCTACTTCTGGAATCTAACTTGTTAATTAGTTTGAACTGAAATCATTTTAGCATTCTAATTTTGACAATAGAAATGTAGAATTGGCAGAACCGAGGTAATAAAGGGCAGAGATGCAGGCTCTTCTATCCATGACTGGGAAATTAATAATGCATTTTATTTAGATTCTTCTAATAGTGAATATTATAAAAAATGAAAGAAATAAGACATGCAGAGAAATACCTTCCATGTCTCTGGTGATTTCCATAATCACATCATTCAGTGATTCTAACTTACCAAAGTGATGAGAGGTAGAATGGTAGCTTTGCATCCAATCCCTCCTTTTACAAATATAAAATCTTCAAACACTTCTATTTTCCTGCTGAAAGGATATACAAATTCCTTATTATCAGGATTGGTTCTTTTGGTTTATGGGTGCCAATTCATCATTCCAGAAATGTCACTCCAATGCCATGCTGGTGATATTTCCACATCAGAGGTCTTCTGAACTGAATAGAGCTCTGTTTCCAGTGTCTGCCTCAAAGCAATTGTTTCACTGATCAGGATATACTGAAATTCATGAAAGTAACTTGCATATAATCACCATGGTACTGGCAAAACGATGATAGAAGTCCAGTTTCTTTATCCAGTTTCGTTATTTCTTCTCACTCCTGAATACACCATGGAAACAGATTTTAAACATACTGTATCTGCCAGCCATTGCTGTGCAACAAACCACCTCAGAAGTCAGTATCTTAGAATTATTTATTCTCATCAGTTTGTGGGTTGGCCGGGATTCCTCTCCTGCAGATCAGTGGTCTCTCAGCTTACTTGGATCATAAGTTCACCAAAAAATGTTTTTCTCATGGAGTTTCAAACAATATGACCCAAATGCAGAGTCATATTTAAAGCCTCTCCTTGAGTTGAATGTGGCGCGCTTCCTATTGGCTAAGACAAGTCATGCAGTCAAGGTCAAGGTCAAGGGGAAGGTATTTAAAAGATACTGACAGAAGGCAAAATATTAGGGTCAGTCATTCAATCTACTATGAATGTAAACAGACTGAGAATCATTGAATAAAAAGTGTACTTTCTAAAGTAAAGTCAAAAATGAGGTTTGCTATGAAGACAAAAGCCCCAGGCCTTATGCAGTGCCCTGGGTAATGAGCACAAAGCAGACAGCTCATCTGAATCAAGTTCATTTGTTTAGCTTGAGATGAGGATTAGTGCTATAAATTTCTCATTAAGTATTAAATCACAGCCTCTCATCCAGGCAAATTAGCCTACATACTACTGACACCAGTGAAAGTCCATGCGGGCTCTGACGTGAAAGACACAGATTTGAGCACAAACTTGCTTTATATAAATAGAAGACTTTACTAAGCACATACAAGCAAATATCTCTTTATCCAATTTTCAAAGTCAATTTTCAAATTTTATCGGAACCACTGAATTGGGGCCAGAAGATGAAATTGAACTGTTTGGCTCATGTTTTTAAGATGCCACCTATTTCTGTCTCTCTCCCCCTTTACTGGTGCTCAGGAGGCAAGGGGTTTTTGAGAGGATGACTCAAAGAACAAACAGTCAGCATGCAGACAACCTTGGCAGGGAAGCGGAGTAGGATTAAAGAAGAGTGAGAGGGGGAAAGTTAAGGTCATAGAAAATTTAAAAGCCACATCAGAGCCGTCGCAGCAGGGCACTCTGCTGATGCCAATCACCACCAGAGTGGGAGGTTCTAAAGGTGGTACCTGTTGTTGCGTGATCAATGGAAAACCGAACTAGGAGTCTTCGTAGAGAGAAAAGTGATTGTTTACCAGTCTTCCCACCATGGTTAAGCAGGCACAATACAGTCATCCCTTTGGTATCTGCAGGGCATTTGTTCTAGGTGGACACCCGGTGGAACCCAAAATCCACAGTTGTTCAAGCCCTTTATATAAAATTGTATTTGCATGTAACCCACACATCTTTCCGGATGCTTTAAACCATCTCCTCATTTTTTATAATGCCTAATACAACATACACGCTATGTAAAACATTGTAATGAACACTCTGCTGTGTTTAAAATGGATAACAACAAGGACCTACTGTACAGCACAAGGAGCTATACTCAAAGTCATGCGGCAGCCTGGATGGGAAGGGAGTTTGGGGGGGAATGGTTCCATGTGTATGCAGGGCTGAGTCCCTTCACTGTTCACCTGAAACTATCCCATTATTGTTAATCGGCTACACCCCAATACAAAGTTAAATGAATGTTTTAAAAAATGCCACGTAAATCATTGTAAGTACAATGTAAATCGTTGCCAGCCTGCAACAAATTCAAGTTTTGGTTTTTTGGAACTTTCTGGGATTTGGTTTTTTTTTCTGAATATTTTAAATCTGTTGGTTGAACTACGGATACAGAACTCTCAGATATGGAGGGCCAACTGTACAAGTTATGTAGTAAAATAGAATCTGGATCTAAGTCTGGATGCTTAAGCACTGGCCTCCATTATTTCATTAGCTGTGAGGATTTTTGCAAATCACTTTGATTAACCTACATTAGCCTCTGTCACCTCATCTGTAAAATGGAGAAATTAGTAACACCTACCCTTTAGTGTTGCTGAGGCAACCAAAAAAAGATAATGTATACCCAGCTACTGGCATGATTCTTAGCGCGTAAAAAAGTTCATAAACAGTAGCTAAAGTCATTTCAGGAGCTATTATATTGATGTTTTTACCATACTAGGAACGGATAATAGGTATTTGTTTAAAACTGATGAATTATCTTTTTCTCTTCTATTCTGCATATTCCAGGGGGGGCTGCTTCAATATGTACCAACCCTTTCAATAACAAATCACGATTTTATTAGAATGCACCGAAAACAGCTTCAAGACACAAAAATGAGTGCACTCCTTGTTTGTCAGTGTCTTAGTGATAGGAAAATGAAAATAAAATTTATGAAACATCTGGTTCAGTTACTTCGAGGAATATGCATTTTTTAAAAAAACTTCTCTGGGCTATTCTGAGGCAAATAACCTACATGGTGAAAAAAAAAAAAAAATATATATATATATAAACCATGATCTCCAATGTTTAAAAAACAGAAAAATATTTGTAACTACTTCAACAAATCCTAATGGAACCCCATGGATGGCCATGTCAAAAGAGATTTAAGAACAGCTTTATAAAAGAAAACAGATTACTTCTGGACATGGCTATTTGTAAGAGAGGAAATTTCTCCTCCTACACCTAGTTAGGAATATGGTAACTTCTCTTTCTGTGTGATTTTCCATTATACAGTGAAGTGAGGATCATCTGGAACCAGCCAAGTACCTACACAAGGTTCTTTTTGGAAAATAACAAAATGAGAGCTTTAAGGATGGGTTTACAACCCTAGGACACTGGGTGTGACCTAGTGATGTCATCTAGTTCAAGGTCTTCATTGACACTTAGGGGAACTAAGTTTGCTCAAAGTGGGAAAGGATGCCATAGATCCCTGGTTTATTAGCGACTGGGCGGGATAAGAACCACAGCTTTCAACTTTTGCTTCTTTCTGCAAAATCAGTGATTTTCAACCTAAGGTTTCCAGTGAGTGAATGAGGAAAGGGCATACTCATAAGTCTGTTGCAGTATTCCTAGAGATCTACTGAGAATTTTCTCATAATAAGGTGATGAAAGACAAATTTAAAAATTGATTTTCTTTTCTTTGCCTGGAATTAAACTCAGTATGGTAACACTGATGTTCTCATGCTGCCCCAAGACTCCAGAAATATTCTGAAAAAGATTTCAAAAGTTGTTGCACTATAACACACCACCTTGTCATGGAATTTTCCGGGACAAAATTGATAAGCCTGACTCTGACCCAAGCTCAGAAGACACCCCTATTTAAAAAGAACCTACTTGCTCAGACCAAACTGCAGAGAGATAACTTAAACAGGTACCCATAACGATGAATGGTGTTTACTATGTACTTAACTTCATTACAATTAATGATTTATGCATTTTCATAATAAATGAAAATAAACTAAACTTGGATCATTGATTTAAATCTGGAGTCATGTTTATGTGAGAAACCAATCAGAACCCAGATGGAACTAATTAATTTATTATTGAGGGAATGCTATTTAGTAAAAAACCCTACAAAATACAAATCTTTGGCAGCATACATCTTAAAAAAAAAAAAAGAATCCTGAAATTACTGTACTCTATCAAGCTAAAAATTCACCTTTGACTCAGTCAGTAACAATCTGCCTACAATGCAGGAGACCCAGGTTCAATCCCCAGGTTGGGAAGATTCCCTGGAGAAGGAGATGGCAACCCACTCCAGTATTCTTGCCTGGAGAATTCCATGGACAGAGGAGCCTGGCGGGCTACAGTCCATGGGGTCGCTAAGAATCGGACGCAACTTAGGGACTAACACTTTTATTTTTTTCATCAAGCTACAAATTCATGTTTTAGGGCCATGAGCTACAATTTTAAGACTCCCAAAGTGAACAAATCTCTAAGAAAGAATCCCTAAATTCATTTTTCAAGCACTGTACATTCATCTTTTATTCCAGGGCTATAAAACGTCTGAGTCTCTTTAGGAAGCTGTTCGCTCTTATCTGGTCTTGCCTTCCTGTAGGATCCATAAGGACTCCCTATGGAAAAGACATCATGCCATTAAAAAGGAGATCAGTGATTTGTTGAGTAAAAATTGCATGGGGATCCTGCTAGCTAAATAAACCCAAACAACAGCAAAGAAAACAAATCAAATTGTCTATATGCTCTAGAAACACTGTGTCTTAAGGGAGACAGAAGTATCTATTAACGTATTGACTATTAGGAGTTACCATCCAACACTTACAGTATAGTCAATTCTCTCTCACTACCATCTACAGAAGAAAAAAATTTTGCATATTTATTTGGCTGCAACTGGACACATGTTTTGAAGATTTTTGCATTTTTACTATTTCAAACGTTTTACCTTTTCAACATGTTCTATCTCTTCTATCTCTTTTATTTCAATTTCTGACAGTTCAAGTCAGACTTTTTTCTAAATCTCAAGACTTAGATGTAAAATCCGGAATTCCAAGAATATCCTACAACAAGCAACCAAGAAAACCTCCAAAGTGTTTCTTTTAATGTGAACCATTCCTTAGTATGTAAGTGATGCAAAGGAGGAGAGGTCATATTTAATAGATGTCTACCATATTGCACTCTCAACACTCAGCACATTAGATAGAGAATCTCAAACTCTGTCATCTATGGTATTACTATTCTCACTGTCAATAGGGGGAAACTGAAACTTGGGAAGGCTGACTAGTCCCAGCATGAGCTCTGACAGTGGCGCTGAAACCACACCCCGCTCCTATGTGACTGTGCTGTGTGCTCAGTCCGTTCAGTCGTGTCTGACTCTTTGTGACCCCATGGACCATAGCCTGCCAGGCTCCTCTGTCCATGGGAGTCTCCAGGCAAGAATACTGGAGTGGGTTGCCATGCCCTCCTCCAGGAAATCTTCCCAACCTGGGGATCAAACCTGGGTCTCCTGCATTGTAGGCAGATTCTTTACTGATGGAGTTGAAGGTAATAAACATACAGTGGTGGTTGAGTCACTCAGTCGTGTCTGACTCTTTGAGACCCCACGGACTGTAGCCCGTCAGGCTCCTCTGTCCATGGGAGTCTCCAGGAAAGAATACTGGAGGGGGTTGCCATTTCCTTCTCCAGGAAATCTTCCCAACCCGGGGATCAAACCCCAGTCTCCTGCATTGCAGGCAGATTCTTTACTGACTGAGCTACAAGGGTTAACATGAGCTACTATTGTTAGTAAACATATAACAAACAGTAAAAGAGACTTGATGTGTGTGAGCAGCAGTTAAAGTTCTAGAATGTACGCAGAGCTTCAGAAATAGTCCTTCACTCCAGGCAAAATGGTTCCAGATTTTCCACTCATAAATAATTATATTATTATCAGCATTCAAAAGATCGGCGTGAAGCCCTATGCCCCCACCTTGTATGACAAAACTCACATGTCTCCTGTGGCATCATGTAAGGGGGGTGGGGAGAATTGCCCAGGACCCAAGCAGTTTTCTCTTTTCCCCCCCATGCAGTTTCCCTGTAATGTGTTAACCACCATGACTAACACTTTACTGAATCTTCTCTTTTACTTCAGATGGTGGGGTGGGCTTGAGGGGGAAGATGCTTTAGAAAAAACACGTCAGAAGAGACACATCCAAATTCATGCCCTTCCTCAAAGGGCATGCCCTTCACCTAACAATGGGAACTCCTGGGAAGTTTTACTTTGAGATACACTTGCAATGCTGGTTTATTGACTACATTTTTAAAAACAGTTCTATTCCTTTATATTGTACCTTATATTTGAAAAAAGAGAAGCCAACTTGATCTCCAAGCTTGATGAGCCATTTAGGTCAGCAGGCTACACCATGAAACACCTTGGTCTTTTTCCAAAAACCGTAATGACCCAAAAGTCGTACAACCATGAAATGCTTACACCCTGTGCCAACAGCTTAGGAGAAAATTCTAAAAGGAAGTTTCAAAGATGTTTTCATCGGTAACAACATCAGTTGCAAACAAATCTACGGTCCCTCAAGGTCAATATTTTGAAGGTGCAGATATTCATTAGGAAGTTTAATTTCTGGCTTGGATGAGATGTGCTTGTTTATTATTTTTTATTTAGCCACCACTCGTGCAGCTTAGTCTTGTTTCTCATACTTTGTTTCAGAAAGAATTTAAATGAGTTTATAAGGAGACTTTAAAATACAAGACACAGCAAAAATTACAAGTGAAGTAGAGAATTAAAAAGAAAAATGCATCAGAGACATAAACAGAGAACAGGAATGAAGTTAGAACACACATCACAGCGTGAACTTGTGACCCGCAATGTGGCCGGCAGCCCATGGGAAGCGGTCAGCCAGGTCAGCTCCACAATTCAGAATGTCCACCGGAAGGGAAGCAGGCCAACCGCTCAGGAAGAATTGTGTAACTTACAGCGTTTCCTTTTCCCCATCAGCCCACAGGCAGGGCTGGTCAAGTTTTTCCTCAGAAAACAGTTTTGAATCAATTCATTGTCACAGGTGACTAAGTGAACAAGTCCCCAAATTTTGCTCTACATTAAATCACCCAATGCAATATGGCTTCAATGCTCACAGGTTTTAAAATGTTGAGGCATGTATGACAAGACGCTTGCCTTTATCAAAATAAGATTTGAAAATAAGAGTATCTAACTGAGAATAATGTTAACTCCTCTAAGAAAATGTTTTCAGATGCCTCCAAAAGTTCTTTGATTTAGGTACTAATGTCTTGGGGATAGGATGGAGTGCTGCAGTCCAGGGCATCACAAAGAGCTGAACACGACTTAGCGACTGAACAACAACAAATACTCAAACTTTAAGAAGTGTCATTCCCACATACGTTTTATCGTAGAATAGTTATGTCTCCAGTAATTATTAGAGAAATGCAAATCAAAACTACAGTGAGGTATCACCTCACACCAGTTAGAATGGCCACCATCAAAAATCCACAAACAATAAATGACGGAGAGGGTGTAGAGAAAAGGCAACCCTTCTACACTGATGCTGGGAATTAAATTGGTGCAGCCACCACGGAAAACAATAAGGAGGTTCCTCAAAAAACTAAGAATAGAGTTGTCACATGATCCAGCCACCCCACTCCTGGGCACACATCCAAATAAAACTCCAATTCAAAACTATACGTGTAGCCCAGTCTTCATAGCAGCGCTATTCACAACAGCCAAAAACATGGAAACAACCTAAACGTCCATTGGCAGAAGAATGGATAAAGGAGATGTGGGACATATTCACAATGGAATACTACTCAGCCACAAAAAGAGTGAAATAATGCCATCTGCAGCAACAGGGACGGACCTAGAGATTATCATATTAAGTGAGGTAAATCAGAGAAATCTGTATGCAGGTCAAGAAGCAACAGTTAGAAATGGACATGGAACGATAGACTGGTTCCAAATGGGGAAAGGAGTACATCAAGGCTGTAGATTGTCACCTTGCTTGTTTAACTTATATGCAGAGTACATCATGCAAAATGCTGGGCTGGATGAAGCACAAGCTGGAATCAAGATTGCCGGGAGAAATATCAACAACCTCAGATATGCAGATGACACCACCCTTATGGCAGAAAGCGAAGAAGAACTAAAGAGCCTGTTGATGAAACTCAAAGAGGAGAGTGAAAAAGTTGGCTTAAAATTCAACATTCAGAAAATGAAGATCATGGCATCTGGTCTCATCACTTCATGGCAGATAGATGGGGAAACAGTGGAAACAGTGGCTGACTTTATTTGGGGGGGCTCCAAAATCACTGTAGATTGTGACTGCACTCATGAAATTAAAAGACACTTGCTCCTGGGAAGAAAAGCTATGACCAATCTAGACAGCATATTAAGCAGAGACATTACTTTGCTGACAAAGGTCCATCTAATCAAAGCTGTGGTTTTTCCAGTAGTCATGTATGGATGTGATTGTTGGACTATAAAGAAAGCTGAGCACCAAAGAATTGATGCTTTTGAACTGTGGTGTTGGCGAAGACTCTTGAGATTCTCTTGGACTGCAAGATCAAACCAGTCAATCCTAAATGAAATCAGTCCTGAATCGTCATTGGAAGGACTGATGCTGAAGCTGAAACTCTAATACTTTGGCCACCTGATGCAAAAAACTGACTCCTTAGAAAAGACCCTGTTGCTGGGAAAGATTGAAGGCAGGAGGAGAAGGGGATGACAGAGGATTAGATGGTTGGACGGCATCACTGACTCAATGGACATGAATTTGAGTAAACTCTGGTTGGTGATGGCCAGGGAAGCCTGGCGTGCTGCAGTCCATGGGGTTGCAAAGAGTCAGACATGACTGAGCGACTGGACTGAATTGAAATCAGAGAGAAAGAAAATACCATATGATATCACTAATATGTGGAATCTAAAATATGACACAAATGAATTTATCTTGAAATAGAAGCAGTATCTATGAAATAGATATGAGAAAGACTTGTGGTGGACAAGGAGGGGGTTGGAGAGGCTATTATACATAGAATGGATAAACAACAGGGTCCTGCTGTATAGCAAGGGAACAATATTCAATATCCTGAGATAAATCACAGTGGAAAAGAATATGAAAAAGAATTTGTTTTCCACAATAGTCTTTCCATTGATTCTCATAGCCATACCAGGGAGATGACTGTAGGACAGTGCGCAATAGCGGATTCAGATTTTCATCTCAATGCTGCTTAAAATGGAAGGAAGTAGAAGATAATATGAATCTCCATCAGTTGGAAAATAAGTAGAGAAAACAAGTTAAGATGCGTACTGATGGCAGAGCCCATGCAATCTTTTAAAATATGAGTGGAAAATGTCCATATGTAAAAAGGGGAAATGGTATATAAGAGCACAGAAATATTTTAATTCAATTTCTTCATTGTTACAAAAACCTCTTAGTGTATATATTTTTGTGTATATGGAAGAAGGAAGAACAGAAGAGCGAGAGGAAGGGAGGGAGAGAGGAAGGAAAGAAGGAAGAAACTAACACAATATTGTAAAGCAACTATACCCACAGTTAAAAAGTATAATAAAAAAGAAAGAAAGATGGAAGGAAAGAGAAAAGGAGGGAAGGAAGGAGGGGGAAGAAATCCCAAGTTTTTTAAATCACTGCCTCCCAGTAGGATGTTTCTTCCTCCCTGCCCTATTTTCTAAAAGGCCTGTAATAACAATATACCACTCTCATAACAAAAGAATATGATTTTCAAATATATGGTATGGGTGGCTTGCTATCATCTGCACCTGCTTTTCTGAGGTGACCATGCCCCTCTCTGTCTGGCCATGGCATCCTGGTCCACACGGAGCCGGCCCTGTGGGGAGATGTGAACAAGTTTTATAAATGAGCTTTTCCACTGGGGTGGAGAATGCGAGAGAGAGAGTTAATGGGACTTCTCAAGGACTATCCTCGAAGAGCTGGAAAGAGTATAAGTTTGTTCAGCCTTACTATGCAGTCATAGCCAATATGGAGCAAGTCCAGTCAGGCTGATTAAGTCAAGGACCACCCAAACCTTTAAATTGCTCAAGCTAAGACATATCAGTGTGTTTCATGTGAATCATTCATGCCCTGTTGACATAGCCTGGAACAAGTCTTCAAATTATAATTTTGATGGAAGAAGATAACTAATTGTTAACTCTAGGATCGCATGAGTAGACATACTGTACTCCTTATGGTCTGTCTATTAATCTTCATGTAGGGCAAACGTTCTACAATATAAATAGAGAAAGATCTCAGACAACTGAACACATGCCTCGATTGCAGTTAAAGTCATCCCAAAGTCATAGAATCTCATGATTGGAAAGTACTTTATTTCCTATTAAATGTGGTAAAATCAGGTAAAGTCAGCATCTTTCCTATAATATTCCTACATACAGTCAGTTTTCTATGACAGAAAAAAGGTACTTTTTTGTCATTGTGAAGAAATGACAGGGGAAAGGAGATGCTGGTTGATTGCACTGTTGAGGGCCTTTATATAAAACACCTCATTGCATCTTTACAACAAACCTCTAAGGTCTTTATATTATCTGTGCCTGTAGTAGGAAAAGAAAAATTGGCAACAGTAAAAGACAGAGCCTGAGGATTTAAAAAAAAATGTCCAGCTATTTGACCGTGTTTCTGCTGCATCCAACTGGCATAGTCTCTGCTTCCAACCTGTGGGAAGTAAAGATCTACCTGCATCTATTCCATCGCAGCCATTTGAACAAAGGACATTTCTTTTGCCCATTGTGATGAATTTCCACCTGCTGGGTATTTCATTCTTTTTCAGAATATTTGGTTGTAAGGCAGGTTGTCATTTGGTCAACATGATGGACAAATCTCATCTAAGACCAAAGTTCTTTACTTCTTTCCCATCTGTTGTCTCTAAAAACTTTCCTTTGCCCTCAGTCTGGTGTCTCTCATCCCCCTAGGATGGTTAGAGCTGATCCAGGCACCGCATCCAGACTTGACACCCTATACACCCCACATTTCTCCCTGAGCAATGAGAGAACTCTCCCAGAAGCCTCCAGCATCCTTCTGCTCATTGAATTGGGTCATACCCATCTTTCAATCAATAACTGGCAAGAGCCACGTGACCTCCTTGACTGGTTGGAACTAATCAAGATGCAATCTCCAGAGCTGGGGATCTTCCCAACCCAGGGATCGAACCCAGGTCTCCCGCATTGCAGGCAGATTCTTTACCAGCTAAGCCACCAGGGAAGCCTGGGGTTGGGCCAGCTTACCTGAAGTATGTGGAGAGGGCATGACAGCTGAGCTACAGGATGGGTATTTCCTAAACGATAGAAGTGAGCGTTGGGGGGAAGGTGGGTATGTGGCCAGCAACAGTGCTAAACACACAACACAAAGAAAGTTCAAGACCACCCCGGCCACACTGGCCTACGGATGGCCCAGACTTTCACCTCCCAGATTTTTCATCTCTGTATCTTGCTGTCATCCATGACTCACTGAGAAACAGCCGTTTGCTGTCTCTAGAAATCTCAATTTCACCCACATTTTAGGTTCAGGTCAATCCCACCCCTAGCCTATTGGCCCCTCTCATTCTAGAGTCTAACTTGGCATCTGACTAGTGACCTTGGATCAGATGCAAACCTCACTGGCTTCCCACTTCTCAGTGTGGGCTGTGACCTCCACTGCGACCTCCAGGAGCTGACCAGCCCCTTACTCTTGGGGTGTTAACCTCCCCCTGGGTCACTGTCATGTGTTTGGCCCAAGCAGCCACAGACCTAGGATTCCTGGCTGCCCCTCATATTCTGGGTGTAAATCGAAGCAAGTGATGAGATCCGGCATTCCAAGAAGATACCCAAGGGACCACGTGATGCAATCCTGCAGTGCGGCAGAGTTAACTGATCACAATGTGAATCTGGACCTAGGAGACACAGGCATGGGAAGGAGCTGGGCCAATGAACTTCCTGTCCTCCACTCCTCCTGTGGACGTCCCTAAGGCAGAGGTCCACCAAACAGATGGCCTGAAGATGTCCTTTTGGCTCAGTGGATGCACCAGCAAGCATTCCAGACCATCTCTTCATAGCTCATTGTAAAGCAACAGCCAGCTTGGCAATGCGGGGCTTTACCTTGGTTCACATCTTTCTTGGCTTTCTTCTTTATCTCACTCTGTGCCCTAGACTCCATCTCCCAAATAAAGACTCAGCACTTCAAGCCCTGATTCAGGCTCTGCTTTCTAGAACTCAGGCTATGACAGACCTCACAGAAAGCAATGGGCTGCATGACTCTCTAGACCACCAGTCAAGGGATCTGTCTGAAACAGGATGTGGGGAAGCACCACTGCAGTCTCAAGAGTGAAGCCTGCGTAAACTACACAACAGAAATAGGTTCGCATTTTCAGGCTATTTGGGGGGCAGGAAAAGAGTGATTTTTCTTGAGGACATAGCAGCAGCATAATTAACTTAACTGGACATAAACATTTACTTGCAGAAATGTAAAACTACTCTATACTATGTAAAATCAATAAAACCTATAACATGACGTCACTGCAGAGACAACATGCAAGCCTTCCTGAATGTGTATCACTGGCTGGCTGTCTGCGCCTGTGTGTGCTGTCGTGTCTGACTCTTTGTGACCCTGCGGACTGCTGCCTGCCAGTCTCCTCTGTCCCTAAGATTCTCCAGGCAAGAATACTGGAGCAGGTGGTCATGCCCTCCTGCAGGGGATCTTCCCGACCCAAGAGTAGAACCCACATCTCCTGCATTGTAGGTGGATTCTTTATCCACTGAGACACCTAAACAAATCAGAGGGCAGTTTACTTTAGAAGCACCTTGAACCCCCAGAGGTATTTGTTTATATAATCCATCAGAACTCAGTGACTACATTTTGATGCTGCTGCTGCTGCTAAGTCACGTCAGTCATGTCCGACTCTGTGCGACCCCATAGACGGCAGCCCACCAGGCTCCCCCGTCCCTGGGACTCTCCAGGCAAGAACGCTGGAGTGGGTTGCCATTTCCTTCTCCAATGCATGAAAGTGAAAAGTGAAAGTGAAGTCGCTCAGTCATGTCCGACTCTTAGCGACCCCATGGACTGTAGCCCACCAGGCTCCTCTGTCCATGGGATTCTCCAGGCAAGAGTACTGGAGTGGGGTGCCATTGCCTTCTGCGACATTTTGATAGCAGGTCATATATAATTTTAGAAGCAAAGAAATCAACCAAAAAAGTATATTGGCCACGGACAGTGACTAGTAATTTTAAAAAGTCGTAAAAATAACCATAGAGAGGTGACAAGAGTGGACAGTTTGAGTTGGACTAAACAAAAGTATGGAGAAGGCGACGGCACCCACTCCAGTGCTCTCGCCTGGAAAAATCCCATGGACGGAGGGGCCTGGAAGGCTGCAGTCCATGGGGTCGCTGAGGGTCGGACACGACTGAGCAACTTCACTTTCACTTTTCACTTTCATGTATTGGAGAAGGAAATGGCAACCCACTCCAGTGTCCTTGCCTGGAGAATCCCAGGGACTGGGGAGCCTGGTGGGCTGCCGTCCATGGGATCGCACAGAGTCGGACACAACTGAAGCGACTTAGCAGCAGCAGCAGCAGACAAAAATAATTTTTAATTGGCTGGTATTGGAAGATGCATTTTGTTTCTGGTGTGGCTTCTGCCGCAGGACGTGTTCACTGAGAGCCCATGCCCTCCCCATCCTGAGCTCCCACTGCCGTCCTGACCTGAGATATAAGCCATCAACTGCTCCCATGTTTTGGTCCACGTGTTCCCGTCTGCCTGGAACACCTTTCCTTTTTGTGTTGTCTGATGCCTCTTTTTAACTCAGTTCCTTTGTCAACTCCTTCAGGGGCATTTCTGCACCACCAGACACACCGACACATTACTTCCTGTGGCCCCAACGAGGCCCACTCCTGTTTCCACACGGCCCAGAAGCCAAGCAGGCTTCCCGGTGGCGCTAGTGGTAAAGAACTCAGTTGTCAATGCAGGAGACACAAGAAACCCTCGGGTTTGGTCCCTGGGTCGGGAAGATCCCCTGGAGGAGGGATGGCAAACCACTCCAGTAATCTTGCCTGGAAAATCCCACGGACAAAGGAGCCTGGTGGGTTATAGTCCATGGGGTCTCAAAGAGTTGGATATGACTGAAGTAACTTAGCACGCATGCATGACCCAAGAACGGTTTCTACAGATCAATATTTGCAATCTCTCTGACGACAGAGAAGACTAAGTTTGAATCCCACTGAAGCAAGATGTTATCCACTCCCAACAAAAAAATAAATACCAGAATTCTGTTCTCCTCATTAGAAGACCTCCATTACAAAAAAGAAAAAAGAAAGAAAATTATACTTGATAACTAGTGGTATATTTTACAATGTCTCAGTTAAAATTGATGGGCATTTCTTTGCCCTCTTGTTCTATAATACCTATGCAAGATCCTTGATTGTGCCTCTTGGCCTACACAAGTCAAAAATATCGGGTTGGCCAAAATGATCGCTTGGGTTTTTCCATAAGATGGAACAGAAAATCTGAACGAACGCTGTGGCCAACCCAATATTTACTACCTCACCCTCCATAGGAAAATAATCTGTCAACCTCTATACTAGAATCATGGAAGCCAAAGCAGCCAGAATTTTCTCTCCACCACCCTGATTATAAAGATAAAGAAACCAATGCCCAGAGAAACAGAAGGTCTGCCCCTCCCTTTCCTCAGAAGCCTTGAGGCTAACCTCCCAAGCCTCTGAGCTGTGCCAGGCTCCTCCCCAAGACACAGCTCCCCACTTGCTTATTAAGTGACCAGAAAGAAGCAGGATTTCCCAGAGAACACGGAAATCAGACAGTGCACCCAGTCTCCACCAAATATACCTCCCCCCTCCGGTCTTTTGTTCCTCGATGAATTTAATGGAAACCCAATGCTTGGATCACATTCAAACCTCCCTCTGTCTCCCGCAAGAGCTTAAAGATGTTCTGTGAGAAGCAGCTGTGAAGAGGGAATGTGATCGGTTAAATGCGAGCAGAGCCGAAAGCCTGAAAAGAACTCTACAGCCTAATCATGGTTTATTGAAAACCCTGGCAAGGCTGCTCCTGACTGACAGCCTACCTGCACCCTCAGTGAAACAGTTCAGTGAAGACCACTTCGCCTCTGCCCGGAGGCCCACCGTTGCAGCTAGCAGAACTCTGTACCAAGGGCAGCGTTTGTACTGGAACTCCATTCATCATGTTTACCAAAAGGTCAGACATAACCGAACAGCCTGCCTGGAGATTTTATTTAAATTTAATGTGTTTTCAAGAAGCTTTGAAAAAAATAAAACTCAGCCTGCACTTGGAATGAAGGAGCCATTCGATTTGTATGATTTGTGTTTCCAAGGTCATCAGCTCTATGAAACTTGGTCACCAGGCCCTGGGATGAGAGGGGTTAAGAGCTGACAAACAATAGGAGAGGTTTCCCTCCGTGTTCAGTGAAGCTTTGTTTATTTATTTACTTCCTTATTTATGTTTTGTGGTTTTTACACAGCGTCTTGATTAAATCCCATCTGAGAACATACATTTTAAAATAGATACATACAGGAATGAAGAACAGAGCCTGGCCCTGGGCCACCCCAGCCACGGGCTGCTGCTGCTGTGTGACTTCTGCTACTCCCTGCAGCCTCTCTGAGCCTCGGTTTCCCATCAGCTGTGTCACAGGACTGTCACTCTCTGTCTGGCTCTCTCCATCAATGAAGCTTTATTTAAAAACCTGGTGATTGTAGATAGTTCCAGAATATCTGCTTTAAAACCACGGTGATTATAGGTATTTTCAGAATATCTCCAGATATACTGAAGAAATTAGAATTCCAGCTCAAGTGTTTTCAAGTCCATAGAAATGAGAGATAGATAGATAGACGGACAGACAGACGTGGTATAGTTATAGCTGAAAAACATGATTTTCTGGGCAATTGCTTGATGATGCCCAGAAAATTGCCTGATGGTGTGTTATTCTAAACCTCAAAGAGAGGATATGCAACCAGGCCCACTGTGCTCAATCTGTAGCAGAATTTTCAGAAGGATTGTTCACATTATGATATGACTAGCTGGGCAGGTTTTTCATATGTGTTTCCTATATATTCCTAACCGCACTTATGTGGCATGCATCTTATTATGGATTCTTCTCTGAACAGGATGCTTGTGAGGACAAAGGCGTGGGGGCTCTGTCTACTGGGACTATTCCTTGAAACAAATTCTCCCCTTCAATCCATTCAGGTAACTTCTACACAAACAAACTAGCTCTCAAGGGACCACAGAAATAGTGTTAGTCTTGATTTGGAAAAAAGGCAAAGATCCAGGAAGGTTTTGACAATTTAAGAACTAAAGGAACTAGACAAATATCATGTGATATCACTCATACATGGAATCTAATTTTTAACAAATGAAATAAATTAACTTATTTACAAAATGGAAACAGACTCACAGTTTTGGAAAACAGACTTACGATTACCAAAGGGAAAACATGCAGGGAGGAATAAATTAGAACCTTGGGGTTAACATGCACACTCTACTATATATACATTAATAAGATAGTTAACCAACAAGGACCTACTGTACAGCACAAGGGACTCTGCTCAATATTCTGTAATAACCTAAATAGGAAAAGAATCTGAAAAAGAATGAGTGTGTGAGTGTGTGTATGTGTGTATAATGGAATCACCATACTGCACACCTGAAATTAATGCAACACTGTAAATCAACTGTAATCCAATAGATTTTAAAAAACAAAATACAAAGAGTAGAAAGGGTGAAAAAAACATATGTGTCACTAATGTGTCAGAAGGCAGGATAAACCTGCAGAACTCCATGGGTCTGAGGAGGGGGCCGATAAGAAGGGAAAAACAAGATTTATCATCTTTCTACCTTTTCCAGGATACATTCTTTTATGTATCTTAGAACCCGATGCTCTTTTGTTTGCAGAACAGTATGTGGAAGACAGAAGAGAGAATTGGTGGACAGAACCAACTTTGCCATCAGACAATCTGGAATTGAATCTTCCTTCTGCTTCTAAGTTGTCATCTACCTTCTCTGAACCTCAGTTTCCACAAGTCCAGCAGGCACCTCAGGATAGGGCTTCTTTATTTGTTTGTGGTGAGAATTAAGTGAGATAACCTCTGTAAAGGTCTCTCCACGGTGCCTGACTTTGATAGACCTTGAAGAAACACAAGGAGATGGAGGGGAGGTCAAGTTCACTGAGGCATTGTGGAGACCTTCCCTCTGTGGCCCTTATCTTCTCGGAATCGTGAAACTGAAGGAGAGCTTAGGGACCACGCGCTTGCTTCTCAAATGTTAGTGCACACCTCAATCACCTAAGGAACTTTCTGTTTTAAAATATAGATTCTTGGGCCCTTCCCCCATGTCTACTCAATTAGAACCTCTGGGATGGATTTCTGACCTTAGTAAGTTTAAAAAAACAGCTCCCAAGTGATTCTAGTAAGACACCAGGTGTGATGCCTTCTGATTTAACTTGTACTGTGCTGCGTGCTTTGGAGAAGGAAATGGCAACCCACTCCAGTGTTCTTGCCTGGAGAATCCCAGGGGTGGGGGAGCCTGGTGGGCTGCCGTCTATGGGGTCGCACAGAGTCAGACACGACTGAAGCGACTCAGCTGCAGTGCTGTGCGCTTAGTCACTCAGTCGAGTCTGACTCTTTCCGACCCTATGGACTGTAGCCCACCAGGTTCCCCTGGGATTCTCCAAGCAAGAATACTGGAATGGGTTGCCACTTCCTTCTCCAGGATATCTTCCCAACCCAGGGATCGAACCCAGGTCTCCCATATTACAGGTAGATTCTTTACCGTCTGAGTCACCAGGGAAGCTGAATACTGGAGTGCATAGCCTATCCCTTCCCCAGGGAATCTTCCTGACCCAGGAATAGAACTGAGGTCTCCAGAATTGCAGGTGGATTCTTTACCAGCTGAGCTACCAGGGAAGCCCTCTGATTTAACCTGCTCTCCATCAAATGAAAACAAATCTCCTCTTCATCACCCCTGCTCCAGCCCCTTCAGGGCACATCAGTTGCTCTTAAACAGATGGGATCTTGTGCTGTCTCAGACCAGTTGTTAGACAGTGTTTTCTGAAGGTCAGAAGTCTTATTTCTATGCTCCCAATTTACTTCTTAGTATGAAAAAACCCTTCTTATGTAATAACTTTCCTAGAATATTAAGCCTGGGTGTCTAATTAACCAAGGCTGCTCTAGATCTTTTTTCTTCTCTAGTTACTTCAAATATTTCTCCCAGGACACAGTTTCTAATCAACCATAATCAATCAACAATCAACTATCTTCCTCCTCATCCTAACAACTAGATCAGTTATAATAGTCCTCCCTGAAAGATCACACTGGAACACAACAAAATTCTCTGTGTGGTCTAATTAGCACAAGCAATCATTTCCATGATCTACACAGTGTAATATCTTATTAGATGTTAATAAGATATTAGATAAGTAGTGTCTCTCTTTTGACAACTCTTTGAACGTGTGATGTGACAGGTCCATCAGAACCACAGATGTTCTTCAGAAACTGCTAGCAAGCCATGTCTTTGTTATTTTCACATGTGTATTTAACTTACTGGTGCAAATTAAGGGCCAGTTTACTCTGAAGTTTTGTTTTGGAGGCTTTGGAATCATCATCCCAACTTGTGGAGGTAATAAATAGAATTTTAATTGTAATCAAAATGTGCATTATTTGTCTTTGCTTTGTGTCATCTAATTCAGTCGCTGACTTAAAAAGATGCAGTACCAAGGGCTAAAGCCTATGTAACTCCATTAGAGACCTCCACCTGGATGGACATAGCCCCACACGACTAGCGACAAGTCTGATCCGCTCAAACGCTTTGCTGACATCAAGGAAAAAACTGATTGGAGAGTTTGATGCATCTACCAGCCTCATAAAGTATTTATAAGGGAACTGAAGTCAGCTTCAGCTGTCTTCCTCTAAATTAATACAGGTACTCCTCAGCATCCTCAGTGGGCTGGTTCCAGGTTCCCAGACAATTACAAAATCCACAGATGCTCAAGTCATTGGTATAAAATGGACCAGTACATCTGAGGCTGGATTTCGCATCCACAGGTATAAAGAGCTGACTGCAGGCAGAAGTCGCTATGGATCCTTGCCTTTTCTAAAGGTACATAAACAACTTAATGATCTATTTCACAATGTTGCAAGGTTGTAAACATCAAGGCTACAAGTTTATATCAACCAGAAGCTAGTCTTTATGAGAATAAGGGAATTATACGACTGTCCTCATTTTTCTGGAACTTCTTTATGTGCCCTCAGAGGTTACTGACAATGATGCTGAGACTCAAATCACATTTCTAAGTTCCATTAGCATTTTAGAGGCTTGGTTCTTTTTATTCTTGGGGAACTTCAGTTCTGTTAAATTTACTAAGTCTTTACTGGCTTGTATTTCTTAGGCCAGGGCTTCCCAGGTGGCTCAGTGCTAAAAAATAAATAAATAAATAAAATAAAAATCCTCCTGCAATGCAGGAGACGTGGGTTTAATCCCTGGGTCAGGAAAACCCCATGAAGAAGGAAATGGTAACCCACTCCAGTATTCCTCTCTGGAAAATTCCATGAACAGAGAAGCCTGGCAGGCTACAGTCCATGGGGTTGGAAAAGAGTTGGACACGACTTCAAGACTAAACAACAACATTTCTGAGGCCACGATACTTCCATATTTTGTTTTTAGCATTTTTTTCTTTGTTTTGGGAAATGTTTTTCCATCCTAGACAATTGAAACAAAAATAGAAAAAGTGAATTCTTCTTTCTCTCCATCAAGTTAATACACAGGTCTGTTTTTCAGGCTTCAGGCTTGATACTTCCTCTCTTGCTCCAAAGCCCAAACAGCTTTCCAAGCCACTGCTACTCTGGGAACGTCCTTCCCAACTTGATCTTCGCAGTCATGTGCCCTGCTTTCAAATTCAACCTTGATCATTGGCCATTTGAGGCCAGATAATTCTTTGTTGGAGGGTAGAGGGGCTGTCCTGTACATGTAGGGTACTTACCACTATCTGACGCCTCTGCCCATGAGGTGCCTGTGGCACACACACACCTCTGTCTCAGTGATGACAACCTGAAGACACCTTCAGACATTCAGTTGAGATGCTAGTTGGGGAAATTTTCGGAATCATATTTCAAAACATTTAGATGATAAGGCGGAGAAGGCAATGGCACCCCACTCCAGTACTCTTGCCTGGAAAAATCCCATGGATGGAGGAGCCTGGTAGGCTGCAGTCCAGGGGGTCGGTAAGAGTCAGACACGACTGAGCAACTTCACTTTCACTTTTCACTTTCATGCATTAGAGAAGGAAATGGCAACCCACTCCAGTGTTCTTGCCTGGAGAATCCCAGGGACGGGGGAGCCTGGTGGGCTGCCATCTATGGGGTCGCAAAGAGTTGGACACGACTGATGTGACTTAGCAGCAGCAGATGATAAGGAAGTCCTGTCACGTGCCACAACATGGATGAAATTTGAGGACATTGTGCTCAATATCACTAATTATTAGAGAAATGCCAATCAAAACTACAACGAGGTATTACCTCACACCGGTCAGAATGATCAGCATCAAAAGTCTACAAATAACAAAAGCTGAAGAGGGTGTGGAGAGAAGGGAACCCTCCTAGGCTGTTGGAAGGAATGTAAAGTGGTGCAGTCACCATGAAGAAGGGTATGGGGGTTCTCTAAAAAACTAAAGACAGAGCTATCATATGACCCAGCAACCCCACTTTTGGGCGTATATCCAGAGAAAACCATGATTCAATAGGCTACATGCAGCCCAGTGTTCACTGCAGCACTGTCTACAGCAGCTGAGACATGCGAACAAGCTAACTGTCCGTCAGCAGGTGAATGGATGAAGGCGCGGTGCGTGTGTGCAGCAGCGGAGTGCTCAGCCACTCAACAGAACGAAATACGTCATCTGAAGCAACAGGGATGGACCCAGAGATTATCATACTAAGTGACGTGAGCCAGACAGAGACAAATACCGTATGATATCACACATATGTAGAATCTAAAAAAAACACGGCACAGATGAACTTATTTACAAAATAGAAACAGACTCGCAGACTGAGATAATGAACTTACGGTTACCAAAGGGGAATGGGGAGGGGAGGGATACACTGAAAGATTGGGATCAAAATATACACACTAGTGTATATACAGTTAACTAATAACTACCCCCTGTATAGCACAGAGAATGCTACTCGGTATTCTGTAATGACCCACATGGAAGAAGAGTCTAAAACTGAGTGGCTACATGTGTGTGTATAACTGAGTCACTTTCTGTACACCTGGAACTAATCCACACTGTAAATCAACTATGCACCAATAAAAATTAGTAAAGAAATGTGAGGACATCACGCTAAGTCAAGTCAGATCACAGTAAGACAAATACTGTGTGAGTCCACTTGTATGAGCTATTTCAGTAGTCAGATTCATAGAAACAAAAGTAGTAGGTTTGATCCCTAGGTCGGGAAAATGTCCTAGAGAAGGAAATGGCAACCCACTCCAGTATTCTTACCTGGAAAATTCCATGGACAGAGGAGCCTGGCAGGCTACAATCCATGGGGTCCCAAAGAGTTGGACACAACTGAGTGACTGAGCACGTTAAAAAAAAAAAAAAAAAACTTTTAGATTATAAGGTAACCTTCCTTGACAAGTGCCCTTGCTGCCTATCGGCTGCCTCATACTTATATCTGCTACCAACACCTCCATGCAATCTGGATTGCATGTGGGCATCCCAGGGACCCTCCTCGGGCCAAGACCCCCAAATTAGAGCTCTTAGAAACTGTCGAATCAGACATCTACCCTATGCCATTGGCACATCTGTCACTGTTTAGTCCACCAAAGAAAAAGTCAAACACTTTCTCCTCTAGAGCTTCTCAAATCAAAAAGTTAAGATCAAAATAGTCAGATTATGAGATAATACCCTAAAGTTCTCAATGCTTCTAATTCCAGCACCCAAACAGACTCTGGGATGAAGGACACAAACCAGTTCTCCTTGACTGTTTCTTATATGCGCTTACCTAGAAATGCTGAGTTATACCAGAAGTAATCTTTTCTCCTTGTGGTTTATTTCTAACTACTTTTCCAACAAAGTTTTTTAGTTTGTTTTTTACTTTAACCGGCACATCATTCGATGTACTTTTGGTGATGTGTCCTTGTAATAAAGTCAACTAAGCAAAACCCAGAGGGGAGGATGCTTTCAAATGTCTTTGGGAAGAAAGAAAACAATCCACCAAAAGAAAGGCAACACTGTTCCTTTAGAAACAGCTGCTGTGGCAAAAAAACAACAAAAAATGAACATACACAAAAGGACAATTTTGTGATAGAAAGGGAATGCAAAAGTCAGAGTCCGTGCCAACACAGCAGGATAGAAGCCTGGAACGCTCCACAAGCAGTTGCCAGGCTGGCTACTGACACGCAAAGAACTCTGAACCCGCCCTTCCAGGAAGATGAGCTGTATGTCTTCCCCTCTGAAGTTCAGAAGATTGGCCTGCCTCGTCGTGGCACCGTGACCTTGACTTTGTAAACGTTCCCAGCACAAACCCTTTCCCAGAGATTCTTGGGAAGCTTTCTGAGTCCGACACAGACCACATTTGACACCTGCCAGAAGCCACTGGGCCAGTATTTGTCAAACTTTAAGGTGCTTGGAAATCATCAGGAAAGTTTATTTTAAATGTAGCATCCTGAGACCTGCCCACCAGAGATTTACTACGTTCGGGCTGGTACCTAGGAATTGACATTATTAACAAGCAACACTGGTAGTTCTGATACCTGGTTGAGAAACACCATCCGAGGTGCTTCAGGGTGAAGTTAAGAAAACCCTGATCCTGTGGCCTGGTCATATGGGCACAAAATCTGTTTTATCCTGGTTTTCCCTACCTTTCTCCCCAAGGCCAGAATCAGCACATAAGCAACATAAAACCGTGCTACCAAAGGCTGTATGTAAATCCTTCCAAAAAAGAGAAATATAGCAAAGGCAATGCTGCTCACCAAAAGATATGTGCTCAGTAAAATATGCTGTCACTCTATTAAGCTTCAGTGTCTGTATTGTTTACTCAAAAAAAAAAAAAAAAGGCACACACACATATTTTTCTCCCCTAATAAGCCAGGAGGTTTAAATATTACATGCAAATGCCTTGCCAGTGTTGTTCATAAACACTCTCTCCATCTGTGAGGCCACTGAGACAGCCGGGAGTCAGGCTGCCCAACTACTGAGGACCATCTCCACGGCGGACAATGGAGAATCCACCTGTCAGGTTGGCTCAGGCACCTGTGTTTCTGGGAGAGAAGAGTTCTACGTTGTCCACCGGCGAGGCAGCTGACTCTGCCTTCTCTAGAAACCTATGTCTCAGGCCTCGAGATGACCCCACACGAGCAGGATCTCTCTTTTCCCAGGTCCGTGGGGCAGAGGCTTTTAGAGGAGGTCACGATAGCATCCTCTCTGGTAGTGGTGGTTTAGTCGCTGTCGCGTCCGGCTCTTTGCAACCCCATGAACTGCGTGTAGCCCACCAGGCTCCTCTGTCCGTGGGATTTCCCAGGCAAGAATACTGGAGTGGGTTGCTATTTCTTTCTCCAAGCATCATCTCTATTTGAGCCCAAATTGATGTTGTTCCTACTCATGTTCTACAAAAATAAATGGACACACAAACAGGAATTTTTTTCTTATATTTACGAATAGATACAGAAACAAAAGTGCACAGAACATCAGCACACGCTGGTGAGTTTTCACGAAGTTGAACACACCTTTCTAAACTATCCTCTAGATCTAGACATGAAATATCACAGGATTCCAGAAACCGCTTCTCATACCCCGCCGGTCACTGCCCCTCCCAGATAGGGGCGAGAGCATGGTTTGCCTATTACTGGCCCTTATGAAAGAAATAATGTCAGCTGTGTGCTTTTGTGTCTTGGGTCTTTCCAAAAAACTGCTTGTGATATATGAATGCCCAACCTTGTTCTCCTGGGATACTGTTGTTAATCAAACCTGTAAGATGTATTCAGTAGAGCAAAGCGATGGATCTACCTTTGAGAAAACTCTCTAAATTTTAGCAGCGGCTTAAAACATAAAATTGGCAGATACCATAGAAACCGTTGCTGCCTTTCCATGACATTAAATTCACACCAACTGCCTACTGTGTGTCCCCCACCAGACTGTCAGCTCTGCAGTAAGACCAGGAGGGAGAAAAGGCCTGGCCCACACCCAGGAAGCACTGAGAATGTATCCAGAGAAGTCAGTGCACACTGAAAAAGAAAGAAAAATCAAGACTGTGTATATGTATTTATACACTGTGTAGTCCAGACAGTTAGAGAAGAAAACCGTAAGGGTCTCCTTGAGTTACACACAAAAGTTGCAAACTGAGTCCTGGAGGAAGGAGCCCAGCGCATGCTTCCTGTCAAGGGAAGTGTTCCCAGGACAAATGTGTCCTGTTCACTGTAGCTGGTGATACAAAGTCTGTGTTACCCGTGGCACTAGGGTAGGAGCAGCAGCCCTGCAGGGAGGTCAGGACCAGGTGAGCCCAGGTGGACAAAAGTAGGCAATAGGTCCCCGTGAGAGGCTGAGGAGAACTCTTACACTCTTGTTGGGAATGTAAATTGGTGCAGCCACCGTGGAAAACAGTAGGGAGGTTCCTCAAAAAACTGAAAATAGAGTTGCATATGATCCAGCAGTCCCACTCCTGGGCATACACCTAGACAAAACTACAGTTTGAAAAAATACATACACCCCGGTGTTCATGTAGCACTGTTTACAAGAGCCGAGACATGGGAGCAACCTAAGTGCCCAGTGATGGAGGAATGAATAAAGATTTGGTACATATACACAGCGGAATACTACTCAGCCATTAAAAGGAATGCAATAATGCCATCTGCAGCAACACGGACCTGGAGATTATCATACTAAGTGAAGTACATCACACAGAGAAAGACAAATACCATATGATATCCCTTACATGTGAAATCTAAAAATGATACAAATGGACTCATTCACCAAGTAGAGACAGACTCAGAGACTTCAAAAACAAATTTATGTTACCAAAGGGGAAATGTGGGGGAGAGTGATAAATTAGGAATTTAAGATTAACATCGGAGAAGGCAATGGCAACCCACTCCAGTACTCTTACCTGGAAAATCCCGTGGACGGAGGAGCCTGGTAGGCTGCAGTCCGTATATACACTAGTATATATAAAGGGGGCTTCCCAGATGGTGCAGTGGTAAAAGAATCCACCTGCCAATGCAGGAGATACAGGAGACGTGGGTTCAAGTCCTGGGTCAGGAAGATCCCCTGGAGGAGGAAATGGCAACCCACTCCAGTATCCTGCCTGGAAAATTCCATGGACAGAGGAGCCTGGTGGGCTACAGTCCATAGGGTTGCAAAGAGTCAGATATGACTGAGCAACTAAGCATGCATATATGAAATAGATAACAACAGGGACTTACTGTGGGGCACAAGGAACTTTATTCAATATTCTGTAATCATCTGTAAGGGAAAGAACCTGAAAAAAATGGATATACGGATACGTATAATGCAACCACTTTGCCGTACACCTGAAAGTAAGGCAACGTTGTAAATCAGCTGTACTCCAATATAAAATAGAAAAGTAAATAAAAAAAGGAGGTTCCTGTTGCCAAAAAGCAGAAAGGAATGTCGACTTTGAGAGTGATGGTTTGCCACTGTGTTATTTTTCCTCAGGGAATCTCAGCACCTCTTTACGAAATACTAGTGCTTGAGCCAAAGAGGCTCCATGACCGAATCTTATGTCTTGGTAACAACACTCAGGGTCAGGCAACAGTTTGTTCTTTTTAGTACTGAAGAGTTCATTTAAAGTTGGCAAAAGTAAAAGAAAAAATTCATTGACCTGGTGGCAGGAACTCGTTCATATGGGCTTCCCTGGTGGCTCAGGCAGTTAAGAATCTGCCTGCAGGCCGCCTGCAATGCAAGAGACTTGCGATCAATCCCTGGGTCAGGAAGATCCCCTGGAAAAGGAAATGGCAATCCACTCCAGTATTGTTCCCTGGAGAATCCCATGGACAGAGGAGTGTGGTGGGCTACAGTCCATAGAGTCACAAAGAGTTGGACATGACTTAGCAACTACTTCCCTGTTGCTTCCATGACTTAGCAAGGACTTCCCTGGTGGCTCAGACGGTAAAGCGTCTGTCTACAATTCGGGAGACCCAGGTTTGATCCCTGGGTCGGGAAGATCCCCTGGAGAAGGAAATGGCAACCCATTCCAGTACTATTGCCAGGAAAATCCCATGGATGGAGGAGCCTGGTACACTACAGGCCATGGGATCGCAAAGAGTCGGACACGACTGAGCAACTTCACTTCTTCACTTCACTTAGCAACTACACCACCATTTTCCCATATATATGTTAGCTATAATGTTCATCACATCCTAAAGAGCAAATATATGAAAACTAAGACTCAGCCGCAATGCTTATCTTAGGATTCAGTAGCTTGTAAGGGGAGTCGACTAGATTTGAAATAAATCTACCTAAATACAGATATCTAGATAGACAACCTAGAGAGCAGAGGGTTACGCCTTTCAGACAGGTATGCTGGTAATGATCACGACGCCCAGTGCGATCAATAATCATATAGTATTTTCCATTCTATGTATTCTTTACTTTGTATTGTCCTTAACAGTCCCACAAACAAACTCATCCCCTTGGGACCTGGCAGTGGCCGTACTAGCAAAACCAGGCGCGCTGCAGGGGCGTCTGTGAGCAGGAGACCACAGTTGGAGGCCAGGGCTTTTGGTTTCCTTACCAGTGTTGTTCCCACAGAATAGAAAAGCAAAACTTCCGTACATGTGTATAAATTTGGAAGATAAACTGTAATGTGGTCCTGGAGTCATGGGTGAAATAAAAATCCAAGATATACACATGGATGAAATGTCTTTATAACACAGTTGCTCAAAATGCCCTTCTTAAAAGAGACCTGGGGAGGGGGTAAGACTCAAATAGTCCCGACAATGATTTATTTGATCAAATCCCAGCTTTCTCCAGCAGCATGGAAATGTCTACAGAAATGGCTTTGCCCGCATCTGTCTGAAAATCAGAGAAGCAGAGGAAGGTTAAACATGCAAATGAGGCCGCAAAACTCATGACGGTGGATGCGTCTGAATTCCCAGCCTGCTGCTTCAGGGCGGCACCTGGCTCCCCTGGATGAAGGAACAGAAGCACAGAAAGAAAGCTGGCAGGTTGTCCCAGAAAACACACCACGCTTGGGTGCCTTGGCTGAAAGAATCGGGCAACATAGCAAGACGGTTTAAAAGTTCAGTGGCTCACCTCAGCCCAAGGGAGCCTTGTATGGGCAGTGCTCATAAGATCCTTGGACTTGGCCAAGAAGCCAGGCATCCATGCCACTAAATAGCCACGGAAAGGGAGCTTCCTGGGAGGACAGTGCGAGGCCAGACAGCCCCTCACCCCAGGGAGTCGCGAACACGGTTTCTAAGGGCAAGTGGGATGCGTTGTCATCACAGTCGCAAAACACTTGGCTTCCAGCAGCCTTAGGCACCTCCTTGACACCTGAGTTATCTACTTGCTTCAAGTGTTCCCCTTGTAGTAGGCAATGGCAGGGCTTCACCGAGTTCCTGGGAGGTCTTCTGACCTTGGCCCATGCCCCTCCTTCCTTTGGTGTGCTTTACATTCTGAAAGTCTGGCAAGTTTTTCAAGAAGGGAGAGCTCCAGGCACCTGAAAATCCACGTGTCCCTTAGAGAACCCCGAACCAAAGACAGACAGGTGTCAGCGTTTGAAAGACGTCTTCCCGGGCTCCAAGACAAGGCTATTCGCACCTGGAGTTCCACAGAGATTGTCATCCAACAGCTCTTTCCGCCTTCCTCTAAGCACAGGGGCTCAAATCCAGCCCAAAGAACCAGCGGGAGGAGAACAAAAATGTCACTCTCCACAGCACACCACCTGAGCTCCGAGAAGCCCACCTGCACAAATTGTGACTAAATAACCTCTTGATGAGGACAAAAAGGAGAGTGAAAAAGCTGGTTTAAAACAGCATTGGAGAAACTAAGATCATGGCATCTGCTCCCATCACTTTGTGGCAAGTAGATGGGGAAAAAATGGAAGCAATGGCAGATTTTATTTTCTTGGGCTCCAAAATCACTATGGACAGTGACTGCAGCCATGAAATTAAAAGACGCTTGCTCCTTGGAAGAAAAGCTATGGCAAACCTAGACAGCATATTAAAAAGCAGAGACATTGCTTTACTGACAAATGTCTGTATAGTCAAAGTTATGGTTTTTCAGCAGTCAAGTATAGATGTGAGAGTTGAACCATAAGAAGGCTGAAAGTGAAGTGAAAGTGAAAGTCGCTCAGTTGCATCTGAGTCTCTGCAACTTCATGGACTATCCAGTCCCTGGAATTCTCCAGGCCAGAATACTGGCATGGGTAGCCTTTCCCTTCTCCAGGGGATCTTCCTGACCCAGGAATCAAACCCAGGTCTCCCGCATTGCAGGCAGATTCTGTACCAGATGAACCACAAGAACACCCAAAAATCGATGCTTCTGAATTGTGGTGCTGAAGAAGACTCTTGCGAGTCCCTTGGACTGCAAGGAGATCCAACCAGTCAATCATAAAGGAAATCAATCCTGAGTATTCATTGGAGGGATTGATGCTGAACCTGAAGTTCCAATACTTTGGCCACCTGATGTCAGGAGTAGACTCACTGGAAAAGACCCTGATGCCAGGAAAGGTTGAAGGCAAGAGGAGAAGGGGACAACAGAGAATGAGATGTTTGATGGCTTCACTGACTCAATGGACGTGAGTTTGAGCAAACTCTGGGAGATAGTGAAGGGAAGCGTGGTGTGCTGAAGTCCATTGGGTCGCAGAGAGTCAGGTATGACTTAGCTATTGAACAACAACGACAAAAAGAATGTCAACTCTCACGCGCCTGTTTCAGTTACACAGATCAGGAGGCCCCCGTACACCAGCAGATGCAAAGAGATCCTAGCAAAGATGGTAGAGACATGCTCTGTACCTGCAGTGTCTAAGGAACAGATGGGAGAGTCCAAATGCTGCACCTGGATTAAGTGTCTGGAAGGAGATAAAACTTTAAGCAGCCATGACCATTTGTAGCTGAGCGTGCAAAGAAAATTTGCCAACAGATTTGCACTGGAAAGAAGTTCTGCACAGCCGTAGGTCAAAAATAAATAAATAAGAAGTGTGGCTGAGGCAGAAAATCAGCCTGAAAGTTAGGGGAGACAGCACTGGTTCCAGGACCATGGTTTTTAAAGTCTGGTCCAGAGGCATCCACACAGTCTCTGTTTGAGTTTGTTAGAAATGCAAATCCTGGGCCCCAACCCACATCTCCCCGGGGTGGGTTAGCAAGCCCCTGGGGGTGGTTCTGATGAATCCTGAAGTTTGAGAGTCCCTGGTCTAAGGTTTGATTCTCTTAGAAGTCTGATCCCAGCACTGAGTAACTGTTGTCACACCCTAAGCACCAGGTATTACGGGGTCAGTGACTTAGGTTTTACAGTGCTGGTGTAGACATGGTAAAGCTTGAGCTGCAGGGGTTTTCACTGTAGCCTTAAGGCCGTGAAAAGAAAGGTCAAACCCATTGCTCCCTGGTACGTGGGTCAGGCACGGGGTCCCCTTTGTCTGCCCTCCTCTGTACAGCTGTCGGCTGGGTGAGAACCAGTTCATGTCGAAGCCCCAACATGCCCCTACCCATTTAGGATGTTGGGGAAAAAAAAAGGAAATAAGGAAGATAAACAGAGAAGCAGTCTCAAGAGTGATGGTTTCTAAGTGGAAGTGTTGTGAGATCTCAGGGACCTGAGCGACCTCTCTTGGCCTTCGCTTTTCTCTGCTTTAAAATGAATGAGTCAACTGGATGATCTCCGCGGCCAGTTCCAGCTCTAAAACTGCAGCCCTCACCCTGCAGTCTGTGCCTCTCCCCTCTTTGAGCTCCAGAGTCCCTGGGGCTCTTATCACTGCTTCCTAATCTCTGGGTCCATTTTTGCTGCTGATTTTCCCAAGGGCAAACCTCTGTGGATTTAAAAACCTTTCAAAGCCTCTACTTTTGAACAGGGTGTGCGACTGGTGATTATAAAGAAAGTAACCTGGGTAAGCGTAGGTGAGAAAGGTTCATTTCAGCAATGGAGGACAGAGACGAAACAGAGTTTAAGACGCATTAAAACAAAAACAGAGAATAATATGAAGACAGATAGTCTCTCTCTCTCTCTCTTAATATGTATCCAACTATTTTCTCATAGCTGGAACTCTCCTTTCTCTTACTGTTAATTTTAAATTCTCACTGCATACTTTGCTCCATTCTTCACTCGCGTGAATAAATTCTCCCCACAGTCAGAGGACGTAGGAGCTGTTCCATCTCCACATTACACTGAGAGAACTGAGGCTCCACGACATTAGCTCACAGGCCCAGGGTGATGCGGAGAGCAAGCGGCAGAGTTGGGACCCAAACGCAGGAAAGGCTGTGTCCTGAGCCGAGTGCTAAGTCCCCCACTGTGCCGCATCCCTCAAATCTCTTTGTTTTAACTGTCGTTTGGAATGAGTTTCGGAAGCCTTTGCATGTGGCATTTAGTCACTCAGTCGTATCCGACTCTTTGAGATTCCAAGAACTGTAGCCCACCAGCCTCCTCTGTGCATGGGATTTCCCAGACAAAAATACTGGAGTGGGCTGCCATTTCCTTCTCCGGGGCATCTTCCTGACCCAGGGATTGAAGCCGTGTCTCCTGCATTGGCAGGGGGTTCTTTACCTCTGAGTCACCAGGAAAGCCCTGGTGAAGGTTGCCCTGCTACTTACAGCAGCCTGTCCAGGTTGTTGCAGACTCCCTCGGGCAGAGGAGGGGCACCTGACTTTGAATCCCCACAGACAGTCATTGGAAGAGCATATATTTTGCCCACCGCCAAGATGAATGACACGAAGACAGGCCCTTGAATGACACCAGGGCCTTCGTGTTCACAACCAGAGCCTGAGTACCACTCCAGATCTGAGTACCACTCCAGATCCATTCCAAAAGCCATGCGACTTTGGAAAAGTCACCTGAGCTTGCCAGGCCTTAGTCTACCTGGAAATGAAGGAAAGATTCCTTTCCTAAGGGGCAAAAAGAATCTGTGACTATCCTCAGATCTCTCAGATCTTCCTGGAGATATGCTGATTTGCAGCCCAGGTCCTTCACATGCACAGAACTCTGTAGAAAAGTGAGACATGCAGTCAGGACCCAGAAGACAGAGCTGGGACTTGTGTTCCCTACATCGAAGGCTTCTCTTGCCCTGAAGTTGCTATATTTACACGCCATATATTTGTATGTGGGCTTTGTTCTTGCTTTTATGCCTTTGCTTCACCTCCCACAAGTTAGAATATTGTGAAAAACACAGTTGACTGATTATCCTAGAAATCCAAAAAGCCTTTGTTTTCATAGAGAGCGGTTGCCATATCCTACACGTTGGTATCTGGCCTGCTTACATTACTGCTTCATGTCTCATCATCTCACACAATTTCTCTTTTCCTTGTTTGAGCTAGAAACGACCCTACGACTCCTGGGAAAACCTCCTCTTCCCCCCTTGCTGTTTTCTCCTCCACCTTTCCAGAAACAAATAGTTCAGAACAGGGGGAATAATTAGGCATCCCTTACTTACTTTGAATCATATCCACTAGCATTTCCAAACGTATTGTTGATTTTCACTTTTTTGGTAAGACTTGGTGAATTGCAGATGGAGAGTTCAGAGAGGCAAATTTGAGCTACTTGGGTTTGAACTTCAGCAAAGGAAATGACAGTGTTGGTGTACCTGCCAGGGATAAATTTGTCCTTCCTAGTTTATTTCCTGACAGGTTCAAAATGTAATCTCAGAATATGTAAAATTACATCTCTTCTAGGTACTTGTAATGAATCTCAATTTCTTCTCAAAACCCAGTACACAGGTTCCAATTCAATTTAGTTGTCAATTCACGGCAAGATTGATAACCCTTTAGAAGAGTAATCATCTTACCCAACTAACTCAATGGATTTCCCTCAGTGGGAATTTTGACTCTTGTAACTAATCCATGGTCCTAGGAATCATGAGACCTGAAAGAAACTTAAGAGATGCTCTAGGTCATCTTCACATTTAGGTTAAACCCTAAGAGAACCTTGAGATCTTTACTTAAAACAGCCAAAGATTCATTAGTCTTTTTTTAGTAAAGAAATGCTTGTTCAGGGGGCTTCCCAGGTGGCTCAGTAGGTAAAGAATCTGTCTGCAATGCAGGAGACGCTGGCAGACAGAGGTTCCATCCCTAGGTAGGGAAGATCCACTGGAGAAGGAAATGGTAACCCCCTCCAGTATTCTTGCCTGGAGAACAGGGTCACAGAGAGTCAGATACAATTGAAGCGACTGAGCACAGACAGTACTTATTTTAGTAGACCAAAACACAAAATCATTCACTTCTATTTTTCCAAGGGAAAGAAGAAAAGGTTTTGACAATCAAGTGTTTAATATAATTTAAACCTAAATGAAATTTGTGGAACTGAACTGAACTGACTGAAATGAAATTTGTACTTTAACTCACTAAGAATCTTTTACAGAGTCATGAATTTAACACCTTAAAAAAATGGCTGAAATAAAGTGTGGGCATTTCTAAAATAAATGTGCTGCTGGCATAGACAAGCAGTGGCATTCAGAGCAAC
Source organism: Bos indicus x Bos taurus (assembly GCF_003369695.1). Classification (NCBI taxonomy): domain Eukaryota; kingdom Metazoa; phylum Chordata; class Mammalia; order Artiodactyla; family Bovidae; genus Bos; species Bos indicus x Bos taurus. The sequence continues at coordinate 39,099,462 of NC_040102.1, forward strand.
TAATTCAAACTGCCAGAAATATATTAAAATAACTCTGCACATTAACAAAGAAAATTCTAAAATTAATTTATATATTGTATTACTCAGGAATCTTATTTTCAAGCAATACACTCTGCAGCTGATTTAATCAGAAAATGAATGAATTGAAGTGATATCAGCTGCTTGCAGAGTTGAGTTGATAGGAAGGTTAGAAATTGGTCAGAAAGAGACGATACTAGCCACATCCCAACCAGGGCCAGAGTTGCATCCCAAGACTTACCCAAAGGAGACTCTGCTTCTGATGTCCTTGGAAACCAAACCCAGGAGTTTAAACAATGTCCATCAGTGGCCCCAGATTCCAGGTGTCACTACGTACTTGCTGCCTGTGTCCCAGAAATCCGTATTTCCTCCTCTGCGGCTTTCACCAGAATACGCGGGAATGAACCGTGCCCTGTTCCAACTCCTTCGCATTTCTAGCTCCCAACCTATGTATATAGGTGGATCAACCGATTGCTCAACTTTACATCAAGTGGCTACAAGAGAGGCCACGAAAGGAGACTTCTACCCTTTTGCACCTGTGTTACGAGAGTGAACCAGGCTTACCAAGACCCATGGGGGGGGGTGGGTGACAGTCAGGATGGAAAGGGATGCTGCAAAAACCAACAACCCCCAAATCTTAGTGGCTCGAGCATAAAGCGTTTCTGTTTCTTTCTTTTTTCGCTCAGTCATAGTTAACGTAGCTGTAACTAAGTAGCTCTGCTCTGTGTCACTTTTTTTTTTCTCAAAATTTAAGCATGTTTATTGCAAATTAAAAATTGTAACTTTTTTAATTCCTCAGAAAATATGTGTAAAATAAATATACCTGAGTAGTTAAGGTAAAGTTTAACACTGAGAACTATCTACATAGCACATTGCATGTTGATGAAATCACATTACTGTATTATACTATACTATGTTTCTACGGTACCACACTATATGAAATCGCATTACTGTATTATACTATACTATGTTTCTACGTTACTACACTATACTATTTTAGTTTTTAGTTAAAGGATAATTGCTTTACAGCGTTAGGTTGGCTTCTGTCGTATAACATGTGCAGGTCTCTTGCCCTCACTTACGGCCAAGGGCTGACAGCGCAGCCTCTGTACGTCTCTGCAGGTCTCATGACAAGGGAAGCGCGTGGCGATACACACAATGCCACTGGAAACTTCCACCTGGAAGCAATACATGTCCTTCCTTCTTGTCTTTCAGGGGCCAAAGCCAGCTATGTGGTCACATCCAAGTTCAAGACGAAGGGGATTTGCAGGAAAATACAATGGTACCATTTGCTCAGAAGATAAACACAACGATACCTGATGGACAGCACTTCCGAATAGTATAATGGCAGGTTCCCAAATATACAAAGGGGATTCAGACATTAGACAATCAAAAACTGACACACAGCTACTCTACATTAATGATAATTCACATTTATTGGGCAGCTACCTTGTTCCAATCACAGTTGCTATTAAAATTGCCTTACATACCTTATCTCATGGAATGGATTCTAGGACCTCGCTTTTAGCCTTATCCTCATTTATTAATAAGGCAAAAAGGGAGCTAAAAAGGTTATGTGACTTGTACAGGGTCACACACTAGGGAATGAAGAGCTGAGATTTCAACGTGTAATTATCAAGAAATATGAGCTGAAGACCACAAGCTATCAGAGTCTTTTGCTGCACAGGCCGCAGTCACAGCAAGTTCAGAAAAGGGCGGCTGAGGGCTTGCATGGGAAGCAAAGCTGGCCTTCAGCTTCCCACCCCCTCAGCTCCCCTCCTCCTTCCGTTTCCTGCTCTCACAGTCCCTGCATCGATCTTCAGTCTCCTTCCCAGAGACCCTGACTGTGAACTGCGGAGGGAAAGAAACCTGGGCCACAGCCAGAAGCCCTGGCTCCTTATCGCCAGACTGGACTGTAAGTGACACCCAGCCACTCTGAGTCTCAGGCTTCTCAGCTGTAAAATGGTAATAATAACTTTAAATTATAGGATTATGGTAGAAGTAGAATCTTACCGAAAGGTACTTAAAAAAACACTGTACATGTAAAATATTACTAGAAAAATGATCTAGTAAAGAATGTCTGCTACAGTAAGATACATCTGGGAAAACGCAAAAAGCTTCAAAATCCAAAAGGATGCACAGAAGAAATTCCTGATCAAAAAAGGAAGTACTGGGAGGGGGGTGTGGGGGGAGTTATTTTTCCAAACTTTTCTTGAAATGACACCAGATAGACTAGCATCTACTCACAAGTTTTGTCTTGCTCTCTCAACATACCCTCATCAGTGAGAGCTGACTAAGCTGTCTGTCTCCTCCCTAAGGAAACCTATTTCTTTAAGCCCAGCCCCTCTAAGACTCTCTAATACATTTCGGGAAGCACTGACACCTCAAATCATGTTGAGCCTTATTCACTTAGGTGATAATGAACAGTAATTAAATGTGCCTCCCAGAGAATATATTGTAGAATGCTCAAGATGATTCGGTTCATTTGGGGGATGTCATTGGTGAAATTAGGATTTCTAAATTCTTTCACTTTTATTGGGGTAAGTGGATAGGAGAGGTCACTGTGGAATAAGTTTCCCTCTATTCAGCACAGCTGGAAAGCAGGAGCAGATAATAGGAGAAAATGTCAGTGCCAACTAAAAGTCTCCACTAAAACATTTCCATTTACAATCTGTCATGTGATTGCTGTGACCTGAAGTCACTTCTTTCAGGCTTTTCCATTAAGATATTTTTTCATTGTTTCGATTAGTGTAGAACCAATTGCTTATAAGCATTCCATCCACAGCATGTCTAAATTCACGATATAATGCTGTTTTTCCAAAGCCTGCTTTGTGCAAGGCAAACCCACAGGTAGCAGATGGACACTTTCTGGTGCTAAGAGAGCTGTGTATTTATTATAAAACAGAATTCTGTTGCTTAAGAAACAGCTCATTTTATGCTTCCTTTACAATAAAAAAGGCACTCATTTTCTGTTACATACCCCCAAATTATCTTAGTTGGCATAAATAATAGAGAAACAAGGAGAAACCAAAATGGGAAAAGTCTTTAGTTTTCAGTTGTTGGATAAATTACCCACTTTTGTTTCTTTGGCAGCTCTCTCTTTTAAGGCAGCATTAATTTCCTGAGACATGGAATAACTTTCAGGACTACGTCACGTCTGACAGAGTTTACTCATATCTTAAGCAAAATACATTGAGAAAGGTAAAATTTGCTCCATCTTGCAAATCAAATATAAGTGGCTATTTAGTCCTAATATTAAATCGTATTTGACTTCTCTGCCCCACAGGCTTGGATCAATATCAAATGGCTGTAACTGATTCTTCTGTGGTTTCAACCAGAACTTCTGATCTTCCAAGAACAAAGCTTTGATTCTGTTTTACAGCACGCTGGGGCCTATTCTAGCCTCAGTTATTTACAGATACTTCTGTCAAACTGTCAACCGTCAAGTGAAGGCATTGTTCACTTCTTCTGATTGATGAATTCTGATATCAAGAAGCTGATGGGGAGAGATTATTTTTTGGATGAGTTCCTGCAGAGCTTCACATACATATCTTCAAAGGAGAAGCATAAAACCCACCATTCCTGTCCTCGTGTTCATGCAGGATTGCAAAAACACAGCCCAATTTTCCAAGAACATAGAAGCAGCAGCATGAGTTGATCGAATGGCAAGGGTGAGCCCAAGAACGCCTCTTGTCTGTCCCTGTAGGTCACCACGGCTATGCCTCTGTGCACACGTCCATCTCCTCTGTGGGCTTTCTTGGCTGTTCCTTTCCTCTGGCTGTCACTTTCCCTCCCCTACTCCTCTGCAACGTCTTTCTGTAACTAATCAAACTTTTGAATGGGAACACTGCATTTCTCACTTTGTATTTATGTTTCTGCCTCTTGGAAAGTGAAGACTGCTTTATATTTCTCTCTAAGAAAGTAAAGAAAAAGTAGTCTCACTTTTACATTTTAAAGTACTTCTTTCCCAGAGGCCTTTACTTCAAAAGAAAAAGAGCAAAAGAAGCTCCTCCCCTTACTGAAAGCCTCCCCAGGAGAGATACAATCAAGCACATTTAGCTCTTTTACGGGAGGGAAAGATCAGGCAGTCATCAGGCACCCCTTGCTGGGAAAATCTGGGACATGAGGGCCATTTCCACATATTTGGTTAATTAAAAAGTTAGAGCTTTATTTTACTGACTCTGTAGAACGATTTCTTTTCTTTTTCTGCATTTTGAACATATGCTCTTACTGAATTTTTATAATGCAATGCTTTAGAAAAAGCATGAATATAAAACTTCTTTTAAACATCTCCAACTCTAAACCCTAAATGCCATTTCCTTCTGTGAAGCAAGACTGTAAAAATGTGTAATTTGGGTGTTACAGGGCCTACTGTTACTACAGAAGACAATATAAGTCAACTCTCATTAAAATGGTATGTGTTCCATATTATGACTTTTGATTATGAACATTGACTCCAACCATGACTCATCATTCCCATGAGCTTTAAGACAAGAAGGTAAGAAATCTAAAGAGAAAAATTTCATAATCAGTATTTGAGCAATAGCAGATTTGGGTTCTACCAAGATTGGAGAAACCCCTAAAGTCTTCTCTGTCCCCTTTTATGAAAGATAATGTGCTGTCTTTGTGTCCAAGACAGTTTCAGTATGGGATTCCTGTTACTTGTAGCCAATAGCATCTAAATATATAATATAGTGGTCTTAATTAAAAGCAACAGAGTCCAACTCTGGATCACTTAACCAGAAGAAAAGATATTAGACAGATCCTTGAGGGATCACAGGACCGATCAGATTCAGATTTAGAAACTAACATCAACCTGGGCAGCTATAGAGGGCCATGACTGAGAAACCCATCAGAGTATCACCAGGGTTATAGTCTCAGTTAAATGTCTCACTCCTCATTCTTATGTTCTTTATTCAAGATTTAATACCTTGTTGGCCATGCTTAGATGACTTCCACTCTTGGGATGTGCAGACGGCAGGAAGGATGGAAGGATCAGCTCCCTTCATTTTCATACTCGGAAATGAGCAGTCTCACTCCCAGAAGATGTAAGACAGATAAATCCCCAAAGGAATTGGAATATTAAGAGACATGAGGATGGACTCTGGGCAAATTACAATGATAAATAATTCGGCCAAACAGCATGGGCTTTGAAGTTTAGATAGACTCCATTTATTAAGAGTGTGACCTTGAGCAAATTACTTCCTCCCTTCAAATTTCAGTTAAGTCTATAAAATGACCATGATTATGATGATGAAAATAACCTTTGCTTTTTAGAGTTCTTCCAAAGATCAAATAAAATAATGTACCACAATCTTTCACATGGAAACCACAACAGAGGAGCTGTGGACAAGCAGCACCACCAGCAGCATGGTTCTTGGTATTTCCAGAAGAAATGGGAGCTCTCTGTTGTAACAACCTCTTTCCTAATTGTAATATTGCTCTTTGAAAACTCCTGACTTCAATAGCAACATTCTGGAGGATGCTGTGGGCAGAATGCCAGTCAGGAACCCTCTAAGAGCTTTCATTCTAATATCGAGTCTAAGAAAAAGAAATACCCTGTGCTTGGGAGTCAAGGTGATATATCTGAATATTTCCCTACCTAAGTGAAGGAAGTTCTTTCCTCAAGGAAAGGCTAAGGTGCATCAAGGTGGCTGGGCAACAACGTCTTACATTTCAGATTCCGTCATCATCTCAATGAATTCCAGCCCTCAAGAGTGGTTCCTTATTCCTTGACAAGAGATCTGAGGCCCTCAAGCTGTGACACTTTCACTCACCATCATCAGTTTTCGCCCCACAAAGGCCCTGTGGGCAGGACCTCTGGGCCTTCACTGGCACTTCAAAGTGCTCAGTAGCTGGGGAAAGTGCCCCTCAGAAGGCCCTGGAACCAACCCTGGGTTTCTAATGGAGCACAATCTACTAAGGCGTTAAAGCTAATGGCTTAGGAGTGTTTGATTATGAATAAAACCCATCAACCTTTGCTATACATCAGGATCCCTGTTAAAAGAGTATATGGATATAGTATGACTGAGTCACCTTGCTGTACAGCACAGGTCAACACAACAATACTTCAATTTAAACAATGTAAAAAAATAAAAATTAATGAATTGGTTTAAAACAAAAGAAAAAAAAAGCATTAACCACTTGTCAACTACAGGGAAATGCCTAAGTTTTTAGCCTCAAAACAGCATGGTAGTTCAAAGTCTCTATTTTAGAGTAGGAGACCTGAATTCTGATTTAGTTCCATCCCTCTTACTAAGTTAAACAGAATTGCTAACTTTCCAACAAAACTCTGTGCTTTGTCTTAGTATAAGGGGCTGGGGAGGCCCATCCAGGGAGTACATTTCCCAGGCCCTCTTGCACCTACACTGGGCCATCTGACCGGTTCTTGCCAATGCGTGAAAGGCAGCACGCACCAGACTGAGAGTGCCCAGAAGAAAGCTGTCTTCCTCATACTGAAGCAACAGAACATGTCTCAGGACTTAGCCCAGCATAGATTCCTCTGTTTCAGCACAGAAAGCACTCACCAAGAGGCAGAGAGAAAGGTATGGAAAGGGTCTATTTGTATGGGCCAGTGGTGAGGCTTACAAGCAGGCAGGCAAGACGGTGCTGCTCCAAGAACTGAGTGGGCTACAGTTTTATCATCAAGTGAAAACTGGGCGAAGGGGAGAAGACCACCTTCTTCCTCAATCTTGAGCAGATGTTTTGATTCCATCATCAGCTCCTCCTCCATGTCAGGTGGGGGATTTGCCTTGTCCTGCATGGTTAAGCCAGGACTGTCATGGAGCAATGGAAATGAGCAAAAAGTGGCAACATACACTGAAATAGAGACAGTCATCCCAGGTTTCAGCATAATGTCAACCTTTTTCTTACATTTTTGTTACTATCATGTGCAGACAAGAGTGTCCATTAGCTTACTGGACTCACTGGGCAGGATGTGGGTTTCATCCCACCAGGTTTTATTGTCTTGGGGCACATCTCATGCTTCTGCTGCATGGTTTTGTTGCTAAGCAAGCTTGCTTGGCTTTGTGGTTCAGCAAATCTGCTTTCTTGAGTGATCATTAATTTACAGGGGCTTCCTCTACTTTTTTCTTTACTTATGATCCCCTTGGTGGGACTATTTTTTTAATCATCTTTTTAATTTTTAATTATTTTTTTAATAGTTAAAATTATTTTTTATTTTTTAATTAACTGTTTAATTTAATCACCTACTTTGTCCCTTTACTCTGTCCCCATCAATACTGTCTTCCCATCAGCACTGACTAGAGAGGAAGCGGGGGGGGTGGGGTCCTAGGAGGTGGGAGGGCCATGAAATAACAGGAACCTGAATCATTATATAGAGCAATCCTCCTTCCAACCACAAATATCTATACTGAGCTCTATTTAAGCCACTATACACTTTGGGAGTTATTTCTTATAGCTTCCTACTCTACCCTAACTGAGACATAAGCACTTTATAAGCATTTGTTGAATGTATGAATTTTTCCCCTAGTTTGCTTTTTTATGCATGGTTCTTGTACTTTTGTGACGGGCTATAATTGAGGGTGTTATAAAAGTATGCTCGTACAATACACAGTTTTCTATATTATACTGCTTTCCTTTTTATACTTACAGTACTTTTTCCATGTTTCTATTTTCTTGTAACCAGAATTAAATGATCATCAAAATTTCTGAGTGGATATTCCATAACTTAATAGCTTATTTATCAGACTTCCCTAGAGGTCCAGTGGTAAAGAATCCACCTGCCAACGCAGGAGACATGGGTTCGATCCCTGGTCCAGGAAGATTCCACGTGATGTGGAACAACTAAGCCCATGAGCCACAACTCTTGAAGCCTGTGTGCCCAGAGCCCACGTTCTGCAACAAAAGAAGCCACCACAATGAGAGCCGGCACACCGCAGCTAGCGAGCAGCCCCCCTCGCTGCAGCTGGAGGAAGTCCTCAAGCAGCCACGGGGACCCAGCACGGCCCAAAACAAGCAAAAAAAAAATTTCTAAATGACATTTATCAGTGGAAATTTACATTTTTGTACATCTTTCACTCTTATAATTCAATCCTGTAATGAATAATTTCCTAATGGAAAATGCATCTGAATACTGTGGGCTTCCCTGATAGCTCAGTTGGTAAAGAATCCACCTGCAATGCAGGACATCTCTGCTGGATCTGAAAGTAATATTTAGATGGCTGTGCTTCTTTTAACATACAATCTTGTTTTGCTCAATGTCTATGAAAATGTTTAACATAGTCACCTTTCAAATCATGAAACTTAGTTTTCTTTCAAGACAAATAACAGTTAGACTAAGCCTTCATATGCTTTCTCTCCTCTCTTCTGAAGGATGCAACAGAAGCAGTCACATCTGCTAAGGTGTTTGGAGCACTTATGTTTAAGGCCTGGATTGTTAATATCTTCAGAAAACAGACAGCAGCTGGATCCTCCTTGAGGTTCCAGCCATAACCAACTCATTAAGCCTTAAGGGATTGATCCTGACATTAACAGATTTAATAGCAGAGTTAATCTTTTATACTTCAACTTTAACCAAAAATTATGTCATGATAATTGATTTTTGAAAACTACTACAACTGCAGCAAAAGCTGTCAGCCAAGTGCTGGGATTCATCATGCTGCAAGAAACATACTACGCTCATGCAAGTCGTTAGGGCTTCCCAGACAACACGAGTGGTAAAGAGCCTCCCTGTCAATGCAGGAGACATAAGAGATGTGGGTTCGATCCCTGGCTTGGGAAGATCCCCTGGAGGAGGGCATGGCAACCACTCCAGTATTCTGGCCTGGAGAATTCCAAGGACAGAGGAGTCTGGCAGGCTATAGCCCATAGGGTCATGAAGAGTCAAACAAGACTGAAGCAACTTATCATGCACGCAAGTTGCTGATAAACTAAGCAAAAACTAAAATAACATAACATTTTAGAACTGTGTTTCTTCTGCCTTAGAACCTTAAATTTAGATATTTGTTGATAAAAAGGGGAAACAGTTGAAAGAATTATGCAGAACTCTTGGATCTCACACCCCTCACACTCAAGGTCCTTGAGACAAGCTTCCAAGATTTGTTGTAAAAAACACACCAGTTTCTCATGATTTAGCAAAATTGAAAAATTGAAGTGGAAGAAGAAAATGGATTCTGAAAATAGAATTAGGAAGATAGTCCTGAGAGGACTGGCTATACATCCTCAACTTCCTGTCTTAGAGGAACAGAAAATATGTCTCTTCTACCTCTATTCATTGGACAGGAAACAACAGAAGACTCAGAACCATGCTGGGGACAAAAAAACTTGTATCCTACTTTTTCTTCTCCTTGACTTTGAATTTGTAGCTCCTGCTTGCTTGCTGGAAATTCTCTTAGCAACTTTGCAACCATGACTAGTGTGTTTTGGATATACTAGAAAGTGGATTTAGTGTCATCCTTGAGCAATTTGTTTCCTTTATGTCTCTTCTGTCTTTTCTCCTCCATCCTAAGTTTCTCCAAGTGAGAACAAAAGACAGCTCTCCCTGCTGATTCAGAATGTGGAGGCAGGGGTCTTTCAAGTGACTGGCTATACCAACCAGATTGCACTCCAGTATAGTCCTGGCAGGTGTACACACTGGCATTAATCACAGACCTTGTTCAGTTCAGTCGCTCAGTCATGTCTGACTCTTTGCAACCCCATGGACTGCAGCATGCCAGCCTTCCCTGTCCATCACCAATTCCCAGAGCTTGACCATACTGAGTCTGACTGTCAAGAATGACACTCAGCTCTAGGGACAACTTTGCTCAATGCAGACAATCTCCCTTCATCAGTCCACAAACCGTGCAAGAACTTACTTGACCATTAAGGAAAACATTCAGAAAACTAAGATCATGGCATCTGGTCACATCACTTCGTGGGAAATAGATGGGTAAACAGTGGAAACAGTGGCTGACTTTATTTTTCTGGGCTCCAAAATCACTGAGGGTGGTGATTGCAGCCATGAAATTAAAAGACACTTGTTCCTTGGAAGGAAAGTTATGACCAACCTAAACAGTATATTAAAAAGCAGAGACATTACTTTGCCAACAAAGGTCCGTCTAGTCAAGGCTATGGTTTTTCCAGTGGTCATGTATGGATGTGAGAGTTGGACTGTGAAGAAAGCTAAGCACCGAAGAATTGATGCTTTTAAACTGTGGTGTTGGAGAAGACTCTTGAGAGTCCCTTGGACTGCAAGGAGATCCAACCAGTCCATCCTAAAGGAGAGTAGTCCTGGGTGTTCATTGGAGGGACTGATGTTGAAGCTGAAACTCCGATACTTTGGCCACCTGATGCGGAGAGCTGACTCAATTGAAAAGACCCTGATGCTGGGGAAGATTGAGGGCAGGAGGAGAAGGGGACTACAGAGGATGAGGTGGTTGGATGGCATCACCAACACAATGGACATAGGTTTGGGTGAACTTCGGGAGTTGGTGATGGACAGCAAGGCCTGGCATGCTGCAATTCATGGGGTCGCAAAGAGTCAGACACAACTGAGCGACTGAACTGAACTGAAGCAAAACTGTACCGAGAGGCTCTGCCACAGACATTTCAAGCTCTTGAGGCTTTCTGGGCTCACCAGATGGACCATGAAACATTAACATGAGAACTGTGAGCCCACTTATTAAATTTTTGATGAACACTTTCCAATGTTACAGTCATTTTTTTTTTCATCTTACCAAATTTGCAGCATCAGAAACTTCCCAATGTTTCAACAAGCTTACTCCATAACTGTGGAGAATCCAGAAGATTGAAGTGGACATCATCTGACCCCTGGAAAAAGGTACTAAGATGACTCACTTGTTTTGTATTTTGTTTCCAACTAGTGAAGAAGTTTAAGCAGAGAGCTTCAAACTATTTTATTGACGAAATCAGAGAATGAGACATCTGTGCACACTTTTCTTTCCCCCAAAAAGTTAATTCCAAGATGAGAGGCTCTCAATCTGATGGTGTCTCAAAGTCTCTAATAATATTTACTTACAAACACTGTACATTAATTAAACCAAAGCAAATTGTAGACTTATCTCCTCTTTTCTGTATATGTCACTGGCAATCTTCTTCCTCATTCTTGATTAACTCATTCTCGATTAACTCATTCTCTGAAGAATTTTTTTAAGTCATAGAAGAGGTAGCAACTAGTTAATTGGGAAACTGAAATAAGAAGAGGACTCATTAAAAAATAAGTCATATGGTAAATGGATAAAGAAGATGTAGTACATATATACTCAGCCATTAAAAAGAATGAAATAATGTTATTTGCAGCAATGTGGATGAAATTGGAGATTATCAAACTAAGTGAATTAAGTCAGACAAAGACAAATATCATGTGATATTACTTATATGTGGAATATTAAAAAAAAAAGATACAAATGAACTTATTTACAAAACAGATCCAGACTCATAGAGAATGAATTAATGGTTACCAGGGGAGAAGGACAGGGGGAAGGATAAATTAGGAGCTTGGGATGGAGATGTACGTATTACTATATTTAAAATAGATAACCAACAAGGACTGAGCATAAAAAAACAAACAAAAAGTATCAGTAACCTGGGAAGTTCTTGGTGAGGTGATAACTTATGAGTTGATCCTCCACGATGAGAAGGGGGCAGCCATGTATCTGGAATATTCAGTGGCCAGTTCTATGGCATGAGCTTGGGCTGTTGAACACCCAGGAAGATGGCCTCGGAATGCGACTAGAAAGTGGAGGGTCAGGGGAGTTCAGTGGTGGTCTGGGTCATGCTGGACATGACTGGGGCTCAGCTTCTGTTCCAAGTGCAGTTGCCAGGTCACCTGGAGCGTTTTAAGTGGGAGAGGGATGTGATCCATTTGACATTTTAAAAGATCACGGCTGAGTAAAGAATCCTCTGTGGAGAGACAAGAACAGTCCCAGAGAAGCCAGTCAGGAGGCTGTTGTAGTAGCTGAGGAGAGGGCTAATGGTGGCTTGTAGCAGGGTGATGGCTGTGGAAATGGAGAGAAATGGGTGGATTTCATATCTGCTTTGGAGACAGAAGAAGAAAGAGCTGTTTAGGATTGCTCGTGGGTGTGAAAGAAAGTGAGTGACAAGGAAAGATCTAGGCTTTTGGCTGTAGAATGCAAGCAGTTGGCAGAATTCTACACCAAGACAAGGGATGAGAGGAGAAGAGATTCTGTCAAGAGTTCTGACTTAAGCTAACTTTCAAGGGCTTATTTGTAAATAAGGGCAGGCCATGAACCTGGAACTCAAGATGGGTGTCAGGCCAGATGTAGAGAGCATATGAATTTAAAGCCATGAGCTTTGATGAGACCACCTCAGAGGAGAGACAAAGAAGAAGAGAGAACCTATAACTTGCAGTGGAGTCTTCTAATTGAAGAGAATGAAAGGAGACAGACAGAAAAGCAAAGTGAATACGGAAGCCAGAGGAGCAGAAAAATAACCAAGTGTATGATGTCACGGAAGCCAAGGGAGCAAGGTGCGTCAGGAAGACAGGTGGACACAACTGGGTCCAAATCCACTGAAAGGCTACAAAAGATCAGGACAGCAAATGACCACTGGGTCCGGCAATATGGAGGTCGCCCATGACCAACACAAAAGCAGCTTCAGAGGACTGGTCTATTGAAGTCAGCTGAGGAGGTGGGGTAGGTGGGGGGCGGTGAGAGACAAAACACATGATGCTGATATTAACTCAGTAAATTTTTCTGTGGAAGAGAACCCAGAAAGGCAGTAGTAGGTTGGGGGTGGGGATGGTGATCTGCAGGGGTCTCTGAGGCTGCTACTGTGTGCATATCTAGAAGAAGAATTCAACAGAGCAGGAATCATTCATTAGGAATGGATAGGAGGGTGTAGCAGAGGAAGTGACTCTTTAAGAATGGAAGAGACATGGATGAATCCAGAGCCCAGTGAACTTGCAACCAGAGATGCAGATCTTCTGTAGCAGAAGGAAGAGAACTCAAGACCACAACCTCAGAAAGGTGTCAGACCACGGGCACTCAGAGGCACTCAGCCTCTGCTACCAAGGCTCAGAGATGCCAGTGCTGGAACTCAGAGGCTCTGCTCAGTTCCAAACAGAACTTGACTTCCCCTGCTCTATTTCTAATCCCTGTCATCCTTTTCTTCCCCACGTTTCCACACCCTCCCTAACTCAGAGGCTCTGCTCAGTTCCAAACAGAACTTGACTTCCCCTGCTCTATTTCTAATCCCTGTCATCCTTTTCTTCCCCACGTTTCCACACCCTCCCTAACTCAGAGGCTCTGCTCAGTTCCAAACAGAACTTGACTTCCCCTGCCTTATTTCTAATCCCTGTCATCCTTTCCTTCCCCACGTTTCCACACCCTCCCTACTCCAATTCCTCATCACTTTACAAAGTGTAATTCAATACCCTCTTCTTCAAGAAGCTCTTTCAGCCTGCATGGATGTCCCCTTTGTCTGAATCCTAACAGTTCTGTGCTGCCTGCATTTGGCATTTCACTATTCTACTATTTTGATCCCTAAATATTTATCTTAGGTCTTATTTGAATGATGGGATCAGAAGTCCATGAGATAGTAAAGTTGTTTTAATATCTGGTCTTTCATAGAGCCTACATGTTAGGAAGGATACTGTTCCATCTCAGAAACTACCTGAGTGCTGGTGGATTGTTGCACAGGTAGAACAGAAGAGACCAGAACAAACAGTCTTTCCAGTGAATATCCATCATTAGTACACAGTTAACCCCAGACTCTAATTAACTTAGGGTGAATTAAGTTGTGCTGGGCATATGGTATAAGCAATAGGGTGCCAAAAGCATTGCCACCACAGCTCTTTGAATGTCAGGCCAAGGTCAACTGTGCCAGAACCCCTGAGATGAGACTCCTTAAAATCAAAGCTCATGGTGTTTCCCACATTTATTAGGAAAGATTATAACACCTATCAATAAGGTATGATTATTAAATTACCATTTGCAGTAGGATATATTACTCTTATTCAACCCATACAATAGAAAGGATTAACTAGTACAACCTGCCCACAACTCACAGTGACATATTTTTATTGATGGGTTCTGTGCTGAACAAAAAAGAAATGTGAATATATGTCATTGTCATTTCAATGAAGGAAATACAATTTATTTTCTCAGGATCCTCAACTCTATTGCTATTAAATTATGAATGTTCTCTTAAATCATTTGTATCTTCATGAGGTTGGGATATGCTGAAACTACAGCTCATACATTCTTTTCCACTCCCAGCATTAGCTCTAAACTACCCTTCAAGACCAGCTATTTCTAGTTGGATTTAAAGCACATCAATTTCACCCACATCTATAAAGTCTAGTGATGATTTGCTGTGGGAAATCAGTTGTGTACTGATTTGGTGATGGCTTCAGGCTCCCTTGGCTAGCAGTCATCTCAATAAGAACAGAGTGCTCAGGAAAGATGGAGGGGGTTGATTTTCATCAGCCAGCTCCAAATCCATTTTCCCAAACACATATACACACAAAAATAACAATGCGAAATAAAGTTGGTTTATCAATGAATTAACAGCTGGGTTATATTTTGTCGATTATAATATAAAGTGCCTGCCAGAATTCTAATCCCTGATCACCAAATGCTCCTTGGATTCTTAAAATTCTTCATGCTGGGACTTCCCTGGAGGTCCAGTGGCTAAGACTCCATGCTCCTAACACAGGGGGCCCAGGTTCAATCTCTGGTCACGGAGCTAGACCCAACATCCAGCAACCAAATATCCTGCAACTTAAAAAGAAAAGCACAGCCAATTAAATAAATACTTTTTAAAAAATTGTTCATGTTTAAATATAAACTCTCCAAGCAAAATTGCAGATCAGTACACACTACATGCTTTTGGCCCGTCTACATCATGGGTTGAGACAAGAAAATCGTAGGAAGGGCTGGCAAGGGGGTACAGAGTGATAGGGCAGTAATTCAGAAGTCATTAACTCTAGCACAAAAAAGCAAAGGTTATCACACAGAACCTTCTGTAGAACATAAAGGTAAGAGGGGAAATGTGATTGTTTCTTGTAGTCATTCATGTTTAATAAACGATTTTCATTACTGAGGGGTGTTACTTCAGGTGAAAGAAATACAATAGTCTTTTAAAAACCTTCTGAAGAAGGTTTATTTAATGCTCTTGAAATTGTCTCAGTTGAAAATGTGTTCTTGGTTGTCTTAAATTGATCTTGATCTTTCCCTTTGCTTTCTTCCAAAGCCCTAACCACACTCGCTCCTCAGGCTCCTCTTAAATCAGCTGGGGAGAAGTCAGAATTTCCTCTTCAAGGACATTTTACTCCATAGAAGACATGATGAAATTGTGTGCCATTTGGAGTTTACAACTAATTATTTTGCTCTCTGAAAATAGATTGGAACTGTCTAAAGAGTCTATCTAGGAAAGAAATGTTCCCTCTCTTTGCCTTCTTTTAGATGTGGACATGAGAAAGGTTACTTTCAATGTGTTTGGAAGCAGTCATTTCACAAAACGTGCAAGAGCACATTCCTAGCTCAATTTAGATTCATTGTGTCTTCTGTCTGCTCATTCCTTGAGGCACCCAAGTTCCAAGTAACATTGGAAATCCTGACAGATAGAAAAGGAACATTCTTTCCCACGGCAAGCAAAGCTGTTTCTCGACTTTTCCAATGCTGTTCCTTGGCTTGGTGTACCACTTCTGCATGGGCTTTAGTTGATCTACCCCACTGGGGTCAGGTTTACTGGGAATCCTCTCCAGACCCCCTCATGCAGAGTTAATGACACTATCTTTGGGGCCATTGATGGATTTGAAACTGCCCTTACCATACACAGGACCATTCTTACCTTGCTGCCCCTGAGAGAACAGCGATGCTCCTTGATCTGTCTTCGTGTTGTCACTGCACACAGAAGGTGTCTAATAAAAGTCTGATGAATGAATGATTTTCTGATCTGTTACTCACGAGCTTTGTGATCCTGGGTGAGTTGTGTAGTCTCCTGATGTTTCGGTTTCCTCAAATGTGACTAAGAACAGAGACTTTTCTAGATTGCACTCAGGAGTAAAAAATTAAATGCTTATCAGCATGCTTGGCCCATAGAAGAAGTTTGTGCAGGTGATGTTGATTCCCTACCCCCAAACCATCCCTCCTGCTAAAAAAAAATCTGGATGTTACACCAGTGTGTTTAGGGAAGGGGTGCCAATCTTTTACACCCAGAGAGGGAAGTCTTTTAACAATAGGTTTAGGAGGGGGCTGAAGACTCAGTTAACAAAACTCTGGGGGGTTCTTGGCTTTTCCTCTTCAAAAAAAGAGTGTCAGGAGGACAAAGAGTATCCCCTCTTGTCTTCCATGCACATTGTTTTATGAGCTGTGGCTTCCATGTACACAGAGCTTGTACAATGAGGGGAAAGCCAAGAGAGTTACAGAGAAGCTAACTCAAGGAACCTGAAGTCTCTGAGTTGTTGTATTGAATTGGCCAAAAAGTTCATTCTGGTTTTCCTTAACGTCTTAGGAAAAAATCTGAATGTTCCTCTTAGCCAGCCCAATATTAACAAACTCTGAAACCACTTTCTGTAGACATTTTAGAATGTGAGCCAGTAAAATATCCTTATTGTTAAGCCACTGTACTTGACTATTCTGTTACTTGAAAGGGAAAAATTCCTAAATAACAGGATGCTAAGCAAACGCTAGCTATTTAGTAGTAGTATAGCAGTAACATTAGTACTAATACTAACCATTTCAGCCAGTACTAGTGTTCTCTGAACTATCTGTTTTCATGAGGAAGCAAACTCTAGCTAGCAAGCATCTCATACTTTCCCTGGTGTTATTTACGAAATAGGAATTCCATAAGCCAAGATTGTTTGGTCTATTAAGAAGAATGAAACTTTGCCATGTGCAGCAACATGGATGGACTTAGAGATTATCATACTAAGTGAAATAAGTCAGAAAGAGAAAAACAAATGCCACAGGATACCATTTATATGTGGAATCTAAAATAGGATACAAATGAACTTATTTACAAAACAAAAAGAGGTTAACATACATAGAAAACAAACTTATGATTACTCAGGGGAAGGGGGGAAGGATAAATTAGGAGTTTAGGATTAACAAACACTGACTGCTAAGTCACTTCAGTCATTTCCGACTCTGTACGACCCCACAGACAGAAGCCCACCAGGCTCCCCTGTCCCAGGATTCTCCAGGCAAGAACACTGGAGTGGGTTCCATTGCCTTCTCCTCAAACAAATACAGACTACTATATATAAAATAAATAAACAAGAAGAACCTACGGTATAGAGAAGAAGTAAAAAGAACTACAGTCCAGCAGCTGTCAGAATGAAAATCGCATCACAGAAGTTAATCAAAATGAAAACGCAGGGGGTTACGTCCCAGATGAAGGGACAAGATAAAACCCTGTAAAAAAAAAAAAACAAATGAAGTGGAGATAGGCAACATTCCAGAAAAAGTATTCAGAATAATGATAGTGAAGATGATCCAGGACCTGGAAAAAGAATGGAGAAGATGCAAGAAATGTTTACCAAAGACCTAGAAGAACAAAAGAACAAAGAACCAGAGATGAATAATACACTAGAAGGAAACAACAGCAGCTAAACTGAGGCAGAAGAAGAGATAAGAGACCTGGAAGACAAAATGATGGAAATCATTGCTACAAAAAGAATATAGAAAAAAAGAATGAAAAAAAAAAAAAAAAAAGAAGACAGCCCAAGAGACCTCTAGGACATTAAATGCACCAACATTTGCATTATAGGGGTCTTAGTAAAAGAGAGAGAGAAAGGATCTGAGAAAATATTTGAAGATATAATAGCTGAAAAATTCCCCAACATAGGAAATAGTCAACCACGTCCAGGAAGTGCAGAGAGTCTCAGGAAGGATAAGCACAAGGAGGAACACACTGAGACAATAGCAATCAAAATGACAAACATTAAAGACAAAGATAAAATATTAAAAGTAACAGGAAAAAGTAAGATGGTAGACGGTAGGTGTTGCGAGAGGCATCAGAGGGCAGACACACAAACCATAATCACAGAAAACTAGTCAATCTAATCACACAGACCACAGCCTTGTCTAACTCGATGAAACTAAGCCATGCCAAGTGGGGCCACCCAAGACAGCGGGTCATGGTGGAGAGGTCTGACAGAATGTGGTCCACTGGAGAAGGGAATGGCAAACCACTTCAGTATTCTTGCCTTGAGAACCCCATGAACAGTTTGAAAAGGCAAAATGATAGGACACTGAAAGAGGAACTCCCCAGGTCAGTAGGTGCCCGATATGCTACTGGAGATCAGTGGAGAAATAACTCCAGAAAGAATGAAGGGATGGAGCCAAAGCAAAAAAAATACCCAGTTGTGGATGGGACTGGTGATAAAAGCAAGGTCTGATGCTGTAAAGAGCAATATTGCATAGGAACCTGGAATCTTAGGTCCATGAATCAAGGCAAATTGGAAGCGGTCAAACAAGAGATGGCAAGAGTGAATGTCGACATTCTAGGAATCAGCGAACTGAAATGGACTGGAATGGGTGAATTTAACTCAGATGACCATTATATCCACTACTGCGGGCAGGAATCCCGTAGAAGAAATGGACTAGCCATCATGATCAACAAAAGAGTCTGAAATGCAGTACTTGGATGCAATCTCAAAAACAACAGAGTGATCTCTGTTCGTTTCCAAGGCGAACCATTCATATCACAGTAATCCAAGTCTATGCCCCAACCAGTAACGCTGAAGAAGCTGAAGTTGAATGGTTCTATGAAGACCTACACCCAAAGAACTAACACCCAAAAAGATGTCCTTTTCATTATAGGGGACTGGAATGCAAAAGTAGGAAGTCAAGAAACACCTGGGGTAACTGACAAGTTTGGCCTTGGAATACGGAATGAAGCAGGGCAAAAGCTAATAGTTTTGCCAAGAGAATGCACTGGTCATAGCAAACACCGTCTTCCAACAACACGAAAGAAGACTCTACACATGGACATCACCAGACAGTCAACACCAAAATCAGATTGATTATATTCCTTGCAGCCAAAGATGGAGAAGCTCTATACAGTCAGCAAAAACAAGACCAGGAGCTGACTGTGGCTCAGATCGTGAACTCCTTATTGCCAAATTCAGACTTAAATTGAAGAAAGTGGGGAAAACCACTAGACCATTCAGGTATGACCTAAATCAAATTTCTTATGATTATACAGTACAAGTGAGAAATAGATTTAAGGGTCTAGATCTGATAGAATGCCTGATGAACTATGGACGGAGGTTTGTGACATTGTACAGGAGACAGAGATCAAGACCATCCTCATAGAAAAGAAATGCAAAAAAGCAAAATGGTTGTCTGGGGAGGTCTTACAAATAGCTATGAAAAGAAGAGAAGTGAAAAGCAAAGGAGAAAAGGAAACATATACGCATCTGAATGCAGAGTTCCAAAGAATAGCAAGGAGAGATAAGAAAGCTTTCCTCGGTGATCAATGCAAAGAAGTAGAGGAAAACAATAGAATGGGAAAGACTAGAGATCTCTTCGAGAAAATTAGAGATACCAAGGGAACATTTCATGGAAAGATGGGCTCGATAAAGGACAGAAATGGTATGGACCTAACAGAAGCAGAAGATATTAAGAAGAGGTGGTAGGAATACACAGAAGAACTGTACAAAAAAGATCTTCACAACCAAGATAATCACAGTGGTGTGATTACTCACCTAGAGACAGACATCCTGGAATGTGAAGTCAAGTGGGCCTTAGAAAGCATCACTACGAACAAAGCTAGTGGAGGTGATGGAATTCCAGTGGAGCGATTTCAAATCCTGAAAGATGATGCTGTGAAAGTGCTGCACTCAATATGCCAGCAAATCTGGAAAACTCAGCAGTGGCCACAGGACTGGAAAAGGTCAGTTTTCATTCCAATCCCAAAGAAAGGCAATGCCAAAGAATGCTCAAACTACTGCACAATTGCACTCATCTCACATGCTAGTAAAGTAATCCTCAAAATTCTCCAAGCCAGGCTTCAGTAGTACGTGAACTGTGAACTTCCAGATGTTCAAGCTGATTTTAGAAAAGGCAGAGGAACCAGAGATCAAATTGGCAACATCTGCTGGATCATGGAAAAAGTAAGAGAGTTCCAGAAAAACATCTATTTCTGCTTTATTGACTATGACAAAGCCCTTGACTGTGTGGATCACAAGAAACTGTGGAAAATTCTGAAAGAGATGGAAATACCAGACCACCTGACCTGCCTCCTGAGAAACCTATATGCAGGTCAGGAAGCAACAGTTAGAACTGGACATGGAACAACAGACTGGTTCCAAATAGGAAAAGGAGTACGTCAAGGCTGTATATTGTCACCCTGCTTATTTAACTTCTATGCAGAGTACATCATGAGAAACGCTGGGCTGGAAGAAGCACAAGCTGGAATCAAGATTGCCAGGAGAAATCTCAATAATGTCAGATATGCAGATGACACCACCCTTATGGCAGAAAGTGAAGAGGAACTAAAAAGCCTCTTGATGAAAGTCAAAGAGGAGAGTGAAAAAGTTGGCTTAAAGCTCAACATTCAGAAAACGAAGATCATGGCATCTGGTCCCACCACTTCATGGGAAATAGATGGGGAAATGGTGGAAACAGTGTCAGACTTCATTTTCCTGGGCTCCAAAATCACTGCAGATGGTGATTGCAGCCATGAAATTAAAAGACACTTACTCCTTGGAAGGAAAGTTATGACCAACCTAGATAGCATATTCAAAAGCAGAGACATTACTTTGCCAACAAAGGTCTGTCTAGTCAAGACTATGGTTTTTCCTGTGGTCATGTATGGGTGTGAGAGTTGGACTGTGAAGAAGGCTGAGCGCCGAAGAATTGATGCTTTTGAACTGTGGTGTTGGAGAAGACTCTTGAGAGCCTCTTGGACTGCAAAGAGATCCAAACAGTCCATTCTGGAAGAGATCAGCCCTGGGTGTTCTTTGGAAGGAATGATGCTAAAGCTGAAACTCCAGTCCTTTAGCCACCTCATGCAAAGAGTTGACTCATTGGAAAAGACTCTGATGCTGGGAGGGATTGGGGGCAGGAGGAGAAGGGGACGACAGAGGATGAGATGGCTGGATGGCATCACCGACTCAATGGACGTGAGTCTGGGTGAACTCCGGGAGTTGTTGATGGACAGGGAGGCCTGGCGTGCTGCAATTCATGGGGTCACAAAGAGTCGGCCATGAATGAGTGACTGAACTGAACTGAACAGGAAAAAAGACAAATAATGTACAAGGGAACTCCCATAACGTTATTAGCTGATTTCTCAACAGAAACTGTACAAGCCAGAAGGGAATCCCATGATATAGTTAACGTGATGAAAGTGAGGAAACTACAACAAATAATACTCTACCCAGCAAGACTCTGGTTCAGATTTGATGGAGAAATAAAAAGCTTTCCAGACCAGCAAAAGTTATGATAATTCAGCATCTCCAAACCAGCTTCACAACAAATGCTAAAGGAACTTCTGTAGACAGGAAACGTAAGAGAAAGAAAAACCTACAATAAAGAGACCCAAAACAATTAAGAAAATGGCAATAGGATCATATACATCGATAATTACCTTAAATGTAAATGGATTAAATGCACCAAACAAAAGACATAGACTGGCTGGTTGGATGAACACATGTGCATGGATCTACTTCCACTTACCACACCACTCTACTAACCCTCCAAATTGCATGCAGTTATTTTATATTGTTGGATTAATCTTGTTTCCATTATGGCTTGCAATTGCAATTATCTTTTATTTTTTGTCTAGCTATTGATTGTGAGAACTGGTAAACATATTTCACTATTGTGATTATGTAACTGATATTCATTTAATACCATTGTATCATGATTGGTCAACAGAAAATAATTGAATTATATACAACTAAAACTACTATTTAATAGAAAAACCTGTAATCAGTTTTTAAAATCCAGATGCACATTAGAAATATCTTGAAATTTTTTTAAAAATACAAATGTCCAGGTATTGCTTTTTTCTCCAAAGCTCCGAATGTGATTCTAATAAGCAGCCATGTTTAAAAGCAACTGGACATTATGATCTTTTGTTTGTTTGTTTGTTTGTTTTTAAATTCCCACTGGCTATTTTACCTATGGTAATGTATATGTTTCCGTGCGACTCTCCCCATCTGTCCCATACTCTCTTCACCCTCTGTGTCCACAAGTCTGTTAACTATGTCTGCATCTAGTTTGTTTCACTTTTCTGTTTCATATTCAGGGCTCCCATTTCATTTAGTTTATGTTTTCCGATTTCTCTCTCTTTTTTTGTTTTTCTTTCTCAAGCATTAATCAAGTATAGTAGAAAAGGTGTTCTATACACATGTGTGTTATGTATGTATATTATGTATGTATGACGTGTATATATGTATGTATAATTACACATTTTAGAAAACATAAAATTTTGCCTAGCTAAAAAATTTATGACAGTTTGGCCCCAATTGTTTGACTATGAATGGAATGCTAGGTTTTATATAGTTCCATTTATTCTGGCATCTAGTATTATTGCTAAAAGTCTAGAAAGGTTATTAATCTTAGTGAGTAAAAAAAATTTTTTTTGAATGAGACTTGAAACTTCTAATCCAATTCTGAGAATATAAATACTATGTTGTTAAAAAAAAAACAGGAAATTAATATATGATACATTATTATTAACTGAAGTACAGATTTTGTTCAAATTTCACAAAATCTTATTCTAGTGTCTATTATCTGTTTTCATACCTTATTCAGGATTGGACATTGTGTTTAGCTGCACTGAGCAGCTTCAGGTACATGAATTTACCAGAAGTTGTTCAAGTACATGAACAAATTCTGGTAAATTCTTTTTTTCATTTTTATTCTGTTACAAGATTTTCTAATTTCCCTTGTTATGACTTCTTAGATATACCCATCATTTAAAAATAGGTATTTAATTTCCAAATACATAGGGTTTTTAAAGTATCCTTGATATTAATTTCTCATTTAATGCTTTCTTCTCTGCAGTCACCCTCTATGTTTTTTCAATCTTTTAACTTTATGGAGGTTTTCAGTGGCTAAGTCAAATGTCTCTCTTGGTAAATGTTACACTGAACTTTAAAATATGTGGTTATTTTCAAATATCTTTTGATATTGATTTCTAACATAACTCCACAATGATAACAGAACAGACTGTGTATGATATCAATATCTTCAGACCATGAAATTTTTGCATCTTGTTTTATGTCTCTGGATAAGTTCCAGTGTGTCCTGGTTCACAGTCTATGGGAACTTCAGTAGAATTTGTATCCTGCTGTTGTGTGAAAATGGTATAAATCTTATGTGTAATTGGTTCATAGGGTTTTTCAGGTCTACTATATCTTTCTACTTTTCTGTCTAGTCATTCTATTAATTTTTGACAGTTTTGATATTGAAACTCCAACTAAAACCTTAATTTATCTACTTAAAAAATAAGTAATATATAGTGGAACTACACATAACTTTTTTTTCAAGTCTCCTGTAAATGTGTTATCATACTTCCATAATCTGAAAAGTTTTTAAAAAGAGGAAAAAAAGAAACTACAGTATAACACAGAGAACTGTATTTCATATCCTATGATAAACCATAATGGAAAAGAATATGAAAAAGAACATATATACATATACTTGAGTCACTTTTCTGTATGGAATAAATTAGCATTGTAAATCAAGTATACTTTAATAAAATTAAATAAAATACATGAGGTAGAAAAGACTGGCTGCCAATGACAAACTGGCATTAGCAAGAAGTTGAAGAAGGAAACAAAGAACAACCAAAGTCATGACGGAAGCTATGCTAATTCTTGGAAACACATGACCTGGGAAGGTAAAGTGAAACTGATGTTCAAGGGTTATAACAAAAGTTGTACAGAAACCTCTGAAAATTTCAGAACACCATGGAATATTCTAGGCTTTGTGAGGCAAGGAAAGAGCAAACATAGAGGTGCAGCAAATTATACCAGCATAAAATTTTCCTTATGCCTCAGTAGCACGGACCTGGATACTCTTTGCAAATATATATCTGCATATATATTTATATTTATATAGTTATCTACATTATGCATGCTAAGTCACTTCAGTCATGTTTGACTCTTTGCAACCCTATGTTCTATAGACTGCCAGGCTCCTCTGTCCATGGGATTCTCCAGGCAGGAATACTGGAGTGGGTTGCCATTTCTGCCTTCAGGGGACCTTTCTGACTGAGGGATCAAACCCACGTCTCTTACGTCTCCTGCTCTGGCAGGCAGGTCCTTTACCACTAGTCCCACCTGGGAAGCTCTCATCTACTTAAAATTATACATAATTAGATGCTGCCTTTGTGCTTTCAGAAACTGTCCTCTAAAATACCAACTTTTCTGTCTAATGAATTGAATAAAAAATAAGGAATAATCCTACTTTTAAAAATGTGTCTTTCTCAGTTTAAATTATTATTTAAAATCTTAGATAAAGTATTGAAACTAAAAATCATTGATTGTCTTGTTTCTCATATTTTTCCTTAGATTATCTTGATTAGAAAGATCAGTTCATTATGCCCAACAAAAATGTTTATCAAGTCCCTGAGAACTTGAAAATAAATTATCATTGTTGCTTTTTTTCTTTCTTCTTTTATTAACAGAGTAGGTGTTTTCTATGTCCTAATTTCCTGGACCAGAGTTTACTATTAGATTAGCTAAAGGAAACATCTTGGTCATTTATATCCCTAATTGGATTTCTGCCTAATCCCTTTACTTATGAGATTTCCCGTTTTTTCCCCTGTGAATTGTTACAAATAAAAATATAAAATCTCCCTAATCACTCCCAACTTTTCCTGCCCATATTCTTGGAGCTTTTGTTACTTCAGGAAATTACTGACCCAGAGAGACCTCAGTACTTACATCTTCATTAAGATGTTCTCTTAAATATGATATTCTCTTAAAGTTTAGATTTAAGATCAGGACAAAATTACATATTTCAGTATGCAGGATAGAATCTAATAGCACCCATCAAAGGCTGGGAATTTCCAGTTTTCTTAATCAAAGGACTTTTCAGAGCTGAGACACCATCCAAATTGAATCTGTTTCAGTATTTGGGGGACTAAAAATATACTATTACATTTGCAATTCCTTTTGCTGTTCAGCGTACGCAATCCTTCACAGCTGTACTCTAGCTCCATTTACTTTTACATGATTTTGCATAAAATATGTTTACTTTCATTTAGTAAATCTTATTTACCGCTAGATAATTAGACTCTAAGATGTGTGTATTTTTCTTTAAAATACAATAACCCCTGCCATGGACAGCCACAGAACTGACTTTGAGAAATCGGGCTCCAGCATCCCTGTGCTTTTTGAAATGCACTGTAATTCTCTATTATACTGATAGGCCAGATAATGCAGAATTAAATTTCGTAATTATTGGACTGACCTGTGCTTATTCATTGAATTTCCATGTTCTCACTTGTTTGTGGAATACGTTTATCAGAAAACAGTAAGTTCACTCCTTTTGAGAAAGGGATAAAGTGACGGCAGCCCATAACCGAGCCTCTGTGGAAAACATAGGTATCTAGAGTATGTTTAAATGGGGCAGTCTGGAAAACAAAACACGGTAAACTCTTAGACTGTCCCTGTGAGGAAGACAGAGATCAGAGCTGATTTACCAATCTCTGTAGCCCCAGCACCAAATCCAGTGACTAGCACAGAGTGGATGCTCAATAAATGTCGGATACACTTGAGAGTTATAAATTGGCATGCATGATATTCTGCTCAGGGCTGTGAAAGGTGAAAATTATTTCAATCCCACCTCATAGAAGCTTAGTATATTTGAACCGCAAAATAACACTGCTGCTGCTGCTACTGATGCTAAGTCGCTTCAGTCATGTCTGACTTTGTGCTACCCCACAGACGGCAGCCCACCAGGTTCCCCTGTCCCTGGGATTCTCCAGGCAAGAACACTAGAGTGGGTTGCCATTTCCTTCTCCAATGCATGAAAGTGAAAAAAAGTGAAGTCGCTCAGTCATGTCCGACCCTCAGCGACCCCATGAACTGCAGCCTTCCAGGCTCCTCCATCCATGGGATTTTCCAGGCAAGAGTACTGGAGTAGGGTGCCATTGCCCACTAAGTGGTGGTTAAATAGGTGGGAAATCAGTAGCAAAGTTGGGACTAATCAGGGTTGAGGAGAAGATACCTCTGGGATAGAGTATTTTTAGAGAAGAATCCTTGCAATGCCTTCCTGGCTCCTTGAAAGGGTGGTGGGTGTGATGGAAAAATACAGAATCAGGAATGTGTGTGGAGTGCCAGAAGAACAGGACATCAGCCTAGAAAGATGTAGGAGAGTCATGCTGCAGGGCAGAGGAAGTCTTTTTGGAAAAGGGACCGTGTGTGTGTGTGTGTGTGTGTGTGAGAGAGAGAGAGAGTGTGTGTCAGTTTTACAAAGTATGGGTTCATAAAAGGGAGGCACCTCTAACTCTGAAAAGAAGAAGGAGGAGAAAAGATGGAAGAGCTACAAGACTTTGATGTAAAGAAAAGAGTGGGTAAAAATGTTATTTTTCATAATCTTGGCTTGAGGGTAAACTAGGATGAGATATCATCTGTCAGGAGACCCAACGCAAGGAGGATTTGGGCTTTAAAAAAGGTAGGAGAAATCACTGTAAAAATGATGTCAGAGGAATAGAAGTTTTCAGTCACAGACCACAATGGACACATGTTATCAGCTGGCACTGGGAGCGCAGATAACACTGGGGAGCACGGAATGAATTAAAAGCCACCACTTCCAGCAGCTATTACTTTGTTCTGCAGCTCCAGGGCAGTGAGAGAGAAGGAGACTCTGGAGATGACTCCAGTTTACATAAGCAGCTCTTTGCAGGAAACGCCCTCAGCAGGAAGCCCCTTTCCTTGTCATTTAAGCAAAGCTACAGTGTAACTGACTTCTACCCAGGCATCCCTGTCTCCGCCCTAAGGACACCTCTCAGATCTTTCAATCACACAACCCCTTGCCTAACTTGTCGGTTCTTTCCATAGATCAAAGAAGGAGAAACGAAGAATCAGTAATTAACAGATGACCAGCTCTCTTCCTTAACCTCCCCTTTGTAATCTCAGGAACAAACTGTGTGAACAACACAGTGTCTAGAGGGAGATCACAAGGAGTGGACAGCTTGCACACGCTGGGGGTGGTGACAACTGTGACCCCCCTTTCAGAGATTAAATGAGATCACTCCCCTGCTCTCCTTTAAAGCTTTCATGGCCGAACAGAATCTTTGGGGCGTTTATTGGGAGATGCTGAATCCACCATCTTCCCAGATTGCTGGCATTCTGAGGAAAGACATGCTTCCCCTCTACTGATGTCTATGAGTTTGATTTTGTAAATTGCAAGACTCCAGGGCAGAGCAGCAGAAATTGATGAGCAAGTACAGCAGATGCAGCTAGGAGCCAGACGATCTGAGTTATCAGGGAGAAGAGCTCTGATGGAGCCCTCCTGGCTAGTTTCCCGACTAGCCAAGAGCTAGGAAGAACTGGAAGAAAGCAGGCTGGCCGGATGAACAGAAAGAGTTGAGTCAGGCAGAAACTGTCGTCAAAACCAGTTTTCCTTAGCAAATGGCTACACAGCTAGACTCCATTTTCCAACCTGACTCACAGTTAGGTTTGGTCAGGGACCAAGTTCTGAAAAATAGGGTGAAAATGGATTTTGGTTTTATACAGCACTTTTGAGCTGAGAAAGTTGGGATATGAGTGTACTTTGCCATGATCTCTTTGCTCATTCATCATTTTAAAAGCAAGCACTCCAAGAACCTAGAGATGATTAGGACTGACCGCAAAATAGAAGGAGTCTGGGTCCCTTGGATCCCTGGCAGGTGCCCAACCAGAAATATACATGTGAGTGGACAGTGATATGCATGAAAAACAAACTTCTATTTTTCAAACTTCTATTTGAAAAAGACAGTGAGATTTGAAGGTGTATTTGTTACAGCAGCTAGTGTTAGCTTAACCAGTGTACTGAGCTATCGGTGACCCATGTTCAATGACTGGGAGAATCAGCAGATTTAGAAAGAGAGGCGGAAGGAAGGCGAGCTGATTTGGGCTTCTGGAGGTAGAGGGATGCCACGAAGATGTGTAGTCCTGCTGCTGAGAGACACCCTGCAGCGGTCCCAAAGGAACACGCCTGTTATCCCCCCAAACTACAGCATCAGATGAATTAAGTGCAGACACGGTGGGCCAAAGGGTCTAACAATCACTTCTGTGTCATGCAAATGGGGAAACTGAGGCTTGGTATAAAAAAAAAAAAAGAAAATCTTGTCCAGTGAGGGATCCTGGATCAGATGAGTGGGGTTTCCAGCTATCATGATGCATAATTTTCTGCTTGACTTGCTAGAAAGCTCACAGAATATTTCAGAACCATGGTTCTCAACCAAGTGGCAATTTTGCACCCAGGGGATATTTGACTCTCTCTGGAGATACTGGTCATCAAAACTGGCAGCTGGCATGCTGTTGGCATCTAGTGGGTGTAAGCTAGGGATGCTGCTAAATATCCTATGATCCTCAAGACAAGTATCCATGTGAAAAAATAATCCGACTCAGAAGGTTTCCTGTAACAAGACTGAGAAACTTTTTAGAGCACTGTGAAAGTGTTGGCCACTCGGTTGGGTCTGACTCTTTGCGATCCTGTGGACTGTAGCCCACCAGGCTTCCCAGTCCATGGAATTCTCCAGGCAAGAATACTGGAGTGGGTAGCCATTCCCTTCACAAGGGGATTGTCCCAACCCAGGGATCGAATCCAGCTCTCCCACATTGCAGGCAGATTCTTTTACCATCTGAGTCACCAGGGAAGCCCTTGGAGTATTATGTGACCACCCATAATAAAAATTTGGTTTCTAATTTTAAGAAAAACTAATTGTGTGGCTAATCCAAAGTTAGTTTGACCTTTACATTAGCTCATCATTTTCGTATATTTATTTTTTCAAAATCTCATTTTTGTCTAGAGTGAAGTCCTTATAGAGAAGGACAAGCTTTCCCAATAAAGTATGTAGTAATTGAAGAAAGGCCCCAGGAATTTGGCTTACACGTATACAGCTGCACACAGCACATTGAAAATTGAGATTTACCAAGGACAAAAGTCACTGCACAAAATCAATAATCCCCAGAGATAAGAAATGCTCAGCTCTGCATGGATATTCTGTTTTCACCTTAAGATGCATAATTGTTTGCCATATTTGGTGACCCCTGTAGAGAAGGAATAGGGAAAATTCTCCTTTGTCAAAAGGAGTCATAAAGTTTTCTGGCTGGCTGGAACAACACAGAGGCGAAGGTGGTTGTAGGAGTCTATTTTGCAGGTGGAGATGAAGGACGAAGATTACAAAGGCTCCGTCATCAGCAGTGAATTCTAGGCTGGCTACACTTCATGCTGCTTTTTTGGAAATGTCTTCCGTTCTTCTCAATGCCCCATTATTAATCTCAGCTTGCCAGGGAGAATTTAATTTTTCCTCTATTTTGTCTTTATTTTTAGTTGCAAGAAAAGACACTGCTTATCATATTAACTCTGACAGGAATATACATTTATACACCACACTGCAGTTTGTGTGTGTGTGTGTGCTCAGTCACTCAGTCATGTCCAATTCTTGGGAAGTTTATATATATTTATATTCATACTGCATGTCCATGTATGTATGCAGAGGGTAAGCACTCTGATACTATATTGGTAGAAACGTATCTTTCTTTTCTGTTAACAATTTCAGAAGAGATTCTAAGATCAATTAAAGATTCTGATTTGGCTCTTTAGACACTTATTAGAAAATGTCATTAGGAGTTCACTCAATTTGTTAAATACTTGCTTAAGATATGTGCTTCACTTTCCTAGGTTCCTGTAAATCTCTCAAGCCTCATCTCTTTATTAAATTAGGCACTCAGCCATGTCTAAAGTATTTTTACTGAGTTAACATTCAGTGTATAACCTATGTTCTTAGAAAGTCACTAGAACAACCAGTTGTTTGAACAGTATTTGAACATCTTTTACAAATTAATGTCAAGGTATTACTGATTGTGTTACCCAGTATTCTTTATACTGGTATCCATAGTAAATCCATCATAACGCTTAGCTTCAATGTTTATTTACAGATGAAAATTTTGCAGCACTTGGCCAGGTTCGTTTTTCATATTCAGTTTCAATAAACCAATATGTGATTGTAAAACACATGTGCAAATAGGTTTACAAAAGAAAGAAAGAAAAGGAAAGGGAAGGGAAAGGGAGAAAAGAGGCTTTTATGGACAAATTAAGAGAGTGTGCTTGTTACTAAAATATCCTTAATTGCTTGAAACTTAAGACAACGCTGAAAGCTAGTTTATTTCCTAAATAAGGAGCAAAGGTGCGGGGTGCTGGGGGACATTAAAACAAGAATTTAGAGAGAGTTGTAGAGTCATAAAAAAATGTTAATTTGCAAGAAATACAATCTGCACACTATAAATTGATGAGGACCCAAAGAATGTTTAGCCCCCTCTCTAAAGAGATACTTAATTGGATTCAGAAAAAAATGAAACTCATTAGAAACCTCTCTAATCCTGAAAAAAAATGGGGACAGGAGAGCTGCAAGGTGCCTGAGTTGAATATGGAATAATTTTTGGAGAAAAATTTTAGTGTAAATGAAGTTAGAAACAATTTTAGTTCTTTTTATGTTTTTCACTCTTTAATATTTTAAAATCAATGTATTATTTATTAACTATTATGTAAAGATACATTTTAAAATTATAAATATGATTAGATTTCATGCATAACTAGGTAAAACCTAAATCACTGAATTATCTCCAAAAATCGATATCACCTAAATTATTATTTACATTATAGTCACAGCTCGGAATTCTGTCACCGTGGTCATTTGGTGGCATTCTTGGTTGAATTTAACAAACTAGGCCACATTAAATTTCCAAAAATATGAATTATTAGCACTTGTGTGAATTTTAACTCAAAGCTCTAAATCAGGGATGATAAATGGATGATGATATGACCATGAAATCCAAGATAATGTCTATTTATTTCTCTAGTCATTTGAACTTACAGTCACACTGAGGTGACCACTGACAGGGTTAGAAGGAGCCTCCCGAATGTGCCGTACTTGCATGTGGGTTATTTTGAGCTAAAAGCAATCAAGACCTTGTGCGGTCAAGAGAAAAATATCAGTTCAGTCGCTCAGTCGTGTCTGACTCCTTGCGACCCCATGGACTGCAGCACGCCAGGCCTCCCTGTCCATCACCAACTCCTGGAGTTTACTCAAACTCAGGTCCATGGAGTCGGTGATGCCATCCAGCCATCTCCTCCTCTGTCGTCCCCTTCTCCTCACCTTCAGTCTTTCCCAGCATCAGGGGCTTTTCCAAGGAGTCAGTTTTTCACATCAGGTGGCCAAAGGTTTGGAGTTTCAGCTTCAGCTTCCTCCTCCCTTAACGATACAGAAGAATTTAAATTGGGGGCTTTTCTGGGCCAATCCCCAGAAGAATTATGAGCAGAGGTAAGTTTTACCTGTATGGCAGGGCAAACATCTGATTACCCAGCCTCTGCTCTTCTTCTTGTCCCCTGAACTATGACCCCCGCCCCGTCACATCCCTTAGCTCAGGATGGCATATATATCTTATTTTACCTTTCTGTTTTTAAACCTCATGTGTGTGGGCTTGTGTACATGCAAAATTAAGCTTGTCTTTCTCCTGTTTTTCTGTCTTCTGTCAATATGATTATTAGAGCAGTTGAGTAAGCTTTGAAGGTATAAGAAACACCTTTCTCCTCAACACTATCTTACCATAGGTGACTGTTAACCTCTGTTCTTGAGTTTTCTTAGGTTTACTCTTAATTATTATAAAGTGTAGGAACTGCCCCATGCAGAAAACAAATAAAAGAAATGCTTTGTCTGATGTTTTCAAGGAAGTAACTGTATTCAGATTAGCATTCATAAGTGATGAATAATTCAGAAATAATCACCGTTTCCATTCATATTAATGCAAATTAGCCCTAAAGATTAATAAGCCCCATGGGTTCAGGATCCAAAAGAAATTGGTTACACATAAAATAAACTGCACTCTGAGACTAGAGGAATATCAGTGATAATTAAAATTATGACCCAAAAGCAATAATATTGTTATTCTCTGGGTTCTTAATATTCACTTCCACAGGATATATCATAACTAGGATAAGCTAGGAAAATGTGGGAAGTCTAGTGAAAAAATCACACACTGGTTAAATTATGTTGTAGGACAATGGATTTTAAATTTTATTTGCAAATTTGTGTTTGCTTTCATGAACTAGAATCTCATAAACTCAACTTTATGAATGTGAAAGGCCTACTCCAATTAGCAAAAACACGTATACTTTAAAGATTTTTAAATGAGGACCCAAGTATATGTAGTAACTACAACCAGAATAACAATGAGCTGTCTTTTAGAAGGCCAGAGGGAAACCTATTTTTAATGACTAGGAGAGAAGGATTTTCAATTAGCATATTCATTACTTGTATGTAAATTGATGATTCCAACAGCTGCTTAACGGTGTTAAAAAACAATTTGTTCTATTAAGCAGTTTAAACATTCTTCTTAAAAATCGTGTTTACCTGTTTGATTTGCTGAACAATGTCTTTCTTCCTTCGGAGCACTGGGCAAGGAAGGCTCAGATGGCTCATCAGTCTCCCATTTTCCCACTGGTGAGATCCTTGAACAAACAGGGAGACAGAGGCCACAGCTCAACATTAATATTTGGGTTACTTCCGGTGTTCTTTTGTTAAGGATTGCAACATTCTTTGGTTTGGGCAAGGAGATATTTTGCAGCAACAAAGGTGTTCTAGACAGCATCAGAACTTTTCTAGTCCTGAATCCTCTAGTGAGCTCAGAGGAAAACGGTGGAGACTTCAAGAGAAAGGACTTTTTTTCTTAAAGGACTATTTGTGAATAGTCAGCTGTGACCTCCACCCAGGTCCTGATGATCTGCATTCCCAGGTGGCTCAGTGGGTAAAGAATCTGCCTGCAATGCAGGAGACCCAGGTTCAATTCCCAGGTTGGGAAGATCCCCTGGGGGAAGGCATGGCAACCCACTCCAGTATTCTTGCCTGGAGAATTCCATGGACAGAAGCAATTGAGCACACACACATGCAGATGGATGTGTGGATAATAAGGGGTGGAGAGCTGTCCCTGCTGGAGGATTCCAATCATGAGAGCCTTTCATTTCATTCCTAAGAAGACTTGAGACTCTTGAAGAGAAAGCCACCCTGTGGGCTGCTAGGATTTGCTCTGGGATCGCTCATCATCTCTCCGTTCCTCTCCCTGCAGGAAACCATGGCAAACCATCCCTTGCCAATTTCTGCTGGCCTGGAAGATGAATCAGTATTAGGTCAGGACAGGATTTAAATCCTCTAACCACCACCCACACCTCTGCCCTTCCCTCTGCTTGTCCAGTGATCTAGACCAGGGCTTTGCAAACTTCACTGTGTACAGGAAGCCGCCGGAGCACCATGTTAAAGCAGATTCTGGGACTTCTCTGGTGATCCATTGGCTAAGACTCCAAGCTCCCTGTAGAGGTTCCCAGGTTTGATCCCTGGTCAGGGAACATGGGCTTCCCTGGTGGCTCAGACGGTAAAGCATCTGCCTGTAATGTGGGAGACCCAGGTTCGATTCCTGGGTCAGGAAGATCCCCTGGAGAAGGAAATGGCAATCCACTCCAGCACTCTTGCCTGGAAAATCCCATGGACGGAGGAGCCTGATAGGCTACAGTCCATGGGAAAGCAAAGAGTCAGACAGGACTGAGCGACTTCACTTTCACTTTCACTTTTAGGGAACTAGATCCCACATGCAGTAACTAAGAGTTTGCATCCCCCAACAATGACAGGGCAGAGCTAAATAAATAAATAGATTCTGAATCAAGAGGGCAGGGTGGGGCCTGGGATTCTGCATTTTCAACAAGTTCCCAAGTAAGGCTGCTGGTGAATGTGATCTCCGTGGGGTAGCAGTGAGCAGTGGTGTGAAGTGAGATCTTAATTCCCTGCCCAGGAATTGAACCTGGGTAGCCTGGATGGAAACCAGGAATCCTAGACACCAGACCAGCAAGGGCTAGAGACTAGGAAGTTATTTTCCCCTGGATATTTGTCCCCAGTGAAAAAAGCGCCTTTATCACAGAGGCAGAAACTGTAAATGCAGGTACAAAGTTTGTTATCAGAGAGACAGCACAAGAACAAGAGGGAGAGCACACAGAGACAGAAGCAAGGCAGACGCACCCCCGGAGAGGAAGCGTGTGAACATCCCCCGGGGAGGAGGAGCACGGTAAGGAGGCGGTTAAGTCGTTTATGTAGGGCAGTTCTTCTGGGTCTTTGTCTTCCTTCAGGCCAATTATCCGATTTCTTTTTTCACACGTGACCTGCAGGGGGACACTCCCCTGGGTGCACATGTACCCCTAAGCCAAGATGGATCTCGAAATGAAGGCTTTTGGGAGGAGCAAGACCCATCATGGCCTGGCGTTATCCCTTGATTTTGACCCACAAGGAGCCTTTCTGTGCATGGCAGTGCCCTCCTTGTCCCAAAAGAGGTGGGAGCAGAGAGCCCTTAATCATTTACTCAAACAGAGTTTTGCCCATCTTTGTCCTTGCCGTGACTCTTACCTTGACAATTGCCACGACTATCACCTTAAGTGTTTACAAGAGAAACACTGGCTATTTACCCTGTTTCTGTTGTCACTAACATTTTGGAGGGCAAACAGGAGACCGATTGTAAATGCCTTAACTGGAGCCCACCTATCTCTTGTCTCAAGTAATGCTAACAGCTGGAAGTATCCAACCTGAAGCCTACTTCTTCATGCCCCATGAGATACAATCAGGAGGCCAGTTGTAAATGTTTAAACTGGAGCTCTATCTCTTACATCAAGTGAGTCACATTTGAGTAGCAAAGGCCTAGAACTGAGTCACAAGCATCTGGTTTTACCCTTGGGTAAAATATAATAATAATAATGTGCTGTGCTGAGTCATTCAGTTGTGTCCGACTCTACGTGACTCTATGGGCTGTAGCCCGCCAGGCTCTTCTGTCCATGGGATTCTCCAGGCAAGAATACTGGAGTGGGTTGCCATGCCCTCCTCCAGGGGATCTTCCCAATGCAGGGATGGAACTCAGGTCTCCCGCATTGCAGGTGGATTCTTTACCATCTGAGCCACTGGGGAAGCTCATGAATACTAGAGTGGGTATCCTATCCCTTCTCAGGGGATCTTTCCGACCCAAGAATTGAACTGGGGTCTCCTGCATTGCAAGCAGATTCTTTACCATCTGAGCCACCAGGGAAGCCCAAGAGTACTGGAGTGGGTAGCTTATAATAGTAGTTGTAAAAATAGCAGCTAACATATATACTACATGCATACCTATTACTTGTTTTATTTTCTCCATGAATGTGCAAATTGATGTAAAGAGAGATTAATATCATATTCAACACCACACAGCTAAGGACAGACTAGGGTATGAACTCAAACAGTCCTGCCCCAGACCTGCTATACCTTAAGGTCCAGCCCCACTACAGTGAGGTCCACGCCCCGTGTCTAATCCCACCGCCCTGGAGATTTCATCCTGCATCTGTTTCATCCCAACTGTGAGAACTTCTCATTTCTCTTTCAGCCTTTGGGCTTCAACTTTCCTACAGAATTTCTTATTCCTTTGTACTTAGGGCCCCAGCATCTCCTAGATCTCTGGTAAAACGTATCTCTTTGGGCTTCCAGACCCACTGCACCAAATACTCCAAAGAGATGAGAAAATAAGCTGGGAGGAAAGAGTTCAGGCTTACTTCAGCTTACACTGAGACATTTGATCAGCTTTTACCATCTTTGAACCTGTATTCTCAGCAGCACCAATCAGAGGCTCGCATTACAGAAGTGCAACCAACAACCGTGCTGTTTCTACCCAAAGCCTTATTCGCTCACTCAGCCCACAAAGTCTGAGATTTAGATTCCAACATTATCCTATTGCTGGTAGCCTTTTAGTGGCTTTGACGGTGGTGATGGCTCAGGAGGAGACATTAGCAGGATGACAGTGACACCTATTCTATGCTAATAAAGAAAGAGCCACCATACCACTCAGGTTAGCACTCTGACTTAGGAAAGATACAACACGATACAAGTAGATAGCTCTGGCTGACAGTCACCGAGGCTTGGAAAATGCATTTACCCCATATTCATAGCTATGGTCAGACTGAGGAGGCCAACACCCATGTGTAGATGCTGATTCTAGAATGTAGACCGAGATGATAACAGAAGCAGGGTCACCTTGAGAGACTGTATACTTAAAATTCAGAAAACAGAGTTAAGGAGTCATAGCCTTCCTTTATAAGATACTCTACAATCATGAGTCCTCCCTTGATGGTAAGGGAAAATACCTGGGGAAAGATGCCCCAAGTACTGGCATGTTTACAATAGAGGTCACAAGAATCCTTTCTTTGGAAGACAGAAGGCATCTCTCATTTTAGTATAAAAATAGTCAGCAAAAATATTCTCTGCATAATCTTCCTACAGGGCCCTTTCCCGTTGTCATGATCCTCATGGACTGTGTTCGCTGTTCTCCACCTGTTTTTGGCATCTTCAATCTATCAGCACATTATTCTCCATGCTGAGGGAAATGAATTTGCAAACCTGAACTAGACCATACTTTTCCACTGCTGTTCAGAAAATGATGTTATATCACAGACCCAAAGACTCAGAGCTCAGTTAGAATTTTCTATTACCCCTGAAATATTCCAAAGACTCAAAGAGTTTTTTTTTTTTTTTTTAAGAATCCCAGGTCTAATATTGTGGTTTTTATAATATCCTGAGTGTGGGAACAACAGAAAATGAACTGAAGGGCTTTAAACATCTCACACTATCTTCAACTGTCTCAGAAAGAAGAAAGAGTAAGAGACGGGGTTGGGGGTGGGGATGGGGCAGAGTGTGAATCAGATCACCAGAGCTATTTCTTAGACAATACTGCTGATATGGGACAATCCTTCCAACATATGTGCAACTTGTTCCTTAATTCAGTATTTCCTGAGGGCATTCTACCTGCAAGACACTGAACGAGATGCAAAGGACACTGGAATGAACAAGACAGACGTGATCCTTGCCCTCAGGAAACACTCAGAATAATGACCATGTGATTTATCTTCAATGCACTATGAAATCAACTACTTTTTTTATCTCTTTATTTTTGACTGAAGTATAATCACTTTACAGAATTTTGCAGTTTTATGTCAAACCTCAACACGAATCAGCCATAGGTGTACATGTATCCACTCCCTTTTGAACCTCCCTCCGTCTCCCTAGCCACCCCACCCCTCTAGGTTGATACAGAGCCCCTGTTCGTGTTTCCTCAGCCATACAGCAAATTCCGGTTGGCTATCTATTTTACATACGGTAGTGTGAGTTTCCATGTTATGCTCTCCATACATCTCACCCTCTCCTCCCCTCTCCCCATGTCTTTAAGCCTGTTCTTTATGTCTGTTTCTCCATTGTTGCCCTGTAAATAAACTCTTCAGTACCATTTTTCTAGATTCTGTATATATGTGTTAGAATATGGTATTTATCTTTCTCTTTCTGACTCACTTCACTCTGTATAACAGGTTCTAGGTTCATCCACCTCATTAGAACTGACTCCGATGTGTTCCTCTTTATGGCTGAGTAATATTCCTTGTGTATATGTACCACAACTTCTTTATCCATTCATCTGTCGATGGACATCTAAGTTGCTTCCATGTTCTAGCTATTGTAAATAGTGCTGCAATGAACAATGGGATACATGCATCTCTTTCAATTTTGGTTTCCTCAGGGTATATGCCTAGGAGTGGGATTGCTGGGTCATATGGTGGTTTTATTCCTAGTTTTCTAAGGATTCTTCATACTGTCTTCCATCGTGGCTGTATCAATGTATATTCCCACCAACAGTGCAAGAGCATTCCTTTTCTCCACACCCTCTCCAGCATTCAGTTTGTAGACTTTTTGATGACGGCCATTCTGATTGGTGTGAGGTGATATCTCATCATAGTTTTGATTTGCATTTCTCTAATAATGAGCGATATTGAGCATCTTTTCATGTGTTTGTTAGCCATCTGTATGTCTTCTTTGGAGAAATGTCTGTTTAGGTCTTTTCCCCATTTTTGGATTGGGTTGTTTGTTTTTCTGGCATCGAGTTGTATGAGCTGCTTATGTATTTTGGAAATTAATCCTTTGTCAGTTGTTTCACGTGCTATTATTTTCTCCCACTCTGAGGGCTGTCTTTTCACCTTGCTTATAGTTTCCTTTGCTGGGCAAAAACTTTTTAGTTTAATCAGTTTCCACTTGTTTACTTTTGTTTTTATTTCCATTAATCTAGGAGGTGGGTCATAGACGATCTTGCTTTGATTTCTGTCATCGTGTGTTCTGCCTATGATTTCCTCTAAGACTTTTATACTTTCTGGTCTTACATTTAGATCTTTAATCCACTTTGAGTTTATCTTTGTGTATGGCATTAGGAGGTGTTCTAATTTCATTCTTTTTATGTAGCCATCCAGTTTTCCCAGCACCATTTATTGAAGAGGCTGTCTTTGCCCCATTGTATATTCTTGCCTCCTTTGTCAAAAATAAGGGACCCATAGGTGCATGGGTTTATTTCTGGGTTTTATGTCTTGTTCCATTGGTCTCTATTTCTGCTTTTGTGCCAGTACCATACTGTCTTGATGACTGTACCCTTATAGTATAATCTTTATTTTGCTCTTCTGAAGTTATTTCCAACCTTTTATTTTCCAGCTCACTGATTCATTCTTCTGCTTCAGATATTCTGCTATTGATTCCTTCTAGAGTATTTTTAATTTCAGTAATTGTTTTGTTTATGTTTATTCTTTAATTCTTTTAGGTCTTTTTAAATTGATTCTTGCATTTTCTCCATTTTGTTTTCAAGGTTTTTGATCATCTTTACTATCATTATTCTGAATTCTTTTTTGGGTAGTTTGCCTATTTCCTCTTCATTTACTTGGACTTCTGTGTTTCTAGTTTTTTCCTTCATTTGTGCAGCATTTTTCTGCCTTTTCATTATTTTTTAAAAATTATTGTGTTTGGGGTCTCCTTTTCCCAGGCTTCAAGGAAAGCTGAATTCTTTCCTTGAAGAAGGTTGAATTCTTTCTTCCTTTTGGTTTCTGCCCTCATAATGTTGGTCCAGTGGTTTGTGTGAGCTTCCTATAGGGTGAGATTTGTGCTGAGTTTTTGTTTGTTTGTTTTTCCTCTGATGGGCAAGGCTGAGTGAGGTGGTAATCTTGTCTGCTGATGATTTGGTCTGTATTTTTATTTTGTTTGTTGTTTAGATGATGTTGTGCTGCACACAGTGCTACTGGAGATTGGGTGATGCCGGGTCTTGTGTTCCAGTGGTTTCCTTTGTGTGAGTTCTCACTATTTGATGCTCCCTATGGTGGCTCAGACAGTAAAGCGTCTGCCTGCAATGCGGGAGATCCTGGTTCAATTCCTGGGTTGGGAAGATCCCCTGGAGAAGGAAATGGCAATCCACTCCAGCACTCTTGCCTGGAAAATCCCATAGATGGAGGAGCCTGATAGGCTACAGTCCATGGGGTCGCAAAGAGTCGGACACAACTGAGCGACTTCACTTTCACTTTCTATGGTTAGTTCACTGGTAGTCTCAGGTCTTGGAGTCAGTGCTCCCATTCCAAAGGTTCAGGGCTTGATCTCTTTCTTCCTGCATGCAAGGACTCAGGAACCTGCTGGAGTCATCCTTATGGCTGTTCTGCTGGCTGCTCTGTTAGCTGCAAGTCCTGTTTCAGCTCAGAAATGCTTTAGTTAATATGTCCAATGGCTGTTCTCATAAGAAAGCAGCTTCTCTGGACTTTCCTTCAACATATGTCTGGCCCAGTATTAGATGCCCCAGATACAGAACTGAACAAGAGAGAATGAGAGAGGAATGAATGAGTACTTTGCCCTCCCGAAGTTTGTCTCCAGTTGCATGCATATTAAGTAATGTATATAATTTCCTTGCCTCAATTCTCTCATCTGTGGAGGGAAAAGATACAGGCACTGTGGCCTGTTCACCATGCTCCCAGTAAAGTGCTCTGCCTCCTCCGCCTTGTGAGGGCCTGACGTGGACATGTGTGCCTGAAATCAACTATTTTTTAATGCTACTTTAATCTTCCTAGGCTTTTTTATTTCTATCATTCTTTTCTTTTATGAAGGACCTCTTCTATAAATCCTTACAAGAGTAGAAAATAGTAAGTATTACATTTGCAGTAGGGTATAACTATTAAAAACTATCCCATCTTGGGCAATTAGTGGGGAAAGAGTCTGGGAGCACTTGAGGTTGGTGAGGCAGAGTTAGAATAGCAAGTTGAACATAGAAGATGGGCCAATATGAGGTGCTTAAAAGCACTTAACAACAACAACAATAATAAAGGCTATTTTAGCACTTTTACACACAGTATCTATCTTTAACTTCCATGACAACTCCTTGTGAAAGTATAGTTATTAAAATCACTTTCAAGTGCTACAAAATGATGCTCTGAGAGGGTAAATAATTTGCCCAAGATAGTAAAACAAAAGCCACTGCTGAGACCAAACCCAAGTGCTCTAGTCCAAAGACAAATGATCAAATACCATGATATGCTGACCTATCAAATTTTGGCATATGTGAGAGAAAAGGAGAATATGGGACAAAGTCACCTATAATCAATAAAAAGAAGATGCCAAGTTGAAGTGTAGTTGAGAATAAAACATCAGATACTTAAAGTTAACCCAAAATTGTAAAGATGAAGGATGGAGAAAGAGGTGAGGTGAACAGCAAACCAAGGGTCCAGGCACATGTTCTTGAGTGAACATCCTCTGATGGGGTCCCCGCAGAAGATGGATGGTGTCAACCTGAGCATGAATCTCAAATCATCGCCAGGGCTGAACATTCCTGCCCCATGTCTGAAAGATCCTTTCTCACCACTGCTGTTTCACCTTGAGATACTGCCACTGAGCAAAGTCTGTCAGCACTGAAGTAGCCACCACTTCCTCTAGAGAAGTGCCACTTACCAAATGCAGTGGGCACCAGGGAACTTTTCCATTATGGTGAAAGTTGAGGAGGCGCCCTGACAAATTTGACCACTGTCCTTTCCATATCTACCAATAATCAGTTCAGTTTAGTCACTCAGTCGTGTCCGACTCTTTGTAACCCATGAATCACAGCACACCAGGCCTCCCTGTCCATCACCAACTCCCAGAGTTCACCCAGACTCATTTCCATCAAGTCAGTGATGCCATCCAGCCATCTCATCCTCTGTCGTCCCCTTCTCCTCCTACCCCCAATCCCTCCCAGCATCAGGGTCTTTTCCAATGAGTCAATTCTTCGCATGAGGTGGCCAAAGTACTGGAGTTTCAGCTTTAGCATCATTCCTTCCAAAGAAATCCCAGGGCTGATCTCCTTCAGAATGGACTGGTTGGATCTCCTTACAGTCCAAGGGACTCTCAAGAGTCTTCTCCAACACCACAGTTCAAAAGCATCAATTCTTCGGCGCTCAGCCTTCTTCACAGTCCAATTCTCACATCCATACATGACCACAGGAAAAACCATAGCCTTGACTAGACGAAACTTTGTTGGCAAAGTAATGTCTCTGCTTTTCAATATGCTATCTAGGTTGGTCATAACTTTCCTTCCAAGGAGTAAACGTCTTTTAATTTCATGGCTGCAGTCACCATCTGCAGTGATTTGGGAGCCCAAAAAAATAAAGTCTGACACTGTTTCCACTGTTTCCCTATCTATTTCCCATGAAGTGATGGGACTGGATGCCATGATCTTTGTTTTCTGAATGTTGAGCTTTAAGCCAACTTTTTCACTCTCCACTTTCACTTTCATCAAGAGGCTTCTGAGTTCCTCTTCACTGTCTGCCATAAGGGTGGTGTCATCTGCATATCTGAGGTTATTGATATTTCTCCCGGCAATCTTGATCCCAGCCTGTGTTTCTTCCAGTCCAGCGTTTCTCATGATGTACTCTGCATATAAGTTAAATAAACAGGGTGACAATATACACTCTTGACGTCCTCCTTTTCCTATTTGGAACCAGTCTGTTGTTCCATGTCCAGTTCTAACTGTTGCTTCCTGACCTGCATACACATTTCTCAAGAGGCAGATCAGGTGGTCTGGTATTCCCATCTCTTTCAGAATTTTCCACAGTTTACTGTGATCCACACAGTCAAAGGCTTTGGCATAGTCAATAAAGCAGAAATAGATGTTTTTCTGGAACTCTCTTCCTTTTTCCATGATCCAGCGGATGTTGGCAATTTGATCTCTGGTTCCTCTGCCTTTTCTAAAACCAGCTTGAACATCAGGAAGTTCATGGTTCACGTATTGCTGAAGCCTGGCTTGGAGAATTTTGAGCATTACTTTACTAGTGTGTGAGATGAGTGCAATTGTGTGATAGTTTGAGCATTCTTTGGCATTGCCTTTCTTTGGGATTGGAATGAAAACTGACCTTTTCCAGTCCTTTGGCCACTGCTTAGTTTTCCAAATTTGCTGGCATGTTGAGTGCAGCACTTTCACAGCATCATCTTTCAGGAGTTGAAAGAGCTCCACTGGAATTCCATCACCTCCACTAGCTTTGTTCGTAGTGATGCTTTCTAAGGCCCACTTGACTTCACATTCTACCAATAATAAGTCTGTAATAATAACTTGGGGGACAAAGTTCCTCCCCCTTAAATATCACAGCATTCGCAGCCTGAGGACTTCCCCCAGTGCTTTGGATAGTGCACTTCTCCAAGGAACACGGAAGAGAAACGTAACCCCAAATCAGGCAGGAAACTTTCTCTAGCAATTTTTAATTTTTTTACTATTACTTTTTAATGGAAGTGCAGTTGATTTACAATATTGTGTTAATTACTGCTGTACAGAAAAGTGATTCAGTTATACATATTATATATATATATACACACACACACATATAGATACATACACATATATATACACACACGCATATATATACATAATTCTTTTAAATATTCTTTTCCATTATGGTTTATCATAGGATATTGGATATCATTCTGTGCTATACAGTAGGACCTTGTTTATCCATCCTATATATAAAAGCTTACATCTGCTAACCCCAACCTCATATTCCATCCTTCCCCCCAAAACCCTCTCACTTAATTTTTTTGTTGAGCAAATTCTGTAAATAACTGTTTGAGATCTCAGCTAGGCCTTAAATAAAGTGTGGAAAGGGTGACAAATAGTGAAATTTACTGAGAAATTCAAGAAAATTTATAAGGCGTCAACATGTTTTCTTTCTATAAGGAAGCCTTGCATAGAAAAATCGCATTATTCCAGAAAACATTATCTTAGGCATATTAAATGCCACATATCCAGAAAGAGACCACACAAAAATATTAACAGATAACAAGGTTTTCTGCTTATAAATTTAGCCATCCCAGACCTCTCTGATTCCAAACCCCTCACTTTTAGCTTTTTTATTAGACTGAAGAGTCTAAGCCGGCAAAGTGAGAACTTTAGACTTTATTCTATTGAGATGGGTGAGTGAGCAGAGTGTTTTAAAGGAAAGAGGGAAATGACTGAGCTGATTTTACGTAATAGAGTAGTTTGGAACTTGGGGAGATTATTAGAGAGGAGAAGTGACTGGAGACAGGATTTGGAGTTAATGTAAAGAGGCAATGCTGACTTTTAGTCTGAATTTTCCCACCAGCTTGAACTCAGCTCAAGTCCTTTCCTATGCAGCCTCCTTAAAGCTCTTTTTATCAGTTTCAACCCGCTTCTGACTGGCCTCAGGAAGCTATCAAAGTTCCCCCATGCACTAAGGTACCGATCTTTGCTTCTGTTTCTCTGTGTGTCTTGCCTTAGGGCAAAGGGTGTTCCAGTCACTACTGCTCTGTACCAAACCACCCTACATTTATTACTCCTCAGGATTCTGTGGTCAAGAATGTTGAGTGGGGCTTGGCTATGCTCTTCTGCTCCTGGGAGTGTTGATTGGGTTCACTCAGTGGTACTCAGAGGGTAGCTACGCTGGTCTGGAGAACCTAAGATGGTTTCAAATATACACCTGTGTGCCTTGGCAGGCACAGCCAGTGGTCTGGGCTTGGCTAGAACTGTTGACAGGAGCATCCTACACAGCCTCTCAACAC
Source organism: Bos indicus x Bos taurus (assembly GCF_003369695.1). Classification (NCBI taxonomy): domain Eukaryota; kingdom Metazoa; phylum Chordata; class Mammalia; order Artiodactyla; family Bovidae; genus Bos; species Bos indicus x Bos taurus. The sequence continues at coordinate 39,143,508 of NC_040102.1, forward strand.
AGTGTCTCCGGGTAGTCAGGACTTGAACCTTTGCAGCTGACTTTGTCTCAAGATGATGCTGAAAACTCAGCCTCTGCACACCAGTGCGAAATCGAATCTTAGAGACAGAGTTTTGGGAAAAGTAGAAAAGAATAGCTTTATTGCTTTGCCAACCAAAGGGGAACATGGTGGGCTTGTGCGTCAAAAACTGTGTCTCAACCAAGTGAGGATTTGGTGAGGAGTCTATGGCAATGGTTCAAGGGTGGGGTTGCTAATAAGATGAGGGTGTGTGCAGAGCCTGCTGTCCTTTACTATGGTCTCAGCTGGTCATCTCATTGTGGGTGTTGGTCCTGCAGAAGAGCTCAGAGGTATTGTTATGTGTGTCCCTTGAGGGAGCAACCAGGACCATCTCCCAAGCCTGCATTATTGTTTCTTGGCTGCTCTTCCCTTGTCTCTGCATCCCCTCCCTTCTCTGATCTGAAATTGTTTGAAAGTCTTCTGTGCCCTGAAGTCCCACATGGCCTTGCATGGTTTCAAAGAGAACCAGGCTGAAGCAACATGGTTTGGGGGCCTTTTCTGATCCAGCCTTGGAAGTCCCTCAGAGCCACGTCTGTCCTACACGCCTGTCCTACTCTAGTGGTGACACGAGAGTCCTAGGCCAGATTCCAGAGGACAGGAACTGGGCTCCCCCTCTAAGTGAGAAAGTTGCAAGGTCACACTGCAGATGAGCTCCTGAGGTGAACTTTGGACATCTTTGGACAATACCCTCTGCCATAGGAGCACAGAGTTGAAGTCAGGTAGGACTGAGTTCAAATTTTCCTTCCTAATTGTGCAACTGCTGGAAAGTTACATAATCTCACAGAGTTTATTTCCTGTAAATGAAATAAGATTAACAACAACAACAAAAAACCTTGTTACCTTTTATGGTCTGTTGATAAAATTAAATAAGAAGATATACACCAAGCAGTCCAACTGTAGTCAGTGCTCAGATGAGCATATTTTTCTCTTACCCCTCTCTAGAAACCAGGAGAGTGAAACTGAGCAGGATCCTGTGGGGTTCCTGGGCATGGAAGCCTTCCTGTCCCCCATTTCTAGTTTGTAAGGAATAGACTGCAGCCTCCTTAACATTCCCTGAGTCCCAGAGGGCAGGTTCAAACATTTGCTGATGAGGGAAGCGGGGAGAGGCAGAGGAAGGGGAGAGCAGCCAGGAAGCGCCAGCGCAGCCTCAGGCAGGTCCGGGCTCCCCCGCGAGGGATGCGCAGACCTTTGAGCTCTTCTGCAGAACTGAAAACCCCAACAAACGGAAGGTGTTGGCATTCTTTGTTCCAGAGAAGGTCACAGAATGATAAATGGAGAAGCTCATCGAGAGACCACCTGAAGCCAAATTAAAGGAGTACAGGCCATGCACACACCCTGATCCTTAACAGCAACTCCACCCTTGAACTATTGCTGTAAAGCCACTCACCAAATCCTCCCAGGTTGGGACACACAGTTTTTGGGGTACAGGCCCACTATGTCCCCTTTTGCCTGGCAAAGCAATAAAGCTATGCTTCTCTACTTCACCCAAAACTCTGTAACCAAGATTAAATTCAGCACTGGTTCACAGAGGCTGAGTTTTTAGCATCAGTACTACAAGCCACAATGATCCTTATAAGACAGAGTCTCCACTGCTTTCTCACATCTACTGCTGCCTGATAGCTGACTCATTTCTACCCCCTTCTCTTTTTGATCTCACCGTTTTCTCCACATCTTTTCAGTACCTCATCACCCAAGATGCTGACAGATGGATTATTCACTACAAATAAGCCAAAGCAAACACATCCGTTTTCTGAGACTACTGCCAGTGATCTTGCACAGACAGAAAAAGTAATATTCAAAAGCTTATGCAGAACGAAGGATCTGTTTATCCCTCGACAGAGCAAAATTTCAGACCAGTTCCTAACCCTTCACAAATTCTAAATAGATAAGTGTATATTCGTGCACATAACGATATTTGCTTTCCAGTATGCGGCAAAAGGACAAATTCCACTTTTCATACTGAATGTAATTATAGTATAAGTGTTTATGTAAATTTCAAATCCAGCCTTAAAAAGCATTGACAGCAAATAAGAGCGGGTTTATAAATCTTCTGTAACAGCACCATGCTCATACATTTCCATTGTATATTGACTAAGCGCTGCTTTTATCCTTTTTTCATCCTTCCTTCCTTCCTTTCATTCTTCTTGCCTGTGACAATACGCCTCACTGTCAGTGATATGTTTATATTCAGTCATTGTTTGGAACACATAAAATTGTGATGATATACAAAATATAGGCCAGCCCAACATGGGACAATCCCAGCTTAGCTGAATACATAAAGCAGGGAACAGTGCTCAGAGCAGGTCTCCTGTGGCCTGGTCCCCTAACTGTCCAGCCAGATGGTAGAACCTGAGTGAAGTGGAGATCAGCAGAGCTGTTTTCTTGCTGTCACTCACGTTGTTGCTCAGTCGTTAAGTCATGCCTGACTTTTTGCAGCCCATGGATTGTAGCACACCAGGGTCCTCTGCCATCCACCATCTCTCGAAGTTTGCTGAAATTCATGTCCACTGAGATAGTAATGCTATCTAACCATCTCATCGTCTGCTGTCCCCTTCTCCTTTTACCTTCAATCTTTCCCAGCATCAAGACCTTTTCCAATGAGTCGGCTCTTCACATTAGGTGACCATAGTATTAGGGCTTCAGCATCAGTCCTTCCAATGAATATTCAGGGCTGATTTCCTTTAGGATTTACTGATTTGATTTCCTTGCAGTCCAAGAGAATCTCAGGAGTCATCTCCAGAGTACCAGAGTTCAAAAGCATCACTTCTTCAGCGCTCAGCCTTCTTTGTGGTCCAACTCTCACATCCATACATGACTACTGGAGAAACCACAGCTTTGACTATACGAATCTTTGTTTGCAAAGTGATGTCTCCACTTTTTTATTATATTGCCTGGGTGTGTCATAGCTTTCCTTCCCAGGAGCAAGTGTCTTTGAATTTCAAGACTGCAGTCAGTGTCTGCAGTGATTCTGAAGCCCAAGGAAAGAAAATCTGTCACTGCTGCCGCTTTTTCATATTCTATTTGCCATGAAGTGATGGGACTGGATGCTGTGATCTTAGTTTTTTGAATGTGGAGTTTTAAGCCAGCTTTTTCACTCTCCTCTTTCACCCTCATCAAGAAGCTCTTAGATTCTCTTCACTTTCTGCCATTAGAGTGGTATCATCTGCATATCTGAGGTTGCTGATATTTCTCACAGCAATCTTGATTTCAGTTTGTGATTCATTCAGCCTGGCATTTTGCATGAGGTTCTCTGCATATAAGTTAAATAAGCAGGGTGACAATACATAGCCTTGATGCACTCTTTCCCCAATTTTGAACCAGTAAATTGTTCCATGTCCAGTTCTAACTGTTGCTTCTTGATCCACAAACAGCTTTCTTAGGAGACAGGTAAGGTAGTCTGGTACTTCTTTCTCTTTTAGAATTTTCCACAGTTTGTTGTGATTAACATACTCAAAGGCTTTATTGTAGTCAATGAAGCAGAAGTAGATGTTTTTCTGGAACCAATAAATGTTGCCAATTTGATCTCTGGTGACGTTGCCTTTTTAAATGCAACTTGTACATATGGAAGTTCTTGGTTCACATACTGCTGAAGCCTGCCTTGAAGGGTTCTGAGCATAAACGTGCTAGCATGTGAACTGAGCACAATCGTACGGTACCTTGAACATTCTCTAACATTGCCCTTCTTTGGGACTAAAATTAAAACTGCCCTTTTCCAATCCTGTGACCCACTGCTGAGTTTTCCAAATTTGCTGACGTATTGAGTGCAACACTTTTACAGCATCATCTTTTAGGACTTGAAATAGTTCGGCTGGAATCCCATCACTTCACTAGTTTTGTTCATAGTAGTGGTTTCTAATGCCCATTTGATGTCACACTCCAGGATGTCCGGCTCTAGGTGAGTGACCACATCATCGTGGTTATTGGGGTCATTAAGATCTTTCTTGTACAGTTTTTCTGTGTATTCTTGCCACCTCTTCTTAATCTCTTCTGCTTCTCTTAGGTCCTTGCCATATCTGTCCTTTATTGCACCCGTCCTCGCATGAAAGTTTCCTTAATATCTTCAATTTTCTTGAAGAGCTCTCTAGTCTTTCCCATCCTATTGTTTCCCTCTACTTCTCTGCACTGTTCATTTAAGAAGGCCTTCTTATCTCTCCTTCCTGTTCTCTGGAACTCTGCATTCTATTGAGTATATCTTTCCCTTTCTCCCTTGCTTTTTGCTTCTACTTTCCTCAGTTATATGTAAAGCCTCCTCAGACAACCACTTTGTCTTCTTGCATTTCTTTTTTCTTGGGGATGATTTTGGTCACTGCCTTTTTTACAATGTCACAAATTTTCATCCATAGTTCTTCAGGCACTCTGTCTATCAGATCTAATCCCTTGAATCTTATTTATCACCCCCACTGTGTAGTCATAAAGAATTTGATTTAAGTTATACCTGAAAGGCCTAGTGGTTTTCCCTACTTCCATTTAAACCTGAATTTTGCAATAAGGAGCTAATGATCTGAACCAGTCATTCCAGGTCTTATTTTTGCTGTACAAAGCCTCTCCATTTTTGGCTGCAAAGAACATAATCAATTTGACTTTGGTATTGACCATCTGGTAATGTCCATGTGTAGAGTCATCTCTTGGGTTGTTGGGAAAGGATGCTTGCTATGACCAGCATGTTCTCTGACAAAACTTTGTTAGCCTTTGCCCTGCTTCATTTTGTACTCCAAGGCCGAACTTGCCTGTTATTCTGGGTATCTCTCCCTACATCTGCATTCCAATATCCTATGAAGAAAAGGATATCTTTTTTTGGTGTTAATTCTAGAAGGTCTTGTAGATCTTCATAGAACTGGTCAACTTCAGTTTCTTCGGCCTCAGTGGTAGGGGCATAGACTTGGATTACTGTGATGTTGAATGGTTTGCCTTGGACATGAACTGAGACCATTCTGTCGTTTTTGAGATTGTACCCAAGTACTACATTTCAGACTCTTTGTTGACTCTGAGGGATACTCCTTTTTTTCAAAGGGATTCTTGCTCACAGTAGTAGATATAATAGTCATCTGAATTAAATTAGCCCATTCCTGTCCATTTCAGTTCACTGATTCATAAGATGTCAATGTTCAATCTTGCCATCTCCTGCTTGCTCGCATCCAATTTACCTTGATTCATGGACCTAACCTTCCACGTTCCGATGTGATATTGTTCTTTACAGAACCGACTTTTCTTTCACCACTAGACACATCAGCAACTGAGTGTCATTTCTGCTTTAGCCTAGTCACTCTATTCTTTCTGGAGCTATTAGTAATTGCTCTGCTCTTCTGTAGTAGCATATCGGATACCTTTCAACCTGGGGAGCTCATCTTCCGGTGTCATATCATTTTGCATTTTCATACTATTCGTAAGACTTTCAAGGCAAGGATACTGGAGCGGGTTGCCATTTCCTCCTCCCATGGACCATGTTTTCTCAGAACTCTTTACTATGACTTGTCCATCTTGGTGGGAGGCGGGGGGACTGCATGGCATGGCTCATGACTTTATCGAGTTTTGCAAGCCTCTTTGCCACGACAAGGCTGTGAGCCATGAAGGGGAGTTACTCATGAAATAAGCTTCAATTCATTGATGGTTCTTTTTGCTGAAGTCCTAAAATTGCTGTTACTTTGAGGAAATTACAGAAACTGACTGGGAGAGTTGCCCTACATATCTTGAGCCTTACTTTTCACAAAGCAGTGTAAGCTCTAAATGTGTAATCAGATCAAAAGATGGCTTCACCACAGGAGGGATCAAGCCCAGAAATGCTCAGTGCTACCAAAAATATCACTTACCAGATCCTTTAGGGCATATGCCAAGAACAGTCATGGGAGGATATACATTGTTGACCACCTTTGTGTTCTGTTCCTAAGAAAGGCAGTGAGAGCCAATTCAATTCAATGGCTTGTTTGTGTGTTGTTCCATCAAAGGGTGCTGACAGCCCTGTTTGAGCAGACTTGCTGTGGCCTCAGACAGACCAAGAATAATTGGAAGCTAATTTACCGTGGAAAGCTTAATGATATTTGAAATCACAGACAAGCAATCGGGAGATAGCGGGAGGAATATTCAGGCAGGCAAATAGGCATAGCGTCAGGGACAAACACAGCTTGCTTCCCTCATGAGCTGCAGCAAGCACCCAGCCACTCTATCAGGCAAAGTTGCTGTGCCTGAGTTCTTTATAAATGATTGATGCTATTTTTTTTAAAGTATATAAATGATTGATGCCATTTTTTTAAAAACTAAGTTCATCTTAATTGAACATGCATACGGAACAGGAATAATGCAGTATGGGGCAACAGGAATACTTCGCTCTCTCTGCCTTTTGTGCATCAGGCTTGGTCTTTGGTCTTTGGCCTTTACAAATGTGTTCAAAGGCTGTCCTGTCTACTTTTAAAATTCATAGACTCGTAGGCTTAGAGAGGCCTTAAAAGCTGGTCTGGTACAGATACAAGGTTCTTGCTGCTTACTTATTTTGTTATCCAAATTCAAAGTGGTGGGAGGCAGGTCTTGAACTGCTTAAGGCTGTACTGGTGGCCAGCAGAATGGAGACCAGATCCTAGACATTTGATCCTTCCTCCCTCTTGGTGGATTCTTCTTCACAACAATCCCATCTGGATCCATTCACTCTGATCCAGAACCTTCTTCTTCTTCTCTGTTTGCTTGGGTACCATATCTCAGCATGGCAGAAAAGTGAAGCCAGCGTCTGGTGTTCCATCTCGCAGCTCCTCTCATCAGCTTCTCTGCAGCTCCACTCTGCCCTACACTTCTCTTACCTCATGGAAAGTAAACTGGAGACAAGGCTCCTTCATCCTGCCAGCCCTGCCTTCTCCTTGGGTCTATTGCAGGAAGTCCAGATCTGAGTTCCTGAGAGATTTTACGCTGAGAGATCTGTCTTTCCACTAAGCAGAAGCTAAGATGCTCAGTAAGTGTTGATGCTGCTGTAGTAGAGAGTCTGCTCAGTGTGGCCACGTTGCAAGTGGTTGAGAGCTGCGGGCTCTGAGTTTGGCCTGTCTGGGTTCAGCTCTGGGTTCTCCTCCTTCCTTGTAACGGACAAGCTGTTTCATCTCTCTTGTCTAAGTTTCCTTATCTGTAAAAGGGGGATAATAATATTGCCTTGTGGAGTTATTGAGAGCATCAAATGAACATGCTTGTGAAATCTTGTCCAAATACATGGCACCTATATGCTCAATAATCTTTTTTATTATGAAGTAGGTACATAGTGCATTGTGTGGGCTGCAACAAATCCCAGCATCCACACACAAGACGTGAAACCAGAAAACGAGCTTCCTTGGCTACTAAATGTTGGGATTGGAAGGGAAGGTGGCTGAGGGTGGTGGTGAATGCAAGAGTGAGATTCCACCTCAAAGAGCTCAGCCATACCCACGAGGGGCCTGGTGTCAGACATCACCATTCAGCCAGTGCCCCCAAGGTCTCCTGGTGGAGATTTGTGACCCACAAAGGGGACACATGAAAACACTGGCCCCCAAACAGGCAAAAGCCTCTAAAGGGCCAGGACCAATCCAGTGGGACACAGTCCACCACAGGGAAAGTCAGGGCTTTTATGCAGCACTTGGTTTATCTTCTATCCAGGTTAAACTGAGAGTCTTGCAACCAGGAATGGCTTCCTGAAAAAGGCACATTTCACTTTCCCCCATCCTTGTGCATGAAATCATTCTTCCAAGTGTGATGTTGGGGAATGGGTGGAGGAGAGGAGTCTCTTTTGAACTTCCCTAACAGGAGAGATGAAGGATAAGGTTTGCTTAACATTAAAGATGAAACAAACTTATCAAGGACATCAGGGCAAACCGCCATGTAATGATGCAATATTATGAGTCACATTTAAGTTTCTTTACTACTTCCATTGAATTATTATAAGAAATGAAAGAAAACAAAAATCATCTTTAACTACCTTGTCTGGGCAAATGATGGGTTCAGGACTCCCACAGAAGTTGCCTTAGCTTTCACCCCATCAATCAACAAAAATTCATTTTGTACGTTGCTGTTGTCTGGTCACTAAACCCTGTCTGACTCTTGTGACCCCGTGGACTGTAGCCTGCCAAGCTCCTCTGTCCATGGGACTTCCCAGGCAAGAATACTGGAGCGGGCTGCCATTTCTTTCTCCAGGTGATCTTCCTGACCCAGGGATAGAATTTGTGTCTCCTGCATTGGCGAGTATATTCTTTACCACCGAGTCACCAGGGAAGCCTGAATTTTTCTTTTGTTATGCAGAGCAAGATGACATCACTAAGCTCTGCCTCCTGGAATATATGTGTTTAGACTTTTCTAACATTAATGCTAGCTAATAGCCACAGCAGGAAAGAACAAAAGACAAATAGCTTATTTTCCCTCTTTATACTTCTAATTCTCAGGCTAATATTTAAAACTACCAATCTATTTTTATCACAAGCCTTTCAAATCTGAAAAATTGTATTTTGTAGTGGTACATCAGAGCCCTACAACCAAGGTGATAGATTATTTTCAAGTGGTAATAATACCGCTGATAATAATAGGCTTTAATTTGACAAATAATTGGCTTTGCATCCAGAAATGGATAATAAAACACCACACCAAAAGGCAAAATTGTTCTTTTTTCCCCTGAAGTGGATATTAGGGACATTTCTCGAATCATGTACAACAATGTACAAATCACTGAGATTAGTATTCCCTCAAGAGACAGTCTCAATTATTGAAAATCTTGCTGAATTTGCCTACCAAACGAGTGATTCAAAAATCAAAACTATGTTCTTCAATTGTAGAGACTAGGAGTTCTATTCAAGACCAATCTCTTTTATATCTTTAATATCCTTTATCCGCTTAATTTCTGGCCTCATTTCTCACATTTCTGCCCCCTTGTATTTCCCACTTTGCAATCTTGGGCATTTTGGGGGGCGGGGGGTGGGGTGGGGTCCTGGGCCATATGATTTCACTTCCACTGTGAGGTCCCTGCAGCCACTCTCTCCTCCTGACCATGTCCTTCCTCCACAGACCCCTCCTAGGCAGTGAAGTCTCCCCTTAGCCTCTAGACCAGACCACCAGTATTGATTTTATGCCTCTGTGTGTGTGTGTGTGTGTGTGTGTGTGTGTGTGTGTGTGTTAGTTGCTCAGTCATGTCTGACTCTTTGAGACCCCATGGACTATAGCTCGCCAGGCTCCTCTATCCATGGGATTCTCCAGGCAAGAATACTAGAGTGGATAGCCATTCTCTTCTCCAGTGGATCTTCCTGACCCAGGAATTAAAACTGGTCTTCTCAATAAAAATTGTTAAATGAGGCTCATAGTTGCCAAGGGTAAGAGGAGGAAAGAAATGGAAGGTTGAGATTAGCAGATGCAAGCTATTATACACAGGATGAATAAGCATCATGGTCCTGCTGTATAGCACAGAGGACTATATTCAGTATCCTATGATAAACTTTTAGAATTTGAAATAGCTCAACTGGAATCCCATCACCTCCACTAGCTTTGTTTGTAGCCATGCTTCCTAATGTCCACTTGACTTCACATTCCAGGATGTCTGGCTCTAGGTGAGTGATCACACCATCATGGTTCTATGGTCTTGAAGATCTTTTTTGTATAGTTCTTTTGTGTATTCTTGCCACTTCTTAGTATCTTCTTCTTTTGTTAGGTCCATACCATTCCTGTCATTTATTGTGCCCGTCTTTGTATGAAATGTTCCCTTGGTATCTCTAATTCTCCTGAAGAGATCTCTAGTCTTTCCCATTCTATTATTCTCCTCTATTTCTTTTCATTGATCACTGAGGAAGGCTTTTTTATCTCTCCTTGCTATTCTTTGGAACTCTGCATTCAAAGAGTATATCTTTTCTTTGCTCCTTTGCCTTTCACTTCTCTTCTTCTCTCAGCTATTTGTAAGGCCTTCTCAGACAACCATTTCACCTTTTTGCATTTCTTTTTCTTGGGAATGGTCTTGATCACTGCTTCCTGTACAATGTCACAAACCTCCGCCCATAGTTCTTTAGGCATTCTGTCTATCAGATTTAATCCCTTGAATCTGTTTGTCATTTCCACTGTATAATCATAAGGGATTTGATTTAGGTCATACCTAAATGGTCTTGTGATTTTTCCCTACTTTCTTCAATTTAAGTCTGAATTTGGCAATAAGAAGTTCATGATCTGAGCCACAGTCCACTCCCAGTCTTGTTTTTGCTGACTGTATAGAGCTTCTCCATCTTTGGCTGCAAAGGATATAATCAATCTGATTTTGGTGTTGACCATCTAGTGATCTCCATGCATAGAGTCTTCTCTTGTGTTGTTGGAAGAGGGTGTTTGCTATGACCAGTGCGTTCTCTTGCTAAAACTCTGTTACCCTTTACCCTGCATCATTTTGTACGCCAAGGCCAAATTTGTCTGTTATTCCAGGTGTTTATTGACTACCTACTTTTGCATTCCAGTCCCCTATGATGAAAAGGACATCTTTTTTGGGTGTTAGTTCTAGAAGGTCTTGTAGGTCTTCATAGAACCATTCGACTTCTGCTTTTTCAGCGTTACTGTTTGGGGTATGCTGCTGCTAAGTCTCTTCAGTCGTGACCGACTCTGTGCAACCCCATAGATGGCAGCCCACCAGGCTTCCCCGTCCCTGGGATTCTCCAGGAAAGAACACTGGAGTGGGTTGCCATTTCCTTCTCCAATGCATGTAAGTGAAAAGTGAAAGTGAAGTCACTCAGTTGTGTCTGACTCTAGCAACCCCATGGACTGCAGCCTACCAGGCTCCTCCATCCATGGGATTTTCCAGGCAAAAGTAGTGGAGTAGGGTGCCATTACCTTCTCCGGTTTGGGGCATAGACTTGGATTAATGTGATATTGAATGTTTTGCCTTGGAAATGAACAGAGATCATTCTGTTGTTTTTGAGATTGTATCCAAGTACTGCATTTTGGACTCTTTTGTTGACTATGATGGCTACTCCATTTCTTCTAAGGGACTCTTGCCCACAGTAGTAGATATAATGGTCATCTGAGTTAAATTCACCCATTCTAGTCCATTTTTTTTCACTGATTCCTAAAATGTCGATGTTCACTCTTGGCATCTCCTGTTTGACCACTTCCAATTCATGGACCTAACATTCCAGGTTCCCATGCAATATTGTTCTTTACAGCATCACACTTTACTTTCATCACCAGTCACATCCACAACTGGGTGTTGTTTTTGCTTTGGCTCTGTCTCTTTATTCTGTCTGGAATCATTTCTCCTCTCTTCTTTAGTAGCATATTGGGCACACCTGCTGACCTGGGGAGTTCATCTTTCAGTATCCTATCTTTTTGCCTTTTCATACTATTCATGGAGTTCTCAAGGCAAGAATGCTGAAGTGGTTTGCTATTCCCTTCTCCAGTGGGCCACGTTTTGTCAGGATTCTCCACCATGACCTATCCGTCTTAGGTGGCCCTATACAGCATGGCTCATAGTTTCATTGAGTTAGAGAAAGCTGTGGTCCATGTGATCAGTTTGATTAGCTTTCTGTGATCATGGTTTTCATTCTGTCTGCCTTCTGATGGATAAGGATAAGAGGCTTATGGAAGCTTCCTGATGGGAGAGACTGACTATGGGGGAAACTGGGTCTTGTTCTGATGGACGGGGCCATGCTCAGTAAATCTTTAATCCAATTTTCTGTTGATGTACAGGGCTGTGTTCCCTTCCTGTTGTTTGACCTGAAGCCAAACAATGGTGGAGGTAATGAAGATAATGGCGACCTCTTTCAAAAGGTCCCATGCACGCACTGCTACGCTCAGTGCCCCCAACTGTGCAGCAGGCCACCACCAACCCACACCTCTGCCAGAGACTCCTAGACACTCATGGGCAAGTCTGGGTCAGTCCCTTGTGGGGTCACTGCTCCTTTCTCCTGAGTCCTGGTGTGCACAAGGTTTTGTTTGTGCCCTCCAAGAGTCTGTTTCCCAGTCCTGTGTAAGTTCTGGTGGCTCTATGGTGGGGTTAATGGTGACCTCAGGAGAATGTTGGATGCCACCAAAAAGATACGCCATGTCCAAGGGCAAAGGAGAAGCCCAAGAAAGATGGTAGAAGGGGGAAAATTGCATTTAGAATCAAACACCATACCTTCCAGAGATGCTCAGAGCGCTCAAACAAAACCTTGCACATGCCAGGAGACCCCACAGAGGCTGAGCCAGACCTGCCTTTGAGTGTTTGAGTGTCTCCTATGGAGGTGTGAGGCAGCAGTGGCCTGGGTGCAGCAGACCTGCTCCTGTCAACGGTTGTTCAGCAGTGAGTTGTAATTTTGAGTTCTCACAGAAGAAGATGAGCGCATATCCTTCTACTCTGTCATCTTGTAGGGGAATACTGGAAAAGGTCAGTTTTAATTCCTATCTCAAAGAAAAGCAATGCCAAAGAATGTTGAGACTATCACACAATTGCACTCATCTCACACGGTAGCAAAGTAATGCTCAAAATTCTCCAAGCCAGGCTTCAACAGTACGTGAACTTCCAGATATTCAAGCTGGATCTAGAAAAGGCAGTGGAACTAGAGATCAAATTGCCAGCATCCATTGGATCATAGAAAAAGTAAGAGAGTTCCAGGAAAATATCTACTTCTGCTTTATTGACTATGCCAAAGCCTTTGACTGTGTGGATCACAACCAACTGTGGAAAATTCTTCAAGAGATGGGAATACCAGACCACCTGATCTGCCTCCTGAGAAATCTGTATGCAGGTCAAGAAACAACAGTTAGAACTGGACATGGAACAATAGACTGGTTCCAAATCAGGAAAGGAGTATGTCAAGGCTATATATCGTCACCCTGCTTATTTAACTTATATGCAGAGTACATCGCAAAAAACGCCAGGATGGATAAAGCACAAGCTGGAATCAAGATTGCCGGGAGAAATATCAATCACCTCAGATATGCAGATGACACCACCCTTATGGCAGAAAGCGAAGAAGAACTAAAGAGCCTCTTGATGAAAGTGAGAGAGGAGAGTGAGAAAGTTGGCTTAAAATTCAACATTCAGAAAACTAAGATCATGGCATCTGGTCCTATCACTTCATGGCAAATAGATGGGGAAACAATGAAAACAGTGAGAGACTTTATTTTTTGGACTCCAAAATCACTGCAGATGGTGACTGCAGCCATGAAATTAAAAAACGTTTACTCTTTGGAAGAAAAGCTATGACCAACCTACACAGCATATTAAAAAGCAGAGAAATTACTTTGCCAACAAAGATATTTTTCCAGTAGTCATATACGGATGTGAGAGTTGGACTATAAAGAAAGCTGAACGGTGAAGAATTGATGCTTCTGAACTGTGGTGTTGGAAGAGACTCTTAAGAGTCCCTTGGACTGTAAGGAGATCCAACCACTCCATCCTAAAGGAAATCAGTCCTGAATATTCATCAGAAGGACTGATGCTGAAGCTAAAATGCCAATACTTTAGCCACCTGATGTGAAGAACTGACTCATTTGAAAAGACCCTGATGCTGGGAAGATTGAAGGCAGGAGGAAAAGGGGAAAACAAAGATTGAGGATGTTGGATGGCATCACTGACTCAATGGACATGAGTTTGAGTAAGCTCTGGGAGTTGGTGATGGTCAGGGAAGCCTGGTATGCTGAAGTCCATGGGGTCGCAAAGAGTTAGACACGAATGACCGACTGAACTGAACTGATGATAAACTTTGATTGAAAAGAATGTGAAAAAGAATGTATATGTATGTGTAAAAATGAGTCACTTTGCTGTAGAGAAGAAAGGAGTACAACACTGTAAATTGAAAAAATATTTTTTCAAGTTTTGGAAAAGTCATCAATAGTCTAGCATTTTCTCAGAGAGAAACCCCAATGCCATTTTAGCTATACCAGCCTTATCAAAAAATGAACAGTCTACAAAAGAATGTCTATTAAGCCCTTTGAGGTAATACATCACATACACCCTACCTTAATCCCTTGCTCAATATATCTTTGTTTGATGACATATATTTGTTGGAGCCATAGGGTCAGGACCCTGCGGCTTTTAGCGCAGGGCATTAGAGCTTCAAACAGAGCGCTAATGAATCAGCTGTTGTATAGGTTGCTCCCTTCTGTCATAGTGTTCTACCACACGACAGCATATCCCTCTCAGATATGGGGAGAGGAATCAGTGTAGCTGATCTGGGCACCAAGACTCTGGGGAACTCTTAGTGCAAAATCCGACAGAGTCCCTAGGAAAAGAGAATGAATCCTGCCCTCAACAAATATCCATCCAACCCCAGGGCTCTTGAAGCCACTTTCACAAGTAGTGAAAGTTGTCAGCCCGTGATCCATCCTTTTTGGTAGGCCTGCCTCCTCACGAAGCTGAATGCATGAAAATCCTCCATTAAGCTCACCCCACACACACACACACACAATTCTCCCATCTCTTAAAATAGCTGTAAAAGTCCTCTGTATGCTTTTCTCCTACCACAAAAATGAGACTAACACCCACGAATCTTAAAGGAATATTTCTAAAGTACCATGAGTCAGAGGAGTGAGAAATTATGTATACATGTTATTACAGAAATGTCTAAAATGATTAAGAAGGGATTCATTTCAGCATCAAAAATCTTTACAGCTTTCCAACATCATGGAAAAGTTAGCAGATATAAAATACATTATGACATTTCTCAGAAAATAAAAGAGAGGAATATAAATTTCAAACAAATACGAAAGTGTCACCAAGAAAAATGTAGAGCAAAAGATTTAAAATAGAACTCCTGAAACTGAAAAACAAATCCTTTGTGGGCCTTGGTAACAGTAATGATGATATTCAAGATGATTAATAATAGAGTCAGCACTCAGAGAGCGTGCTTACCAAGCAAGGTATTCAGGGATTATGCCACCTATTAGCGGAGGCAGAATTTGAATACTTCTTTTAAAGAGGAAAACCATATAGGAAAATCAATCCTGTGTCTTGTCAAGACAATTGTCCTCTCTTTTCATTCATAGCTTTGTTTATTGTAAACAATGCAGAAATGAAGCAGCGCACTGTTAAATTGTGTTTTTGTTTTTCTTTGTTATACTGTCTCTTTTTGGTTAATACATGATTTAGTTCAAACCTTAGTTCAAACCCTAGTTCACATAGACAAACTTTATAAAGTATGCTTTTTGAAAAACACAGTTTTGGTTCCTTACACGTTTGGATCAAATATTTTGATAACATTCTTACAAAATTTAGTCATGTGTTTGAGATTCCAACCTACAGTACAAATGAGCCAGGAAACCATGGGCTGTCTGCTCCTATTTATCTAATAGGTAAAACCATCATCAATCACAGGGAATCATTTATTTTCTTGAAACAAGTTATACAAGCAAGAACATTCCATTGCAGCATGACTAGAGTCACACTGAATTTAGCACCCCCAGGCCTAGGATACAGATTTTTGGTCACGATCTCTGGTGACCTCAGCCTGCAGTGGCTTGAAGCAGGGCTTCGGTTCCCAGCCAGAGATGAAGCCAGGTCTTGGCAGTGAGAGAACCAAATCCTAGCCATTAGACCAGTGGCCAGCGACAAGGGCCCTGGCCCTTTTCTTGGCAGAAAATGAATTTCCACAAAGATGGAAAGTAGTGAGCCACAAGAGTACAATACGGGTGGATAAACACACAGGCGGACTCTAGACCTAGTCTCACCCTCGTGGCAGTTTAAATCACTTCTGTGGGGCGTTTCTCCCAGGTTTCCTTTGGCCAATCATTTTGATTTGCCTGCTTCACAGTCCATATTTGGTTTATCTCAGGGTCCTCCCTTGTGAGTCAAGATGGATTCCACCCAAGAGGCTTATGGGTAGTGAGCATCAGTTACATCACTCCACTTTGACCACCATGGAGCCTTTTTGTGTATGTGTGATCAAGGAAGTCTTCTGATTTTGAAAGTGGTCTCTTATCTTCTATCTGGGCAAGGGCCAGCCTCCTCTCTCAATTGTCCTGCTATGAATATTTTGGAGTTTCAGTCCACAGGGGACGACTCTCTGATCACTTTAACCTGCCAATGGAGGGGGGCATCCACCTCTTGCCTCAGTCAGGTTCCTATTTTGTATTCAAGTTAAAGATCCTCCCATCTGGTCATAATCAAGCTCCCCTTAAACAGGGAACGACCTTGATTTCCAGGCTAAGAGCTGGCCTGTCTTCCTGGCCAAGTCTCTCTATTTATCCCTGGCGAAAGGTTCTTGAAGAACTTATTCATCTGTTTGGAGTTCTTGGGCGGAGAGGAAAAGAGCCTTTAAGAGGCTAAAAGGAAATCCTTCAGCCTAAAGTGTATTGACACAAGATAATAACTCAAACATACGAGAGGAAATGAAGAGCCAGAATGGTAAATATGTAGGTAAACAGTAAACACTTTAAAAGCATATTCTTGCAGCATGTGGGATCTTAGTTTACAGCTCAGGAATCAAACTCACATCCCCTGCATTGGAAGCTCAAAGTTTTAACCACTGGGTTGGCAAGGAAGTCCCCTTCCCTTAACTTCTTACACACAGATTGTATAAAGTAGTAATTATTAACACTGTGTTGTCAGATTTCTAATAAGAAATGTAACATATACTGATATAACAATTATAGTATAAGAATAATTGGAGAAGGAAATGGCATCCCACTCCAGTACTCTTGCCTGGAAAATCCCATGGACGGAGGAGCCTGGTGGGCTACAGTCCATGGGGTCACAAAGAGTCAGACACGACTAAGCAACTTACTTTCACTTTTCACTTTCATGCACTGGAGAATGAAATGGCAACCCACTCCAGTATTCTTGCCTGGAGAAGCCCAGGGAGAGAGGAGCCTGGTGGGCTGCTGTCTATGGGGTCGCATAGAGTCGGACACGACTGAAGCGACTTAGCAGCAGCAGCAGTATAAGAATAATAAGATAAAGAAGAGGAAAGGAACAGAGCTACATTGGAGCAAAGTTTCTGTGTTTTATGAAAATTGAGTTAGTCTTAATCTATAGGAGATTATGATAAATTAAGATACATTTTATAACTCCTAGAAAAACCATTGAGGGAATCACTTTTTTATAAGTTTAGAAAATCAACAAAGGAATTAAAACAGTACTTCGAAAATATTTTTTTAACAAAAAAGAAGGCGGTAAAAGAAGAGAGGAATAAATAGGCAATTCAACAGAAACTGTTGGAGATTTCAATAACCAAGATCCAATAACTGATAGAGCTGCTTTATAAAAAATCAGCAAGGATACAGAAGACTTAAACAGCATTACCAACCAACTCAAACTATATTTCAATAAAGTTGTGAGGTTTTAAATGGCTAATAAATAATATGAAAAAGAAAAATAAGTGGCTCTGTTTGGCTGAAAATGCTTGACCTCATTATAAAGAGAAAATGCATATTAAAAGTGTATTTGAGATACCGTTTTACAGTGCAGTTTTGCTAAGATTAAAGTCTGTAGTACACCTGACTGATAAGTACACAGGCAGTAGGCAGCCTTCTTTATGGCTGGGAGCAATGTTGATCTGGTGTCTCCTCCATGGGAAGTGGTTTGGCTTTATCTATCAAAATTTTAAATTACATGTTCGTTGACTCACTAATTACATCCTACTCCCGCTAATGCCAAATAATGAATTTAGATTCCATGTGCTACAAGCAAAAGATTGCAAACAATCCAAAAGTCCATCATCCACAGTAGACTAAGATAAATTATGGCATAACCAATGAGCAGGATCTAACATATTTGTAAAACTGTGCAGCTTTATGTGAGGTATTTGGAAAAGATTTGCAATCTCTAGTGCCCAAAAGTAAAAGCAGGACAGTGTGTGTAGAGTAAGCTGCCATTTGTGAAGCAGGAGTAAGTAGAAGGTTATGCAGTAAAGCAGTAATGATATGTTCTGTGCTTGTGTTCAGGGAAAGAAGATGAGCTCCTTAAAGCAGGGAAATAATAAACCTTCATTTTCACAGGCTACTTTTTTGTACTTTTGAAATTTCGTATCATGTGCAAAATATCAAAAGCAGTAACAGCATAATTATCTTTACAAAGGGGCTTTGAATAAGCTTAAAAGGGATTTCAAGAGAGTACTGGGCCCATGCTAAATGGGATAGAATATTTCCATTCTGACTATTAATCTAAAACATTGAGACACTCATTAATATCCTGGTTTACAAGTCCTTGCTTGTCACTATAGCAACAACTATAAATTTGGACTTTAAAATACTTCTATTTGGGAGAAATTTCTATTTAAGTACTAGAAAAGTTATTTACTTCAAGTTTGACTTTTTGTATGGTGGAATTATTTTTTGAAAAATAAAATATTCCATTTTAAGTTATCTTTTATAAATTGAGGGTTTATTTTCCTATAATCCATGGTTGTAAAAAAATAATTTCAGAATATTATTTCAGACTGCTGCAAGTTCAGAGGATAATTATGCTAAAAAAGGGAAAAAAAAAAAAAAAAAAACAGCTTCTTTGACACACACTTTGAGAGCAGAAATCATTTACTCCTGCTCTCATAGAGTTAATGGTAATTCAGCACCCTTGAAGCAAGGTTTTCCCCCTGGATGGTCTCGTATAGACACATGTTCCTTATCAAACCTCTTCACACCAAATATTTTAGGTCTCTTAAGCCTTTTTTTGGTAGCCCTTTCTTTCCTGCCTGGGATTTTTTTTTTTTTTACTTTAGTGTCAATGTTATGTTCTCTGTTAATTTTATTATGTCTCCTCAAAACCTGAAAATTTCCGGTTAACAAAACTTTCAAAGTCGAAGCGCCAAGGAGCTGAAGACTGTCAGAGAAAATAAAATGTCAAAACCTACACAGTAGACAGGGTGGAAAGCTCATCTTATTATCTCTCCCAGGCTTTTTCTACTAAAGACGCTCCCACTGACTCCTAAAGACCTAAGACTAACACTTGACTTCAGACCCCTAATGGTTTTCTCGTTTAAATACAAACAAATTGACTTAGAATTTTTTTTTCCCATGCCATTTAGCAAACATTAGTTGAGGGACTATAAGTCAGAGACAGTCTGCTTCGCATTAAAGAGGGGAAAACAAGTCAGCCCCAGTCCCAACCTGCCAGGAGCTCAGAGCCCACGTGGGGAGACAGCCAGGGACACATGTAAGTGTGATAAAATATGTAAAGTAGAGGATACTGAAGAAGGAGGTGATTCTGAGACAGGCTGGGACCTGGGACCCGAGATTCTCTGCTATAACTTCTTTTGGAAAAACCCGAACAAACTTCTTGGTCAATCCAATTTAAAAAAGTGAGTTGAAATTTGTTAGGTGCTCAGTGCAGAGAAGAACTTCTGGCAGCAGGCAGAGGACTGAGCCAGTATGCTGTGTTAAGGGAAATACCTAATAGTGAGACTTTAAAGAAAAATAACCCTGAGCGATGGTGGTGCAATGGCAGGGATGGAGGAGAAGTCAAACCCCCACATCCCCGCCAGTCTACCTTCTTAGTTTCTCCTCATTTACCCAGGAATCTGTGTTATAAACCCAGGAGAATTTCACGGGACTTGGGGAAATTCAAATATTATATTTACAGGTAGCTTGCAGACTGTAACCTATAAACATGCCTTACAGAGCTGTTTGCAGTGGGTAAAGTGTGGAAGCAACCTGGAGGCTCCCTGCTTAGAGTCTGATTACACACATTATGATAGCTCCATGATCTGTAACAGCATGAAATTGTTTTAAAAACTAAGGTAGTAACAAGTGCTGCAACGCACATTGGGGTACACCTGTCTCTTTCAATTACGGTTTTCTCAGGGTATATGCCAAAGAGTGGGATCGTTGGATCATATGGTACTTCTATTTGTAGATTTTTAAGGAATCTCCATACTGTGCTCCATAGTGACTGTGTGTGCCAAGTCACTTCAGTCCTGTCCAACTCTTTGCAATCCTATGGTCTGTAGCCCGCCAGGCTCCTCTGTCCATGGGATTCTCCAGGCAAGAATGCTGGAGTGGGTTGCTGTGAACTCCTCCAGGGGATCTTCCTGACCCAGGGATCAAACTTTCGTGTCCTGCAGCTCCTGCACTGCAGGAAGATTCTTCACTGCTGAGCCACCGGGGAAGCCCAATGTGGTTGTATCATTACCCTGTGTAAATAGATAGCAAGTGGGGATTTGCTGTGTGACAAAGGGAACTCAACCCAGTGCTCTCTGACAACCTAGAGGGCTGGGGTGGGAAAGGAGATGGGAGGAGGTTCGGGAGGGAGAGGACATGTGCATACCTGTGGCTGATTCATGTTGATGGATGGCAGAAAACAACACAATATTGTAAAGCAATTAGCCTCAGATTTTTTTTTAATCAGAAAAAAAAAAAAAAAAAAAAACCAAGGTGATGTTACATGTACTAAAACGGATTCGCTCCAGGATACATTTAGTGAAATAATGAAAAACTAGGGCTGACCATGTATACTGCTCTTTGTAGGGGATTTTTAAATGTGATGCGTACATTACTAGGTATGTTGTTACTGTTCGGACCTATTAAACACATAATGGTTATCCGTTTTTAACAACCAGACAGCTCAGGAAGTCATTCTCTTCCCTCATTCCCTCTTTCATCTGTGAAAATAAACAAGTTGATACTAACCAGGATGGTTAAAGGAAGAGAGATGGAGCAGGGACAAGAATTCATGTGCAATCGCAGTTTCCCTGCAGAATTAAACATGGGCAATGAAAACACCATGTATAATACTTTAGCTGGGCTTCCCTGGTGGCTCAGCGGTAAATAGGAGATGGGTTTGATCTCTGGGTCAGAAAGATACCTTGGGGATGGACACAGCAACTCACTCCCGTAATCTTGCCTGGAAAATCCCACGGACAAAGGAGCCTGGCAGGCTACACAGGCCACAGTCCACAGGGTCATAACGAGTCGGTACCTGTTAAAAAAAAAAGTCAGACACGACTTAGCGACTAAGCAACAACACTTCAGCGAGAGGTTTTTACCAGCATACTGTTCTTTAGATCAACAAATAAAATCTTATTTTTCTTTCTTTGGGCATATATACAATTGTTGTGATTTCAGAGGCAGAGGCTGGGGACCTGTCAAGCGGGTCCACGGCGTGTCTTCTGGAACACAATGACCCTGTCTGCCAAGCATTAGCGTCTGACATCAGGGTAGCAAGCTGTACTGTTCAACAACAGCCTGGTGCTATAAGGAGCAAAATGAAAAGTGTGGACGTTTTATAGACGCCCCTGCGCTGTGGGTACGGTTGGGTTACAGTTGGTTCTGCCTGGACGGTGTCATTTTGAAATTTGTGCTAGCCATGAAACTACCATTTGCTATCTCCCATGTACCTAAGGGCTTCCCAAGTGGCTCAGTGGTAAAGAACCTGCCTGCCAATGCAGGATCTCCTGCAGGAGACGCAGTTCAATCCCTGGGTCGGGAAGATCCCCTGGAGAAGGAAATGGCAACCCACTCCAGTATTCTTGCCTGGAGAATCCCATGGACAGAGGAGCCTGGAGGGCTACAGTTCGTGGGGTCGAAAAAGAGTCTCACGTTCACTTCCATGTACCTAAATTTGCAGTCCACTGTATTTTTTTTCCAGCCTCACGGCTTGAGGATCTTATCTCCCCACTAGCAATGGAAGCTGTGCCCACTGCAGCGGAAGTGCGGAGTCCTAACACTGGACCACGGGGAAGGCCCTGAGACATGTTTCAGTCACTGCGTGTGCCTTCCACGATTCGCACACGTTCCTCATGTTCCTGGTTTAAGAAGAGAAAACTGGACTCCATTTAATCGACTTCTGTACACTAGCATAAAATAAAAGGAAAGAAAAGGGAAGATATTTAAAATCTGGAAGCATTCGGAGTTCATAAATGACTAAAGCAATAGGACACATCCCAGTTTTACTGATAACAAAGAATCGCCCAAAGAAGGGCCTGGGAGACCGTTTTCCTCCCTCCCACAGCTCTGCAGAAATCAGGGGAGGCTGAACTGTTTCTCTGGTTTCACTGGCAGTGGGGATATTTAATGATGACAAATTAAGAAGCCCAGTGCCTCAGCGCCTGCTGTCCACTTGGATCACAACTTGCTGCCCAGAAGCGGTGATGCTGACCTGCCCGCTTAGCCTGTAGCCCCCATGTCCTCCGGATCTCAGTCTGCACTGCTGGCTCCTTAGCCTCCAGTCTGACCCCAAGACATGCTAAGTCACCTCAGTCACGTCTGACTCTTTGCAACCCTATGGACTGTAGCCCGCCAGGCTCCTCTGTCCATGGGATTCTCCAGGCAAGAATACTGTAATGGGTTCCCACTTCCTCCTCCAGGGGATCTTCCTGACCCAGTGATCAAACCCAAATCTCTTATGTCTTCTGCATCGGCAAGCAGGTTCTTCACACTAGCGCCACCTGCTAAGCCCCCCAAAACATGTTTAAGGCTAAAAAACTAAGTTTACAAAGCTGGAATCCTTGGCCACGTGAACTCTAGATTATGATGACTAGTATTTGAAAGGTCTTTCCTGCCCGCCTATATGGCCTGTGGTGACCTGATGAGAAATCAGAGCTGGGGCTTCCCTTCTCCCAGCACCTGCAATGTGTCCTCCAGGGGAATCGTGTCAGAACGGAGGTTTCCCAAGCCAAAAATACATGACCAGCTTTCCAAAATAGCAGCCACAAAGCATTCCATCTGACTCACCTGTGACCAACACACTCCCCCGTAATCCTTCCCTGCCCTTTGTTCACACACACAGAAATCCATTCTTTCGATCAAATTTCTAGGCTTGGAAATACGCTGCCTGCCTGATAATGTTAAAGGGACACCTTGAGAGGTTATCTACCAGACACGGGCAAGCGGTTCCAAAATCACGTAGCAAGGATTCTCTAGCCAGAGCATCGATCTGCATTCACTCCCCTCCATTTGTAATCAGCCTCCTGTCGGCCAGTGTCCACACTCACCACATCATGGAGCCAAAAAGACATGACCATGGTCTGTTTCTCCAGGGGAAGATCTCTGTAAGCGACAGACACATCACACACAGACCTGAAATGCAGGAGAAGCTCAAGTTCTTTCAGACCATACAGAATCTGATACAAATTCTCCACTGCCCTTATAAATAATGATGCATTGCTGAGCTAGAAATAGCTGTTTGGGATGATGAATGTTACTTGTCATGAACCAACTCGAGAGGCTCCAGTTCATTCTGGACCATATTCAAGACATCCAACACCCCCATATACACTTTGATGTAGATCAAAAATCCAGGTTGTCTTCTGTGCTTCTAACCAACTGACTACACAGCTCAAACTTCCTCAAATCCCCTCCCGATGACCTTCTACTTTGCTAGAGCGGCTCACAGAACTCAGGAACAGTTACTAGATCACAGATTGATTACAAAAGGACATAACCAGAAACAGCCAGATGGAAGAGATAAAAAGGGCAAGATTTATGGGTGGGGGGCCAGGCTTCCATGCTCTGGGCACCAACACTCTGGCAACATGCCCACATGTTTACCAAAAGAAACTCTCCAGGGAGGAGGGAGGCAGGTTCAAGAGGGAGGGGACATACGTATACCTATGACTTATTCTTGTTGATGGATGGCAGAAACCAACACAATACTGAAAAGCAATTATCCTTCTATTAAAAATAAATGTGTAAATAAACAAGAAAAAAAGAAAGAAACTCTCCATATCTGTCCTTTTGGGTGTTATGAAGGCTACATTTGCAGGCATGATTGATTAATCATTGGCCATTGGTGACTGAACTCAATCTCCCGCCGCTCCCCACCTCCCATGGGTTTCCCTGACAACCAGCGCCTCCAGCCTTTGGTTACCTCAGGGCTTTCCAAAAGTCACCTCATTAACATAACAAAAGACATCTTTCCCATTCACAGCTTTTAAGAAATCCCACGTGTTACTCAGCCGTCTGAAAGAATGAAGCAGTCCCACCTGCAGCAACAGAGACAGTGTCTGGTGTGCCTGCTCAGTCTTGTCTGACCCTCGGCGATCCCATGGCCTGTAGCCCACCAGGCTGCTCTGTTCATGGGATTCTCCAGGCAAGAATACTGGAGTGGGGAGCCATTTTCTCCTCCAGGGGATCTTCCCAACCCAGGGATAGAACCCTGTCGATACAGGAGAAATGGGTTCAATCCCTGGTCCGGGAAGACCCCACAGGCCGTGGAGCAACTAAGCCCATGCATCACAACTGTTGAGCCTGTGCTCTAGAACCCGGGAACCACAACTACTGAAGCTCACTCAGCCCAGAGCCCGCGCTCCACAACAAGAGAAACAGCTGCAGAGAGAAGCCTGCACAGCACAACGAGAGAGTCCCCCACTAGCCCCCCACAACTAGCCCACAGCAGGGACCAAAAGCCCCCGACTTGGGGCAACTAGAGAAACCCCGCGTGCAACAACGAAGACTCAGTACAATCAAAAACAATAAATACATAAATAAATTTTAATAAAGAAGATAGATAGATACATATAAACTGAGTCACCCTGCTGTGCAGAAGAAATAAACACAACATTGTACATCAACTATACTTCAATAAAATTTTTTTTAAAAAGAAATTCCAAGAGATCTGTGCTGGGATGGGAACAAAAACCAAATATATATTTCCCACTATAAATCACAACATCACAGGCCCTGCTGACATTGTGGCTGGATAATTCTTCGTTGCAGTGGCTATCTTGTGCATTGTAATATGTTTAGTAACATTCCTAGCCTCTTTCCACCTAACCCCCTTTATGACAACCAAAAATGTCTCCAGATATTGCCAGAGGTCCCCTCAAGGGCACAGTCACCCTCAGTTGAGACCACTTATCTAAAGGACCAGGGTAGGAGATTTAGGGAGGCCCCCAGAACCACAGAGGTCTGATAGTAGGCACCTCAGGCAGGCTGGTTGAGGTTCAGGGACAACTCTAGTCTCTAGAGAAGATGTGGGGTGTATATCCATCAAGATTCCAATTGCTGAAAATGGCCTCACCCTAAGTGGCTTGAGCAATAAAAGATTATCTATTAGAATAGGACCTAAAAAGTCCAGAGATAAGCTAACTTCATCAGTGTCAGGGACCCGTTGACCAAAATCACCTGCCTTGATAGGCATGATGACGACCACTTGCATGAGTTTTCTCACAATAGGAGGCCTCGACAAGGAACGTGGAGCTGCTCCAGAAAACTGAGAGAATCTGAGAGGGACCAAAAGCAGGGAGAAGATGCCAGCCCATAAAATATCTTGTCAGTCTCCCAGAATCCTTTGCACTGGAGTCCATCTTGGCTGAGAGATATACTTGCCACCAGGAAGGACCCTGAGTCAGAACAAACATGGACCAAGCAAGATGAGAGACAACCAGGCACTAACCCCATTACCACGAACCCAAGACTGCGAGCCGCGTGGCAGAGCAGGCCTCCTGGGTTCCCTCACCCGCTGCTCTCCGCCCGGGCACCCTTTCCCAATAAATTCTCTTGCTTTGTCATCCCCTGTGTCTCCTCAGACAATTCACTTCTGAGTGTTAGACAAGAGCCCGCTCTCGAACTCTGGAAGGGGTCCCCCTTCCTGCAACATCAGGACTCAGTTTCTCTCCACTGCTGCTGTCTGCTTTCCTGTATTATATGGCCCCTTCTCATGGTGGCAAAGCCCCACCACTCCAGGTCTCATCCCACCAGCTCAGAAATCAACCCCGACACAAAGAGAGCTTCTCTTTTCCAATATTCTAGGTTTAAAAAAATATTGTATGCTAATGGCTGATTCACCTTGATGTTTGGCAGAAACCAGCACAATTCTGTAAAGCAATTATCTTTCAATTAAAAAATAAATACATATTTTTTTTTAAATATCACAATTGGGTCTCTTTGGACCATTGTGTCTCATCTCAGGCCGATCAAAGTTAGGAAACTGATGAGTTGTGGAATATGCCAAGTGATCAGCTCCGAGTCACATGCCTCTCCTGGATTTGGAGTTTCACCCAAGGTACCTAGATTATCACTGGCGGTTGGAATGGTTCCCAAAAGAAACTCTCAAGATGCTAGTACCAGAAAGGGGCACTGGACAGGCGCAACAGTGTGCGCCTAGAAAAGCCAAGGCACTACACCAAAAATCAAAGTAAGGGCTCTTGTTCTGATATAAATACAGAGACCCAGTGCTGGCCTCTGGGCACACGCTGCTCAGATGGAACACTATTTATAACTGTTTTCTCTTAAACTTTCCTTCCCAGATCTGTGAGCATTTATTAAACATGAAGAGCTTTATGCATTCAAATAACAGCGTTTAATCTTTCCCCCTGCCTGGTTCTATTTGCATACCTTTGCCTTCATTCTGCCCTTTCCGAAGATCCCCTGGGGTAAATTCAGACTTGGACCACCGCCTTCTCGCTTGATTACAGACAATTTCTGTTTTCTGCTGCTCACACACTGATGGATGGTGACCCAGTGGGGTCTGCTAACTGCCAGGTTGAGGAAAGGGAGGAAGATTTATAATATCTTGGCCAGGCAGTGGGGAGGAGCATATTTCTTCCTGACTTAGCTAGTAAGCAATTGATGTCCAGAAAAGAAAAAAGAAAAAGAAGTGTTACTCACTTAGTTATGCCCGACTCTCTGGGCATAACCCTAAGGACCATAGCCATCAGGATCCACTGTCCATGGCATTCTCCAGGTAAGAACACTGGAGTGGGTTGCCATTCCCTTCTCCAGAGGAGCTTCCCAACCCAGGGATTGAACCTGGGTCTCCTGCATTGCCAGCAAGTTCTTTACAGTCTGAGCCACTAATTTACATCCAGAAACTATGCTTTTCATGACTTCTGCCTTCATCTTCACGTTGCAGTCTCCCTGTGTGCATGTCTGTGCCCAGCGTCCACAGATTCTCTTTCGATAAGGACATCGGTCACGCTGGATTCGGGGCCATCCTGACTCCAGTGTGACTGCATCTTACTGATTACCTCTGCAATGACCCTCTATCTAATTAAGGATGAAGTTTTCAAAGTACGGTCTCCCTAATGAGATTGTAGGTGTGATTTTCACTTGTTGAAATGCTGATTCCTTTTACAAAGTCTTTCTGAGGGTTTCTCTGCAGACTCTGTCTTGTCACATCCATCTCAGGTGACATGCTGTTCAGGATATTGAGAAGAGCAGCTGCGTGTCCCTTGTAAACCTGCACCCTTCTGATCTCACCATGTGACAAACTGCAGGGGCTCATGTGAAAATGCAGAAGCTGGTCTGTTCTCGTAGGTTTACAGCTGTTTTGCCTAAAGTGAAAGCTCCTTGAGGACGGCAACTTTTGCTCATCGAAGACAGCAGAGCATCTGTAGAGGAGCGAGCCTGTACTGACGACATCTCCATCAGTGTCTGCTGACCCAGGATTCCCCTGCTCTGCAACCAGCAGTCTAGGAGTCCCAGCATCTGGGATGGACCTGAAAGGGATGCTTTCAGTGTGTGCATTCCTAAGTGATAACAAGAGAGTTGTTCATTTACAAGCATAAGAATATTCAGCGGATTGGAATACCAGTCCAGGTTGCTTCTCATTCAGAACCTGATAACAAGCCTCCACTTCTACTGTGATAATTTTCTGGTTTGGAGTCCTCTTCCACTCTGCAAGCTTGCCAACTCATCACATAAAGCTCTGTCCTGCTCTTTTCTGTACTAAGGCACTGCATGGCAGTGTCCTGCAAAGACTTCAGATCTGCAGAGTCTCGTTTTGAATCTTTGTTTTGACTCTCACGAGTCTGGGATCCAAAACGTATTTCACATCTATTTTCTCGTCTCTGAAATGTGGGCATGGCTCTTTAACAGCATGGTGCTGAAGTATACCTGTGAGTTGTGCAGCGTTGGGCAAAATGGGAGCTCTACCCACCGTGGCAGTAGAATTGTTTCAGGACTTCTGTTCACCACTTGAAATAGTTCTTGGTTTCTGTGTTAGTGACCACATAATATTTTCTTTCACTCTCATCTTTACAGAGGCTTTCCCCTTCTAACCCTCAAGGCAAAATGCTAGCCACCTGGTTTATTTATTAACCCAGAAAAAAAAAAAACCTCTCTGCTTGGTCTGCAGCCAGTACACAAGAGCACTCTTCCAGGCCCAGGATGGCTCTGACTTGGACCAC
Organism: Bos indicus x Bos taurus; assembly: GCF_003369695.1. NCBI lineage: Eukaryota > Metazoa > Chordata > Mammalia > Artiodactyla > Bovidae > Bos > Bos indicus x Bos taurus. Next base: position 39,171,503 of record NC_040102.1, read on the forward strand.
GGATAACACCATCAGCATCCCACCAGAAGAGCACGCCAGAGGTATGACAGCCATCCCAAGCCTGATGCCGTGTTGGCTATGGAACTGTTTGCTGTGAAGGTAACAGTCAATTAAACACACACACGTCTCAGGGGGTAAAACAGACACTTTTGTGAAAATAACCTTCACTAGGAATTGAGCTCTATTTGATACAAAGCATCACTTACTACTGAGCAAAACACATTTGCTGAGACCTGTTCACCCTAGGCTCCTTTTCTCACTTCTTCATTGCTCCCAGATTGCTTGTTCAGAGGATGCCATCATCTGCCAGCTGAAGGAAACAGAACCAGTTCATAAGCACGTCTCTGGCAACAGAGACCTAGGCAAAGCAACGGCTCTTGAGGGACTCTGCGTATTTCCTTACTGCATACTCAGAGTCCTTAGCATCTGATCATGGGGCTTGTTTTCCTGGCTGGTCACTCTCACCTTTAACGTGTATGTTCTGCTTTAAGCTCATCCCTTGGGGTTTTAGCCTCTGTCATGTAGCTCCTCTTAGGAAATTTCTAAGCAACTCATTCCTTTAGTAAACCTAAGAGGGAGAGTTTCCACTAGGAGTTGAGGATACATGTATAAATGAGCCACACAGGAACACGACATCGGATACAACAGCTGATGGAAGTGCACAGGCTGTAAGCCCCGGGGCAGCATGGAAACAGCTCATCTCATCAGAAACTGAACCTTCCGAGCAGGTCCCTCCCCCTCGCTGCAACAGTAAGGCTGCACACCAGGGAAAATGGGGGAGAGCCACGACCTCAGATGTCCTGCCCAGCTAGACGTGACCCTCAGGCGCAGGGCTCCATCTGTGGGAGGAGAGTTGGCTAAGAAAACAGGGGGTCAGGGTCTCAAGGACTCTGCTGCTAAACGAAGCAGAAAGAACTGTCACACGGGGTCAAAGCGTTGACTACATACTTCTTCACTCCTCTAGATCTTGGTTTCAAGGTTGTCAGAAATGATTCCTCGTATGCGAAAGGGGTTTATGGCTGTTCATTCATGAGGACTCCCGGGTAATTCTCTGCCAGGCCCAGGAGACAGAGACTGAGCTGTGGAAATCACCTCTTGCACCCTCAGCCCGCCACCCCCTCTCCCCACCTGGATCCACACCGTGGCCAGTCTCTGATGGAGTGATCGTTATTCCTGTTATTTTTATTCTTGCTCTTATTTTTAAGGAATAAGAATTTGTTTTCTGCTTTCTTGCTGTGAAATAACAGCTCCTTGCATTGTATTTCATAAACGCCAAATTAAACGGATGGAGGGCTTGCAGCAAAGAATTTTCTTTTCTTTTCTTTTTTTCTTTTTTGTAAATTACATGTTTAGGAATCTGTAGGTAGGCTAAGAGGATAACAAATTCTGAGGCTAATTCACAGGAAGGCATGATCCTTAAATTGACCACAGCTGAACCTCTACAGGACTCATTTTATAAACAGAATAAATCTCAGATAATACAATGAAGGGCTCAAAACCATCTGTCAGGGTGCTTGATGGAGACATGCAACCTTCTGGTTCTAATTACAACTGGAGAAGCAGGTACCAACAGGATTTACAGACAGCAAGACTCCCTCCCGTGTACCAATAGGACCTGTTTCTTTTCTCTACAGTCCAGAATGGAAATAAATCCGACATCACTCTGCTTCTTTTTAACGCCAGTAAATTCTCAAGTGCTGCCCATAAGGCCCCAAACATCATTACGGGGTCAATTAAAGTCCAAAAGAAGAGTTTTTGAGTGGGTCAAACCACCATAAAATTTCTTCATTACTTTTATTTGGGGCTCCACAGAAACCAATTATTTGGGGGCAGGTCCTCAGAGACAAGGACTCCAGTATAGAAAGTTTATTTAGGACACAAAGAAAACACCAGAAGGGGAGTAGGAAGTGACGGAGGCAGGGGGTGTGAAGAGAAGGTGGCCAACAAGAGTTGTGGAGCAAGGCACCCGAGGGGTGACTGGAGCTCACCCTGTAGAGACTCCGGGAAGCAGTTTAACATTCACACCAAAGCATGTTCCCATGTTAGCGTTATGGGCTGAATTACATCCCCAAAGAAATGCTGAAGTCCAAACCCTCAGGACCCGAGACTGTGGTCTTATCTGGGAATAGCGTCACTGCAGATGGAATTAATTACATGGAGATGTGGTCCCATTAGAACAGAGCGGGCCATTCATCCAGTATAGAGGTGTGATTACAAGAAGACAATGGGAAGACACTGGAAGTATGCCTAGTGATGGAGTGACACAGCTGAACACCAAAGACTGCCGGCAACCAAGGCTTCTAGTTAGAGTCTCAGAGAGAGCATGCTCCTCATGACAACACCTTGATCTTGAACTTATAGCCTCCAGAATCGTGAAAGAATACATTTCTGCTGTTTTAAGGCCGCCAGCATACTGCATTTTGTTGTGGAAGTTCCTAGGGACACTCGGTAAGGATCTGGGCTATTTATCCACCACCGCCTGTCAGGGGTTGAGGGCTGCTCGACCAATGGCTAAGGAAAGCCACGCCCACAGTTCTTCTGAACTTTCAGACACAGACAGAGCAGCCTTTCTAGGCTCCAGAAGAGTCCTCAGTGTAGAGACCCCGACACGGGAGGTGTGCTGGGAGCACACGGACATAGTCTGAGAGGTCAGAGCTGAGCTGCACCTCTGTGTTGCCTACAAGATAGAGTCCACCTCTCTAGACAGAACAAGAGCAATGTGAGGTCTGAGCAGGGCTCAGTGAGCTCTTGCTGGTTTGAAGACCGACTGAGCCGGGGCCACTGCCTCTAGAAGCCAAGCCATGTGGGGCCCCCTACTGACAGCCAGCAGGGAAAAGGAAAACAAGATTCTGCCAACAACCCGCATGAGCTTGGATGTAGATTTTTCCCCCCAAGCCTCCAGAGATGTGCCAGCTAGCCAACACCTTGATGCTGGCTTCTTGAGGACTTTTCAGGCCACCGAGTACTGGTGAGGCTTGCCATGCAGCACAGCTCACTGAAACAAGGCCTTATGCCCTTTTTCACACGGGAACACTTGCCCAGATAAGTGTGTCGCATGCACTCTCTAGCTTCACCCCAGCCTTGAAGTCAGTCCTGTAGAATCATCCCATTTCACAGATAAGGAAACTGAGTTTCACAGAGGTTGAGCAACTCATATGTATTTACCACGAATGTCCCTGTTATCTCTACTCTTGCCTTTTAATGATAAAGCAACACTTGAACCTCTGAGTTTTTAAGGTCACTTCCCAAAGCGTGCCACAGAAAGAGATCCCGGCCCAGACACTGACAAGAGCTGGGCTCTCTGCCCTCTTAGGAAGGCACACGTCACTGCTACAAGGCTTCCATATGCATGTGCCCAGAGGCCTGCTGACTGCTCCAGGAAAGCAGCGGGGAGCAGAGGCCCTCTGGGGCAGCAAGGGTCCACCTACACTCACCATATGTCAAGTGGGGACAGGTCAGCATTTGTCTAAGAGGTAAGCATTCTCAAAGTTGTCACCTGGGAGCATATGGCCCTTGGGATAGAATAAAATGCCCCACTAACATGCCAGGTGTTCAATACCATTTGCCAAAAAATATATGTTATTTACGACAGCTTTTTAATTTCTGGAGGGAAGTAGAGAGAGAGTTTTTCCTGAGGCAACTTTCTAGAACCACTCAATTATACTCAATAAGCTGCAGCTACCACATACAGGGAAAATGTATAGCCAAGCAGTGGTGAGATTGTGCCATGCTCTTAAAAATATGGCCCCAGATTATAATCTAGTCTATTAAATATCATCCATATGACCAAACTGAGAAATAGGCAAGAGATCAGAACAATCGCTTCACAAATGCAGGAATCCAAGTGTCCGATAGACACACGAAAAGATGTTCAACTTCATTAGGGCGTCAGAGAAATGTAAACTAAAACTCCAAAGAGGTGCCATTGACAACCCACCACATGGCTAAAATGGGAAGGACATGTTACATCGACTTGTAACTCAATTGCTGGCATGTGTGGGGCCTGGCTGGAAATGTCAAATACTGCTGGTGAAAGGCGTATAAGTTGGTCTTTTAGGATAGTCTTGAGCAGCATGTACCCAATCTGAATGTACTTTTACTATAGTGAAGTGAAGTCGCTCAGTCGTGTCTGACTCTGCAACCCCATGGACTATAGCCCCCCTGGCTCCTCTGTCCATGGGATTCTCCAGGCAAGAATACTGGAGTAGGTTGCCATTTCCCTCTCCAGGGGATCTTCCCGACCCAGGGATTGAACCTGGGTCTCCCTCATTGTAGGCAGACGCTTTTACCATCTGAGCCACCAGGGAAGTCCAACTCTTACTATGTGACCTAACAATTTCACTGTCTGGTATGCCCAGCAGAAATGTGTGCTCACAAATTGACATGCAAAAGAGTGTTCATATATGCCTGGATCATCATGTGGTGCTTGAAAAGTGACTTCCACATAGGAGAGCCAGGCAGTGGTCCCAGGCTTCTCTCCCTCTGACAGACACCTTCTCTGGGGTGTCATCTACTCAGAGCCCCCTTAGAAGAGTGGCCCCATTTATGAGCTGTGTGGCTTTGGACACATCATTTAAGCATCAGTTTTCCTGTCTTTGAAAGGAGGTCATCGCGATGCTAATTTCATAAGAGCTCATAACGTTAACATAGACACAGCAGCTAGAACAGTGCCCAGCACCTAGTAAATGCTCCATCAGGGTGACCCCTGTCAAGGCTCTCTCCATAGTTACACTCCAGTATGCAGGCTTCCCCGGGGCTCTAGTAGTAAAGAACCCCCCTGCCAATGCAGGAGCCACATGAGACACAGGTTCAGTCCCAGGGTCGGGAAGATCCCCTGAAGGAGGAGTGGCAACTCACTCCAGTATTCTTGCCTGGAGAATCCCATGGACAGAGGAGCCTGGAAGGCTGTAGTCCATTGGGTCTCAAGGAGTCAGTCGTGAATGAAGCGACTTAGCACGCACATGTACAGGCACCAGCATATTTCAGGTATTCTCAGGACAATTCAGCTTGGGGTGAACTCCCTAAAAGCGCTCCAGTCAATGGACAGGTAAGCATCATTGATACTGCTAAAATCACTATTATTCGATTTTAAAATTATGCACCTATATTACTCTGATCAAAAAAAATACTAAATTAAAAAGGGGTTGATCTTTGGACTCACTGGGTCTTTAGTAGAAAGAACACAGCTGGTAGTATTTATAATAAAATACAGCAATGCATAAATTAAATGTGTTAATAGCTTAAAAATAACCACCCAGGTCCACTGGATGCTTTATGGGATACTCAGAAAATCATGGTCATCAGATGGTCCTTAGTTGGCCAAAGCCTGCCAAAATGAAGACATAAGAAGGGAGCAACATGTGTTTGTTTAAAGACAAATGACATATTCAAACATTTAAGACTATATTGGCTCTCAGTAATACAATCTGACAAGATTGTTGGATGACTGCTTTCCCAGAGTAGCCCCTGAGTTCTTGGCTATTCTTAACAATCCGGGCTTTACTTGGCTCTCCTGTGAGATGGTAACCCCAGGCCCGCCCCGTGCAGGCTCCCCCTCCCACTGCCTGAGGGAGGTGGGCCCAGTCCCCAGGTCCTGGAAGCCTGCTGGCTCAGGCCGAGTTGCAGCTGGTCCCTGAGGGCGGAGAGCAGCTGTGGACGCCAGCCCATGACACCGCCTCCTGCTTCCCGACTGCGTCTGGGGCACCAGGAGAGAGCAGAGAAAACCTGCTTTTGCTCTTCTCATTCCTTGTTTTACTTGGCAGAAGAAAAGGAACCTACCTTCCATTGAAAGCTGCTGATTCAGCTGGTAATGAGGCTGAAGAAGCAGCGTACAAAATCTGCAGGCCACTCTCCGCTTGGGATGAGGGAGTCTTTGCCAGAATGCTCTTTATGCTGCAAGACCAAGTGGCAAGACATTTAATGAATGAAACTTGGAGAGAAGTTAAAGATCTTGGTTATGTGAAAAAAAATCAGGAAAAAAAAAAACGGCAGAGTCAGATCAGATCAGATCAGTCGCTCAGTCGTGTCCGACTCTTTGCGACCCCATGAATCACAGCACGCCAGGCCTCCCTGTCCATCACCAACTCCCAGAGTTTACTGAGACTCATGTCCATCGAGTCCGTGATGCCATCCAGCCATCTCATCCTCTGTCGTCCCCTTCTCCTCCTGCCCTCAATTCCTCCCACCATCAGAGTCTTTTCCAATGAGTCAACTCTTCACATGAGGTGCCCAAAGTACTGGAGTTTTAGCTTTAGCATCATTCCTTCCAAAGAAATCCCGGGGCTGATCTTCAGAATGGACTGGCTGGATCTCCTTGCGGTCCAAGGGACTCTCAAGAGTCTTCTTCCAACACCACAGTTCAAAAGCATCAATTCTTCAGCGCTCAGCCTTCTTCACAGTCCAACTCTCACATCCATACATGACCACAGGAAAAACCATAGCCTTGACTAGACGGACCTTTGTTGGCAAAGTAATGTCTCTGCTTTTGAATATGCTATCTAGGTTGGTCATAACTTTCCTTCCAAGGAGTAAGCGTCTTTTAATTTCATGGCTGCAGTCACCATCTGCAGTGATTTTGGAGCCCAGAGTAGGGGGAAAAAAAAAACCACCAAGAGCAAAGTAAAGTCATCATGAGCCTGCGTTGTTGGGAACCCCAAATGTCTACTATACTCCCCTCGCCCCAGCTCCAGGGCACAGCCTCATGGGGCAAACTAATCACAGAATTCCCAACTCCTTTGTTAAGGGCCATTTTCCAGATAAATCAATTGTATTTTTCTTTTTTAATTTCAGTTTTATTGAGGCATAATTGACAAGCGAAATTATAAGACGTTGATATTTAAAATGTAAAATTGGTGCAGCCACTATGGAGAACGGTGTGGAGGTGCCTTAAAAATCTAAATATAGAGTTACAACATGATCCAGCAACCTCACTCCGGGGCGTGTACTGGACAAAACTCTAATTCAAAAACACACACGCAGCCCTGTGTTTACAGCGGCACTACTGGCAACAACCGGGGCATGGAGACGACCTAGATGTCCCTCGACAGACGCGTGGATAAGGAAGACGTGGCTCATGTACGCAGTGGAATGTTACTCCGCCACAAAAAGGAGGAAATAACGCCATTTGCAGCAACATGCACGGACCTGGAGATTATCATACTAAGTGAAGTGAGTTAGAAAAAAATAGATGCTGTATTACATCACTTACGTGTGAAATCTAAAATACGACACAAACGAACTTACCCAGAAAACAGAATCAAGAACATAGAGAATAAACTGGTGGTTGCCAAGAGGGAGAGAGTTGGGGCGGGGGGAGAGTGGGAGTTCGGGGTTAGCAGATGTAAGCTATTGTGTATAAGATGAATGAACAACAAGGTTCCACTGTCCAGTACAGGAAACTACACTCAGTATCCTGTGATAAACCACAATGGAAAAGAATATTTTAAAAAAGACTTTCTATAAATATATATATATAGCTGAAATGCTTTGCTATACCGCAGCAATTAACACAAAACCGTCAGTTATATATTTCAATTTAAAAAACAATAAATGATATGTACACTGTGGTGATTTGTTGTAAATATACATTGTGGAAGGATTTTTCCCACCTCGTTACACAACCATCATATCACTTACCTTTTTGTTTTGGTAAGAATATTTAAGTTCTACTGTCTCATTAAATTTCATTATTATAATAGAATATTATCAACTGTTGTCACCATGTTTTACATCAGATCCTCAGATTTGTTCATCTTACAGCTGAAAGTTTGTACTCTTACAAGATCTCCCTCTTTCATTCACCTCCTGCCAGCCCATGCCAACCATTTTTCTTCTCTGTTTCTATGAGTTTGCCTCTTTTTCCCCAGATTCTACATCTAAGTGAGACCATGCAGTATTTGTCTCTCTCCATTTGGCTTATTTCATTGAGCATGCTACCTGCTAGCTCCATACACACTGTGGCAAATGGCAGAATTTCATCCTTTCTCATGGCTGAACAATTTTCCATTGTGTGTTTATGTATATCTGTGTGTGTGTATTTGTGCATTTGTGTGTACCACATTTTCCTTATCCATTCTTCCACTGATGGACACTTAAGTTGTTAACATATCTTGGCTGTTGCAAGTAGATACTTATTTATCTTAGACAAAGGATTTGCTTTAGGGTCGTCCCCTCTGTGTAGTATTCAGCAATTTTGCTCAGTAATTATGGGAAAGGAAGAGAAGCGAAAAGCAAAGGAGAAAAGGAAACATAAGTATCTGAATGCAGAGTTCCAAAGAATAGTAAGAAGAGATAAGAAAGCCTTCCTCAGCGATCAATGCAAAGAAATAGAGGAAAACAACAGAATGGGAAAGACTAGAGATCTCTTCAAGAAAATTAGAGATACCAAGGGAACATTTCATGCAAAGACGGGCTCAATAAAGGACAGAAATGGTATGGACCTAACAGAAGCAGAAGATATTAAGAAGAGATGGCAAGAATACACAGAAGAACTGTACAAAAAAGATCTTCACGACCCAGATAATCACGATGGTGTGATCACTCACCTAGAGCCAGACATCCTGGAATGTGAAGTCAAGTGGGCCTTAGAAAGCATCACTACGAACAAAGCTAGTGGAGGTGATGGAATTCCAGTGGAGCGATTTCAAATCCTGAAAGATGATGCTGTGAAAGTGCTGCACTCAATATGCCAGCAAATTTGGAAAACTCAGCAGTGGCCACAGGACTGGAAAAGGTCAGTTTTCCTTCCAATCCCAAAGAAAGGCAATGGCAAAGAATGCTCAAACTACCGCACAATTGCACTCATCTCACACACTAGTAAGGTAATGCTCAAAATTCTCCAAGCCAGGCTTCAGCAATATGTGAACCGTGAACTTCCAGATGTTCAAGCTGGTTTTAGAAAAGGCAGAGGAACCAGAGATCAAATTGCCAACATCCGCTGGATCATGGAAAAAGGAAGAGAGTTCCAGAAAAACATCTATTTCTGCTTTATTGACTATGCCAAAGCCTTTGACTGTGTGGATCACAGTAAACTGTGGAAAATTCTTCAAGAGATGGGAATACCAGACCACCTGATCTGCCTCTTGAGAAATTTGTATGCAGGTCAGGAAGCAACAGTTAGAACTGGACATGGAACAACAGACTGGTTCCAAATAGGAAAAGGAGTACATCAAGGCTGTATATTGTCACCCTGCTTATTTAACTTATATGCAGAGTACATCATGAGAAACGCTGGACTGGAAGAAGCACAAGCTGAAATCAAGATTGGTGGGAGAAATATCAATAACCTCAGATATGCAGATGACACCACTCTTATGGCAGAAAGTGAAGAGGAACTAAAAAGCCTCTTGATGAAAGTGAAAGAGGAGAGTGAAAAAGTTGGCTTAAAGCTCAACGTTCAGAAAACGAAGATCATGGCATCTGGTCCCATCACTTCATGGGAAATAGATGGGGAAACAGTGTCAGACTTTATTTTTGGGGGCTCCAAAATCACTGCAGATGGTGACTGCAGCCATGAAATTAAAAGACACTTACTCCTTGGAAGGAAAGTTATGACCAACCTAGATAGCATATTCAAAAGCAGAGACATTACTTTGCCAACAAAGGTCCGTCTAGTCAAGGCTATGGTTTTTCCTGTGGTCATGTATGGATGTGAGAGTTGGACTGTGAAGAAGGCTGAGCACCAAAGAATTGATGCTTTTGAACTGTGGTGTTGGAGAAGACTCTTGAGAGTCCCTTGGACTGCAAGGAGATCCAACCAGTCCATTCTGAAGGAGATCAGCCCTGGGATTTCTTTGGAAGGAATGATGCTAAAGCTGAAACTCCAGTACTTTGGGCACCTCATGTGAAGAGTTGACTCATTGGAAAAGACTCTGATGCTGGGGGGGATTGGGGGCAGGAGGAGAAGGGGACAACAGAGGATGAGATGGCTGGATGGCATCACTGACTCGATGGACGTGAGTCTGGGTGAACTCCGGGAGTTGGTGATGGACAGGGAGGCCTGGCGTGCTGTGATTCATGGGGTCGCAAAGAGTTGGGCACAACTGAGTGACTGAACTGAACTGAACTGAACTGAATTATGGGAAAATTGTACTCTGCTGGCTACCATCTTGTGAGGGATCAGAAAGCTAAGCTAGGAAAGCAAAGCAAAAAGAAAGGAGAACCCTCAATAAACCATGCTTGAGACCTGCCTCACCTCTGTGCTTTTCGGTAACGTGAGCCAATAAATCCCTTCTATTGTTAAAGCCGTCTGACTCCCATGTTCTTATTTGCAACCAAAAGCTCCTAACTGACACACCACTTGAATGGATTAATGCCTGAAGAAGCCAAAGAGCGATGGAGTTTCGGGAACTGGGACAGAGCCTTGAACGTGTCTGAAAATAATCTCATTGAAACAGAGTCCAGAAGACGATTAAAGAAAAAAATTCAGTGTGGGAAATGAGAAGTCATTTGCTTAATTAGAGTTTGGGGACAGCATTTGTACAGGGAACATTTCACCCCAATGCAAAGAAGAAAATGACTCACTGTTCTCCAACTGGCAAAAGCTGAAATTCCTTATCTAAGGGTTATTGTTCTCTGTGATAGCTCCATAATATTCTGCTAACTTGCGTACATATTTTTCAAAGGTGTATTTTTCTCTAGGAGCCTTAGAGGCAATGAATAAGGACATCCAGGAGACACAGAGGTGGCAGCTTAATGAAAGAAACAAAGCACATATTTTCATACACATTCTGGATTTGGCAGAATCTGATATTTGCAATAGTCATTTTAAACGTTAATGTTTGAACTACTAGATTAAAGAATACAACCCAAATAGCTGCTATATTCCATCCAGCAAAACTCCCCACTCCAGCCACCTTTCTGCATACAGAAGTCAGATCAGTCCAGGGACTGGGTCTTCGCACTTTGCCCTCCTCAGCCACAGCTATCCCTCACTTGGCACCCTTAGGATCCCATTTGTTTGCACAGATTAGATTATTCTATGGTAAAAGGATTACCAACTTGTGTATTAAAGTTACACCCACACAGGTTGCTTTTAATTTGCCATTCAATACTAAATTATTCAAGTGGGCCTTAGGAAGCACTGCTGTCAATAAAGCTACTGGATGCTATGGAATTCCAGGAGAACTATTCAAAACCCTAAAGGTCGGGAGGAACCAAGATGGCAGAGGAGTAGGATGGGGAGAACACTCCCCCCCCCCCCGCCCCCACAAATTCATCAAAAGAGCATTTAAACGTCGAGTAAATTCCACAAAACAACTTCTGAATGCCGGCAGAGGACATCAGGCACCCAGAAAAGCAACCCAACTCTTTGAAAGGAGAGAGAAGAAATACAGCTCCACCCACCAGAACACCGACACAAGCTTCCCTAACCAGGAAACCTCGACAAGCCACCTGCACAAACTCACACACAGCAAGGAAAAGCCACAATAAAGAGAACTCCACAAACTGCCAGAATACAGAAAGAACACCCCAAACTTAGCAATTTAAACAAGATGAAGAGACAAAGGAATACCCAGCAGATAAAGGAACAGGATAAATGCCCACCAAACCAAACAAAAGAGGAAGGGATAGAGAATCTACCTGATAAAGAATTCCGAATAATAATAGTGAAATTGATCCAAAATCTTGAAATTAAAATGGAATCACAGGTAAATAGCCTGGAGACAAGGATTGAGAAGATGCAAGAAAGGTTTAACAAGGACCTAGAAGAAATAAAAAAGAGTCAATATATAATGAATAATGCAATAAATGAAATTAAAAACACTCTGGAGGCAACAAATAGTAGAATAACAGAGGCAGAAGATAGGATTAGTGAATTAGAAGATAGAATGGTAGAAATAAATGAATCAGAGAGGAAAAAAGAAAAACAAATTAAAAGAAATGAGGACAATCTCAGAGACCTCCAGGACAATATTAAACGCTACAACATTCGAATCATAGGGGTTCCAGAAGAAGAAGACAAAAAGAAAGACCATGAGAAAATACTTGAGGAGATAATAGTTGAAAACTTCACTAAAATGGGGAAGGAAATAATCACCCAAGTCCAAGAAACCCAGAGAGTCCCAAACAGGATAAACCCAAGGTGAAACACCCCAAGACACATATTAATCAAATTAACAAAGATCAAACACAAAGAACAAATATTAAAAGCAGCAAGGGAAAAACAACAAATAACACACAAGGGAATTCCCATAAGGATAACAGCTGATCTTTCAATAGAAACTCTTCAAGCCAGGAGGGAATGGCAAGACATACTTAAAATGATGAAAGAAAATAACCTACAGCCCAGATTATTGTACTCAGCAAGGATTTCATTCAAGTATGAAGGAGAAATCAAAAGCTTTTCAGACAAGCAAAAGCTGAGAGAATTCTGCACCACCAAACCAGCTCTCCAACAAATACTAAAGAATGTTCTCTAGACAGGAAACACAAAAAGGGTGTATAAATTCTTAACTCAAAACAATAAAGTAAATGGCAACGGGATCATACTTATCAGTAATTACCTTAAACGTAAATGGGTTGAATGCCCCAACCAAAAGACAAAGACTGGCTGAATGGATATAAAAACAAGACCCCTACATATGTTGTTTACAGGAGACCCACCTCAAAACAGGGGACACATACAGACTGAAAGTGAAGGGCTGGAAAAAGATTTTCCATGCAAATAGGGACCAAAAGAAAGCAGGAGTAGCAATACTCATATCAGATAAAATAGACTTTAAAACAAAGGATGTGAAAAGAGACAAAGAAGGTCACTACATAATGATCAAAGGATCAATCCAAGAAGAAGATATAATAATTATAAATATATATGCACCCAACATAGGAGCACCGCAGTATGTAAGACAAATGCTAACAAGTATGAAAGGAGAAATTAACAATAACACAATAATAGTGGGAGACTTTAATACCCCACTCACACCTATGGATAGATCAACTAAACAGAAAATTAACAAGGAAACACAAACTTTAAATGATACAATAGACCAGTTAGACCTAATTGATATCTATAGGACATTTCATCCCCAAACAATGAATTTCACCTTTTTCTCAAGCGCACATAGAACCTTCTCCAGGAGAGATCACATCCTGGGCCATAAAGCTAGCCTTGGTAAATTCAAAACAATAGAAATCATTCCAAGCATCTTTTCTGACCACAATGCAGTAAGATTAGATCTCAATTACAGGAGAAAAACTATTAAAAATTCCAACATATGGAGGCTGAACAACACACTGCTGAATAACCAACAAATCACAGAAGAAATCAAAAAAGAAATCAAAATTTGCATAGAAATGAATGAAAATGAAAACACAACAACCCAAAACCTGTGGGACACAGTAAAAGCAGTCCTAAGGGGAAAGTTCATAGCAATACAGGCACACCTCAAGAAACAAGAAAAAAGTCAAATAAATAACCTAACTCTACACCTAAAGCAACTAGAAAAGGATTAGTAGAAGGAAAGAAATCTTAAAAATTAGAGCAGAAATAAATGCAAAAGAAACAAAAGAGACCATAACAAAAATCAACAAAACCAAAAGCTGGTTCTTTGAAAGGATAAATAAAATTGACAAACCATTAGCCAGACTCATCAAGAAACAAAGGGAGAAAAATCAGATCAATAAAATTAGAAATGAAAATGGAGAGATCACAACAGACAACACAGAAATACAAAGGATCATAAGAGACTACTATCAACAATTATATGCCAATAAAATGGACAACGAGGAAGAAATGGACAAATTCTTAGAAAAGTACAACTTTCCAAAACTCGACCAGGAAGAAATAGAAAATCTTAACAGACCCATCACAAGCACAGAAATTGAAACTGTAATCAAAAATCTTCCAGCAAACAAAAGCCCAGGTCCAGACGGCTTCACAGCTGAATTCTACCAAAAATTTAGAGAAGAGCTAACACCTATCCTGCTCAAACTCTTCCAGAAAATTGCAGAGGAAGGTAAACTTCCAAACTCATTCTATGAGGCCACCATCATCCTAATACCAAAACCTGACAAAGATCCCACAAAAAAAGAAAACTACAGGCCAATATCACTGATGAACATAGATGCAAAGATCCTTAACAAAATTCTAGCAATAAGAATCCAACAACACATTAAAAAGATCATACACCATGACCAAGTGGGCTTTATCCCAGGGATGCAAGGATTCTTCAATATCCGCAAATCAATCAATGTAATACACCACATTAACAAATTGAAAAATAAAAACCATATGATTATCTCAATAGATGCAGAGAAAGCCTTTGACAAAATTCAACACCCATTTATGATAAAAACTCTCCAGAAAGCAGGAATAGAAGGAACATACCTCAACATAATAAAAGCTATATATGACAAACCCACAGCAAACATTATCCTCAATGGTGAATAATTGAAAGCATTTCCTCTAAAGTCAGGAACAAGACAAGGGTGCCCACTTTCACCATTACTATTCAACATAGTTTTGGAAGTTTTGGCCACAGCAATCAGAGCAGAAAAAGAAATAAAAGGAATCCAAATTGGAAAAGAAGAAGTAAAACTCTCACTATTTGCAGATGACATGATCCTCTACATAGAAAACCCTAAAGACTCCACCAGAAAATTACTATAGCTAATCAACGACTATAGTAAAGTTTCAGGATATAAAATCAACACACAGAAATCCCTTGCATTCCTATACACTAATAATGAGAAAACAGAAAGAGAAATTAAGGAAACAATTCCATTCACCATTGCAATGGAAAGAATAAAATATTTAGGAATATATCTACCTAAAGAAACTAAAGACCTATATATAGAAAACTATAAAACACTGGTGAAAGAAATCAAAGAGGACACTAATAGATGGAGAAATATACCATGTTCATGGATTGAAAGAATCAATATAGTGAAAATGAGTATACTACCCAAAGCAATTTATAAATTCAATGCAATCCCTATCAAGCTACCAACAGTATTCTTCACAGAGCTAGAACAAATAATTTCACAATTTGTATGAAAATACAAAAAAACCTCTAATAGCCAAAACAATCTTGAGAAAGAAGAATGGAACTAGAGGAATCAACCTACCTGACTTCAGGCTCTACTACAAAGCCACAGTTATCAAGACAGTATGGTACTGGCACAAGGACAGAAATATAGATCAATGGAACAAAATAGAAAGCCCAGAGATAAACCCACGCACATATGGACACCTTATCTTTGACAAAGGAGGCAAGAATATACAATGGATTAAAGACAATCTCTTTAACAAGTGGTGCTGGGAAATCTGGTCAACCACTTGTAAAAGAATGAAACTAGAACACTTTCTAACACCATACACAAAAATAAACTCAAAATGGATTAAAGATCTAAACGTAAGACCAGAAACTATAAAACTCCTAGAGGAGAACATAGGCAAAACACTCTCTGACATACATCACAGCAGGATCCTCTATGACCCACCTCCCAGAATATTGGAAATAAAAGCAAAAATAAACAAATGGGACCTAATTAACCTTAAAAGCTTCTGCACATCAAAGGAAACTATTAGCAAGGTGAAAAGACAGCCTTCAGAATGGGAGAAAATAATAGCAAATGAAGCAACTGACAAACAACTAATCTCAAAAATATACAAGCAACTCCTACACCTCAACTCCAGAAAAATAAATGACCCAATCAAAAAATGGGCCAAAGAACTAAATAGACATTTCTCCAAAGAAGACATACAGATGGCTAACAAACACATGAAAAGATGCTCAACATCACTCATTATCAGAGAAATGCAAATCAAAACCACTATGAGGTACCATTTCACATCAGTCAGAATGGCTGCGATTCAAAAGTCTACAAATAATAAATGCTGGAGAGGGTGTGGAGAAAAGGGAACCCTCTTACACTGTTGGTGGGAATGCAAACTAGTACAGCCACTATGGAGAACAGTGTGGAGATTCCTTAAAAAACTGGAACTAGAACTGCCTTATGATCCAGCAATCCCACTGCTGGACATACACACTGAGGAAACCAGAAGGGAAAGAGACACGTGTACCCCAATGTTCATCGCAGCACTGTTTATAATAGCCAGGACATGGAAGCAACCTAGATGTCCATCAGCAGATGAATGGATAAGAAAGCAGTGGTACATATACACAACGGAGTATTACTTAGCCATTAAAAAGAATACATTTGAATCAGTTCTAATGAGGTGGATGAAACTGGAGCCTATCACACAGAGTGAAGTAAGCCAGAAGGAAAAACACCAATACAGTATACTAACGCATATATATGGAATTTAGAAAGATGGTAATAATAACCCTGTGTACGAGACAGCAAAAGAGACACTGATGTATAAAACAGTCTTATGGACTCAGTGGGAGAGGGAAAGGGTGGGAAGATTTGGGAGAATGGCATTTAAACATGTAAAATATCATGTATGAAACGAGATGCCAGTCCAGGTTCGATGCACAATACTGGATGCTTGGGGCTAGTGCACTGGGATGACCCAGAGGGATGGTATGGGGAGGGAGGAGGGAAGACGGTTCAGGATGGGGAACACATGTATACCTGTGGCGGATTCATTTTGATATTTGGCAAAACTAATACAATTATGTAAAGTTTAAAAATAAAATAAAATTAAAAAAAAAAAAACCCTAAAGGATGATGCCATCAAGGTGTTGCATTCAATATGTCAGCAAATCTGGAAGACCCAGCAGTGACCCCAGGACTGCAAAAGGTCATCCAAATTCCCAAGAAGGGTAGTACTAAAGAATGTGCTAACCATTGGACAATTGCACTCACCTCTCATAGTAGTAAGGTCATATTTAAGATGTTGCATGCTAGGCTTCAGTATTATGTGAACCAAGAACTTCCAGATGTCCAAGCTGGGTTTAGAAAAGGAATAGAAATCAGAGATCAAATTGCCAACATTCGCTGGATCATAGAGTAAGCAAGGGAATTCCAGAACATCTACTTCTATTTTGTTGACTATGCTAAAGCCTTTGACTGTGTGAAACATAACAAACTGTGAAAAGCTCTTAAACAAATGAGAGCACCAGACCATCTCACCTGTCTCCTGAGAAAACTGTATGCAGGTCAAGAAGCAGCCGTTAGAACCCTGTATGGAACAACTGACTGGTTCAAGATTGAGAAAGGAGTACGACAGGGCTGTCTCCTGTCACCCTGCTTGTTTAACCTATATGCTGAGTACATCATGAGAAATGTTGGGCTGGATGAGTTACAAGCTGGAATCAAGATAGGCAGGAGAAACATCAACAACCTCAGATGTGCAGATGATATCACTCTAATGACAGAAAGCGAAGAGGAACTAAAGAGCATTTTGATGAGGGTGAAGGAGGAGAGTGAAAGAGCTGGCTTAAAACTAAATAAAAAATCTAAGATCGTGGCATCTGGCGCCATTACTTCATGGCAAATAGAAGGGAAACGGTGAACGTAGTGATGGAGCTCCTCTTCGTGGGCTCAGAATCACTGCAGAAATCAGGAGAGGTTGCTTCTTCGCAGGAAAGCTTCAACAAACCTAGAGAGTGTGTTGAAAAGCAGAGATGTTACTGTGCCAACAAAGGTTCAGATAGTCAAGGCTGTAGTCATCCCAGTGGTCATGTACGGCTGTGAGAGCTGGATGGTAAAGAAGGCAGAATGCCAAAGAATTGAAGAATTGATGCCTTCGAACTGTGTTGCTGGAGAAGACTCCTAGGAGTCCCTTGGACTGCAATAAGATCAAACCAGTCAATCTTAAGTGAAATCAGCCCTGAATATTCATTTTAAGGGCTGATGCGAAAGCTGAAGCTCCAGTATCTTGGTCATCTGATGCGAACAGCTGACTCACTGGAAAAGTCCCTGATGCTGGAAAGATTAAAGGCAGAAGGAGAAGAGGGCATCAGAGGATGAGACGGCTGGATGGCATCACCGACGCAATGAACATGAACTTGGGGAAACTCCAGGAAATGGTGAGGGACAGGGAGGCCTGGCGTGCCGCAGTTCATGGGGTCACAAAGTTCATGGGGTCACAAAGTTGGACATGACTAGTCAACTGAACAACAACTGAATTATCTATTTCTTCTTATTCACATTTCCTGAATCAATGACCACATAAAAATGACAGCTCTTAGGTTCACCTCAATTCATGTGTCCAGAACTCACCTAAGAGTCTTTATGGAAAACAAAGAGCAAATTGTTGAGAACAGACCAGACAGGGAATTATAACACTTGACAGGTCAAACACTGAAGGAATGACGGCATTTCTTACGATGAAAATGCACATTTATTTCTCATTTTAGATTTCAGTAATTCAGTGCATCTTATAACTGGCCAGGCTATGGTGATGACAGAGATCTGATTGCCTACCTGACCACACCGTGGACACTTCATCAAGTTACGTGAATTGATGGTCCCTCATGTTTTCAGTTTAAATGCCATTTAAGACGTCTTCCTGGTTGTGCCAGTTTGCTAGGGCTGCCATAACACACCACCACAGAGTGGGTGGCTTGAAGAACAGATATTTATTTCCCACAGTTCTGGAGGCTGGAAGTCCAAGATCAAGGTGCCAGCAGGGCTGGTTCTCCTGCGCCTTGGCCCCTGACTGCAGACAGCTCTGTCTGCATCCTCACGTGGCTTTTTCCTGTGCACTGGCTCCCCTGCTATCTCTCTTCTCATCCAAACAGCTTTGTTTTGCCTTCATCACCTGTTTAAAGGTCTTGTCTCCAAACTGACTACATTCTGAACGACTCCAACACCCACGTTTTGGGGGCGTGCAGTTCAGCCTGTCAGACTGTTTGTTGTCTGAAACCTTTCAGTGGACATCGTTTGGTAAGATTACAAGAGCACCAGCATCAAAGCTTGCGGAATGCGTACTTATGGGAAAGAAAAATCCAAGAGACAAAAGCAAAGTGCTCTTTAAGAAATACTGCTTTACAATACTTTGATGGCACAGAGGGTAATAATCTGGGGAAAATGCAAAGATGTTAAAGCTTTGTGCTGTGGTTTGTCAGATTTTCTTGCTAAGGAGTAGATAGTGAGCTGTCTTATAATCAATGGTATCTGTTCAGTTAACTGATCTATTCTTCTCAGCATCAAACCCACCCTTCAGCACTTCGGGATGCTTGAACTAGCTGTGGGAACCCCAGACCCCACACACCCATGGTCCAGGGTATCTTGGTCAGCTCTGCCAGTGGGAGGCTGACAGGGAGACAGGTGGGGAAACAGAGAGAGGAATTACTTTCCAGTTCTTGACAGCATTGCTTAGATAACAGCAGACAGTAGTAGCCTCTGCCTCCAGATTCCTTTTTTGTTTTTAATTTTTATTGGAGTATAGTTGATTTTGTGTTAGTTTCAGGTGAATCAGCTATCCACATACATATATCCACTCTTTTTTATTTTCCCATATAGGTCATCACAGAGTATTGAGTTCCCTGTGCTATATGAATGCCCTTGGTGGTTAATCTATTTTATATACAGCAGTGTGTATACGACCATCCCAATCTCGCAATTTATCCTTACCTTCTCTACCTTTCTCCCCTGATAACCGTAAGTTTTCTTTTTACATCTGTGACTCTAATCCTGTTTTGTAAATAAGTTAATTTGTACCATTTTTTTAGATACCCCATATAAGTGATATCATATTTGGTTTTCTCTTTCTTATTTCACTTAATATAATCTCTAGGCTCATCCATGTTGCTGCAAATGGTAATATTTCATTCTATTTTATGGCTTATATTCCATTGTATCTAGCTCCCCTGGCGTCTCAGTGGTAAAGACACTACTGATTGCATTGCAATCTGCTTGCAATGCAGAAGATGCAGGTTCGATCTCTGGGTTGGGAAGATCCCCAGGAGAAGGAAATGGCAACCCATTCCAGTAGTCTTGCCTGGAAATCCCATGGACAGAGAAGCCTGATGATCTACAGTCGATGGGGTCACAAGAGTCAGACACGACTTAGCAACTAACCAACCAACCATGCACTGTATATGCATACCACCTCTTCGTTATCTGTTCATCTGTTGATGGACATTTAGGTTGCTTCCATGTCTTGGTTATTGTAAACAGTGCTGCTATGAACACTGGGGTGCATATATCCTTTTAAACCATGGTATTCTCTGACTATATACCCAGGAGTGGGGCTGCTGGGTCATATGGCAGCTCTATTTTTAGTTTTATAGGGAGCCCCCATCCTTTCTGACCAGTGTGAGGTGACATCTTGTTGCAGTTTTGATTTGCATTTCTCTAATAAATTAGTGATACTGAGCATATTTTCATGGGCTTAGCCTTCAGATTATTTTGGCAATTCCAGAACCAGCCATAGACTGGGCCCCTAGAGAGATGCCACACTATGAGCCATGCTACGCTCACCTTGGCCACATTGTGACCCCTAAGCTCAAGCACCAGCCACACAGGACCAAGCACCTAGGTTTGGTGAACCTACCTCTTCTTATCCCCTACTGTGGTAACCACTAACTCTACTATATATATCTAGGTAACTTCAGCATCTAGGTTTTGCACATTTAGCCTTCTAACACCTTCTTCATCAATTCCTGTATTACATCACCTCAGCTGGAAATACCTGGTATGGTTCACCCTTCCTTATATGAACCCTGCCTAACATAATGTCTCAGATTAGATGAAATAAAACACCTTGAAAGTATTCAAGTAATCTAAATACTCTGTTTATCTTTACTTACACAGTTTCTATAATATAAACCACTTTATATAGATAATTTTCCTCAATTATCCATTTCTTCAATTTAGAGCTTCAGCGCTTATTTTCTGTACAATCTTTCTAGCCTTTACAGTTTCACTATAACAGGTTATCTGACTTCATATTATCTTTGTAGCTTCTACCAACCTCATTCACTCAAAATTTTATCTATAATAGGTAACCATATACAAAGGAATATACACAGGTTTACCAAGTGCAAACTGCACCTTTGCTTTGAAATGACTCATCTGTTGAAGATGAGTCTTGATAATAGTGGGAGATATAATTTTGAATATGCTTATGATAAAATATTTTCATGCATTTAAATTGCCCTGAATAAATTCATATGTTACTGCAGATAAGAGAACTTCCTGGATTTAATGTTTCTCCCTAAGAAAGTTCTCTTTTGTGAAAAGATTTTTTTTTTTAATTGAACTACAGTTGACATTCAATATTGTGTTAGTTTCAGGGGTACTACATAATTGTTTGATATTTGCATACATTATGAAGTGATCACCACAATAGCTCTAATAGCCATCTGTTCCTACACAAAGTTATTAAAATATTATTCACCATATTTCTATGCTGTCTATTACATTCAGTGACTACTTTATTATACAACTGGAGGTTTATGCTCTTCAATCCCTTCACCTATTTCACCTACTCCCTCACACCTCTTCCTTCTGGCAAATACCCATTTGCTCTCTGTATCTATGAACCTATTTTCACTTTGTTAATTTTTTTGATTCCACGTATAGGTGAGATCATGCAGTAGTCATCTTTCTCTGTATGACTTATTTCACTTAGCATAATACCCACTAGACTCATCCATGTTATTGCAAATGACAAGATTTCATATTTTATGTCCGAGTGTTCACATCTTCCTGTCTGTGTGTGTGTGTGTGTGAGAGAGAGAGAGAGAGTGTGTGTCTAACTCCCAGTTGACCCCAGAGGCATGAGCAGTAAATGCCTACTGTGTGCTACCCGAGGTTATAGTTGCTACACAGTAAGTAATGCCAGCTCACACCAGACAGGTTCTGCACCATCATTTGGCTGCCTGATTGGACCTGGAAATTTTGTCTAGGGTTTGGAGGGACACTCAGGAATTTCAACCTGCTCAAGTATCAGGATCAGTGCTCTCCCTGATTTCAAGGGTTAGATGGAATAATTTGAAGAGAAAAGGTCTGGGATCCAGAAATTGAATTCAAGGTCTGATTTTGCGGCAGACTGGCTATCTGCCGCACTTGGACAACTCCTTAACTTCTTTCACTTCAGGCTTTCCATTTATAAAATGGGGATAACAGCACTTGCTTCTGGCATTCTACAGTGATTAACTAGCATCACACAGGTAAGATGTATGTCTAAAGCCAAACATATGTGTTGTGGGTCAAACTGTGTTACCCAGAGAGATGTGCTGAAATTCTAACCCCAGATAGCATGAGGTCGTATTCAAAGCTATCTGGGGTTAGAATTTCAGCACATCTCTCTGGGTAATACAGTTTGACCCACAACACATATGTTTGGCTTTAGACATACATCTTACCTGTGTGATGCTAGTTAATCACTGTAGAATGCCTGAAGCAAGTGCTGTTATCCCCATTAGGTTCTGGAGAAGGCAATGGCACCCCACTCCAGTACTCGTCTGGAAAATCCCATGGATGGAGGGGCCTGGTTGGCTGCAGTTCATGGGGTCGCTAGGAGTTGGACACGACTGAGCAACTTCACTTTATTTTTTCACTTTCATGCATTGGAGAAGGAAATGGCAACCCACTCCAGTGTTCTTGCCTGGAGAATCCCAGGGACAGGGGAGCCTGGTGGGCTGTCGTCTACAGGGTCGCACAGAGTCGGACACGACTGAAGTGACTTAGCAGCAGCAGCAGCAGCAGCAGTAGGTAGGTTCTAATTCAATGACTGTTGTCCCTATAGTAGAGGTACATTTGGAGACATACATAGGGAAGAAGGTCATGTGACTATGAAGACAGACACTGCAGTTATGCATAGACAACAAGGCTGCTTATTTAACTTATATGCAGAGTACATAATGGAAAATGCTGGGCTGGATGAAATTCAAGCAGTAATCAAGATTCCCAGGAGAAATATCAACAGCCTCAGATATGTAGATGATACCACCACTCTAATGGCAGAAAGTGAAGAAGAACTAAAGAGCCTCTTGATGAAGATGAAAGAGGAGAGTAAAAAAAAAGCAGGCTTGAAACTCCACATTCAAAAAACTAAGATCATGGCATCCGGTCCCATCACTTCATGGCAAATAGAAGGTGAAAAAGTGGAAACAGTGAACACTCTTCTTTTCTTGGGCTCGAAAATCACTGTAGACAGTGACAGCAGCCATGAAATTCAAAGACACTTGCTCCTTGGCAAACCTAGGCAGCATTATTAAAAAGTGGAGACATCACTTTGCCAACAAAGGTCAACATAGTCAAAGCTATGGTTTTTTCCAGTAGTCATGTATGGATGTGAGAGTTGGGCCATAAAGAAGGCCGAGGGCCAAAGAATTGATGCCTTCAAACTGTGGTGCTGGAGAAGACTCTTGAGAGTCCCTTGGACTGCAAGGAGATCAAACCAGTCAATCCTAAAGGAAATCAACCCTGAATGTTCACTGGAAGGACTGATGTTGAAGCTGAATCACCAATACTTTGGCCACCTGATGCGAAGAACTGACTCATTTGAAAAGACCCTGATGCTGGAAAAGACTGAGAGCAGGAGGAGAAGAGGGCAGCAGAGGACAAGATGGTTGGATGGCATCACCAACTCAAAGTACATGAAAGTTAAGTCAGTCACTCAAGCATGTCCAACTGTTTGCAACCCCATGGACTATACAGTCCATGGAATTCTCTAGGCCAGAATATTGCAGTGGATAGCCATCCCTTCTCCAAGTGATCTTCCCAACCCAAGGATCAAACCTTGCAGGCGGATTCTTTACCAGCTGAGCCACCAGGGAAGCCTCAGTGGACATGAGTTTGAGCAAACTCTGGGAGATAGTGAAGGACAAGGAAGCCAGGTGTGCTGCAGTCCATGGGATCACAAAAAACTGAATATGACTTAGCAACTGAGCAACAACAAACTGTAGACCACTGATGCTAAGACCTACCACTAAGAATGGCTGGTAGGTACCAGAAGCCAGGAAAAGGCAAGGAAAGGTCCTTCCCTAGAGCCTTCAGAGGGCGTGTGACCCTATAGACAATTGATCTTAGGCTCTCAGCTTCCATAGCTGTGAACAGACAAGCTTCTGTTGTTTTAAGCCCCTCAGTTTATTGTACTTTGTCAAGGCTAGCTTCAGGGATGGAGGTAATAGGTATTGTGCTAAATTACGAATTTTGCAAGAAAGAGTCAACTTAATCATGAGTATAAATGACCCACCTTTGGGGACTTCAGAAAATCTGGGGAATACGAACAGTTTTTCCACAGGTGGAATAACTAAGCTTGTATAGTTTGAGTATTAGTATTAACTTGATTTTACTTCATTAACTTGAACCCAACTGCAATCTCCTGAATAAAGTTCAGGAGATTTTTCTTTACTCAGTGGAGCCGTGATATATAAAATATCTAATAATCACCGCTATTTCTAAGTACTGTCCATGGTGTTTTTAGTGTTCTTTAGAAGTTTCAATTAGTTAAAATTCCAAGAACACTGTGAAGTACTGGATCACTCGGGGCTTAATCAGGTCTGACCAGGAAAACACTATCTTGAATATTTAAAACAGAACAGATAGGAGGCCAACAAGGGATGCTGAAACACTCTGGAGTCACAGCATCAGGATGGAAGTCAGTGGGAATGTAAATTAGTCCAGCCACTATGGAGAACAGGATAGAGGTTCCTTAAGAAACTAAAAATAGAACCACCATGTGACCCAGCAATCCCACTCCTGGGTATATATCTGGAGAAAACCATAACTTAAAAAGATACACAGATACACGTACCCCAATGTTCACTGCAGCACTGTTTACAATAGCCAGGACACGGAAGCAACCTAAATGTCCATGGATAGATGAATGGAGAAAGAAGATGCGGTCCATGTAAACAGTGGAATACTACTCAGCCATTAAAAGGAATAAACTGTGCCGTTTGCAGAGACATGGATGGACCTAGAGACCATCATACAGAGTGAAGTAAGTCAGAGAGACAAAAAAATATATCATATATTAACACATACATGTGAAATCTAGAAAAGTGGTATAGATGAGTCTATCTGCAAAGGAGAAACAGAGACACAGATGTAGAGAACAAACGTATGGACACCAAGCGGGGACGGGGGCATGGGATGAACTGGGAGACTGGACTGACCTAGACACGACCATGTAGAGAACAGATAACTAAGGAGAGCCTATTGTATAGACAAGGCTCTGTGGTGACCTAAACGGGAAGGAAATCCAGAAAGAGTGGCTATGTGTACACGTATAGCTGATTCACTTTCTGTACAGCATAAACTAACAGAGCAGTGTAAAGAAACTATACTCCAATAAAGTTTTAAAAAAAAGAAAGGAAGCTGCTGTCACCCCTGGGCCGGAAGGACAAAGGGAGGAGGCAGTGCTGCAAGAGGCCGGGGGCAGGGGTCGGGGGTCAAGGTCAGGACGGAGCCACGGCAGGCTGCACCAAGCGAGCTGGAGCTGTGGGGAACTGAAGGGAGCCTGGCCCAGACGGGCGCAGGGGAAGAGACGTGCCCGGCGGTCTCCTTCCCCGACCCCACCCCGTCCCGCCACCTGCTGGCTGAACTGAGTCGGAGGCGGAAGGGCACGCCCTGTGCCGCCCAGAGCAGAGCAGAGGCAGCGGCTGGCGGCAGGCAGGCTGGTACCGCTTCCACCTCACTTCCACGGTGAAAGGCTGAGGACCCGAGGGATAAAGCCACGTGCCTAAGGCCGGTCGGCCGGGCCTGAGATTCGAACCTCTAGTGCAGTTTGCCCCGGGGCTCCTGCCCACTCACAATGTGCTGCACTGGGCTCGGGAGGAAAGTGGAGGTGGGGAGTCCATCGTGAAGATTACCATAACCGTCCACAGGCCAGGAGGTAAAGACCTGTATTAGACCGGTATCTGTAAAACTGAATAAAATAGGTTTCCTTGAGAAATATGACCAAGGCAAGAATTATTTGTTTAAGAAAAAGGAAGGATCTTTTGGTCATTAAAAAATATTTGAAAACAGAGAGAGACAATTTATTGAACTGCCACAGTATTCAAGTCAGAAAATGACTGAGGCAACATGATGAGATTTTTTTAATTCCCATTATCATTATAACAAATTGCACCTCCATGAAATAGCTTGAGACGTTTCTGAAAGTTTGCACTTCCTTTTGTGAAACTTTGCAAGTTGCTTCTCTTTTAAGGCTTCCTTTTTTCATCTGCCTTAAGGCACATGCTGGCTATGCTATTCTCAATAAGCAATAGTATTCTAAGGTTTTTTTTTGTTTGTTTTTTGGCTTTTTCCTTTGCAACTCCGAGCCATAAGCCTGAGATGACAGTAGTGAAATCAGAAGTGTTGATTCATGTACAATTTACTTTCTCTTCTGGGGGTATAAAATAAAATAACAAAGAGTTAATTAGACTAGGAAAAACTGTTGCATTTTTCTTTCTTTTTTAAATGATGTGTTAGCTAAGTTTAATTAAGAAAATCAACAAGTCTACTAAAAATGATAATTACTTGAATTATGGGTGATACAAATGTTTTCTAAAAATATAAGTTGCAGAAAGGAAAAAACAGCTGAAGGAAACATAAATGTTCTTTCCAATGGATGTGGCATATGGGAGAGAGACTGCATATACAGATTAACTAGAGCAGATATTGCAATTTCATCAAACCAAAGGCCAATCTGTATTGATTTAGGTAACCCTGAATTTTCTTTCACTTCAACAGCTGCATTTTCCCATTGCTCCGAATTATCCAGATGATTGTTTTAGCCATCTGCTTTACTGTGCTTGTGGAAATGAACATAAGGTGCAACGGTTTCCATTTCATGCCGGTGAGCTAAAGCAAGACCATCCAGTAAGGGCCACTGGGGCAGTCCTTCCACATGAGACACTATCTAATGGCCACCTTCTCTGTGTCAGTAGTGGGATATGAGGAGGATGTGTGTGGGTCTTTGGCACTGGAAACGTATTGGATACAGGTGTCTGAATGGCTTGAATTATGGATAAAAAATTCCTGTCACAGACAAATACCATATGATATCACTTTATGTGGAATCTAAAACAAATGATACAAATGGACTTGTTTAAAAAGAGAAACAGATTCACAGACACAGAAGACAAACGTATGGTTACCAGCGGGGAGGAAGATGGGAAGGGATAGTAGGGAGGTTGGGACTGATATGTACGCACTAATATATTTTAAATGGATAACCAACAAAGTCCTACTGTATAGGACACGGAACTCTGCTCAATATCTTATAATAACTAAACTGGAAAAGAATTTGAAAAAGAATACATGTATATGTATAACCAAATCACTCTGCTCTACTCCTGAAACTAACACAACATTGTAAATCAACTGGACTTAAAAAAATAAAATTAAAAAAAAATTTTAAGAAAAAATAATCCACTAGACTATTACTGACACTTCAGGAAATATCAGAAAAAGACATTTTTTTTTAAATGAGGACAGTTTTTTCTAACATAGTATCAGAGGAGAAAATGCATAGGAAATAAGACTAGGAGACAAAATGGTTGTTATGGTTTTGGAATCTTGATTTCTTTTTCCCTTGTTTTCCAGTGTTCTTATAATATGCTTATGATGTTAGTTTTGTAGTTTAAAAATGTTTATAGCTCCTTCACTGAAGCTTTTAAAAAAAGCTTTAAGCTTTTTTCATGTTCCCTTTCTCACTACTTCTTGCATGTATACTCTGTGCTCCTTTTCTTTCAGTTTGTAATTAAACATTTATTTGTACAATTTACTGATTAATGCTTGTCCTCTGCTAAGCTCCTCAAATGCAGAACTCTTGTCAATGCCTTTTATCCCCAGTACCTGGCATATGACATACACTTCATTTAAAAAAAAATAATAATCTTGACTAATGAATAAATGAGAGAACAGAAAAAAAATGAGGACATTTTAAGAGACCTCTGGAACAATATCAACTGTACTAATAGTTGCATTATAGGGGTCGCAGAGAAGAGAGAAAGAAGGGGCTGGGACATACATGAAGACATAACAGCTAGAAAATTTCCTAACCTGTGAAAGGATACAGACATCCAGGTCCAGAAAGCACAGAGAGTCCTGAGTAAGATGCACTGAAAGAAGTCAGCCCAAGACACATGATAGTTAAAACAGTAAAAATTTAAAAGAAAGAGAAAATGTTAAAAGTAGCAGAGACAAAGTGACCAGTTACATGCAAATGAATTCCCATAAGATAGTCAACTGACTTTTCAGCAAAACTCTCCAAACCAGAAGGGAGTCGCACGATGTCATCAAAGTGGTGAGAGGGAAAAACCTACAACCAAGAGCTTTCTACCTGGCAATGCTATCATTTAGATCTGAAGGAAAGAAGAGTTTTACAGATAAGCAAAAGCTAAGCATTCAGTACCACTGAACAGTCTTCACAAGAATGTTAAAAGGAGCTTCTAGGAGACCTCATGTGAAGAGTTGACTCACTGGAAAAGACTCTGATGCTGGGAGGGATTGGGGGCAGGAGGATAAGGGGACGACAGAGGATGAGATGGCTGGAGGGCATCACCGACTCGATGGATGTGAGTTTGAGTGAACTCCGAGAGTTGGTGATGGACGGGGAGGCCTGGCGTGCTGCGATTCATGGGGTCGCAAAAAGTCGGACATGACTGAGCGACTGAACTGAACTGAACTGATGAGGCTTCCCTGGTGGTTCAGACGGTAAAGCGTCTGCCTGCAATGCTGGAGACCCGGGTTCAATCCCTGGGTTGGGAAGATCCCCTGGAGAAGAAAATGGAAAACCACAGCAGTACTCTTGCCTGAAAAATTCCATGGATGGAGGAGCCTGGTAGGCTACAGTCCATGGGATCGCAAAGAGTCGGACATGACTGAGTGACTTCACTTTCTTTCCTTATGAGCAGAAAAGTCCTCAACTCGAAATGTGAATATTACAAAATGAAAAACCTCATTGGCAAAGGCAAACGTACACTAGACCAACCACTTATAAAGCTAATAGGATGGTTAAAAGACGAAAGTAGTAAAATCATTTATATCTACAATAAGTAGTGAAGGGAGACAAAAAAAAGTAAAATACGGTGTCAAACGTTTAATGTGTGTGAGGGTATTGAAATGTAGGGTTGTTAGAATGCTTTTGAACTTAAGACATCATCAACTTAATCACACACACACACACACACGTTGCTGTCTAGCTGTGTCGGACTCTTTGTGACCCCATGGATTATAGCATGCTAGTCTCCTCTGTCCTCCTCTATCTCCCAGAATTTGCTCAAATTCAAATCCTTTGAGTCAGAGATGCTATCTAATCATCTCATCCTCTGCTGCCCCCTTCTTTTGCCTTCAGTCTCTCCCAGCAACAGGGTCTTTTCCAATGAGTTGGCTCTTTACATCAGGTGGCCAAAGTATTGGAGCTTCAGAGTCAGCAACAGTCCTTCCAATGAATATTCAGAGTTGACTGCCTTTAGGATTGACTGGCTTGATCTCCTTGCTGTCCAAGAGACTCTCAAGAATCTTCTCCAGCACCACAGTTCAAAAGCATCAATTCTTCAGTGCTCAACCTTCTTTATGGTCCAACTCTCACATCCATAGATGACTACTGGAAAAACCATAGCTTTGATTCTATGGACCTTTGTCAGCAAAGTGATTTCTCTACTTTTAAATACACTTTCTAGGGTTGTTATCGCTTTCCTTCCAAGGAAGAAGCATCTTTGAATTTCATGACTACAGTCACTGTCTGAAGTGATTTTGAAGCCCAAGGAAATAAAATCCACCACTGCTTCCACTCTGCCCTTTCGGTTTGCCATGAAGAGATGGGACCAGATGTCATGATCTTAGTTTTTGAATGTGGAGTTTCAAGCCAGCTTTTTCACTCTCTTTTTTTCACCTTCAAGAGGCTCTTTAGTTCTTCTTCACTTTCTGCCATTAGAGTGGTATCATCTGCATATCTGAGGTTGTTGATCTTTCTCCCGACAATCTTGATATGTAGATACATCACTCTTCTGGGCATGCTTGTCTATTAACTCATCTCGGCTAAACCCACCTGATGGTCCAGTGCTCCACCTGGTCTTCCTCTTTCCCCTGACACCAGCAAGCTCTCCTGGACTTGTTTCCATGGTGACGGCAGAGGTTCAGTAGAGAGGGTAAGTCTCTATACACATGCCTAAGTCAACCTCTTCTGCTTGCACAGGGGGCTAACATTCTGTTGGACAAAGCACGCTCCGTGACTGACCAGCCCTAGTGTCACGGGGCCGAGCAGGTCACGCTGCCCATGTTGGGGTGAGGGAAGGCGCAGAGAGAGGGGAGGCTGAAGCCTTGCAACCCTGTGAATCTGCTGCCTTCAGGCGACTGTGGTGAGCCGGGAACCAGGACCACAGAGCCTCTGACGACGGAAGTTTACTGCCTTTCCTATGTACCTGGGAAGTGAACTTCCTGCAGTTCCTCCATAAATTTTGGAACTTCTTGTGATTCTGTGGCTGGCCTTCATGTAAGGTTTGAGCCTATTCAAAATGAAAAAGTCATTATTTCGAAACTATAGGAGTACTCGCAGAGCAGACAAACATAAATTTTTTTACAGCAGCAGGCAGAATCATTTACATTGAATCGTATTTCTCTCTCCCTCCTCAGTTCTAATATTCCTCTTCATATTTCAGCTGAAGGTTTAATTTTTCATTTCGACACTGTGGTTCAACCTCCTCTTCAATAGCTTATATGTATAGAAAGCATATTTTATAAATCTCAGTAATGGATCTTTTTGTTCTTTGAAAAGAAAATCAGACATTAACAGTATTTCAACAAGTGCATTCATATGCTGAGGTTTTCTCAACAGACACTTTTTTCTCGATTTCTCTCCTTTGCATGTAGATTTGTGACTGTATTCATAAGTTCTGAAATATAGTTGGTCCTCAATAAATGTCTGTTGAATAAATAAATGAATGTGCTAACATATGTTTGAGCATCCATCAATTCTCAATCAGCAATGCCCACAGAGGAAAGCTGATACTGGTCATAAAATATGTAAACAAAATTATTTCCACCCCAACTGCAGCAACCAGAAGGAATGGATGGTCCAAGATCTTTACATCTTTCATACCAAAATTTCACATCATCACGAGAAGATGAATCCCAGGAATGAACAGACTTAGCTAAGAGCAAGTGTGGTTCATCAGAGCTTTTATAACAGTGAAAACCTTCATCGGTAAGGGAATCTGTCATAGAATGCAAACTTCTAAAATTTTGAACAGGAGGATAGTTCTTTACAATGTTGTGTTAGTTCCTGCTGCACCATGTGAATCAGCTCTATGAACACACATATCCTCTTCCTCCTGAGCCTCCCTCCTAGCACCCCACCCCACCCCTCTAGGTCATCACAGAGTGACTGGCTGAGGATGCAAAGTTTAAAATGGCCAGTGTGAGGTATTGTAGGAATTTTTTTTTTTAAAGAAAGATACAAAATTATATGATCAATATATTTACATTTAGGCAAAGATTTACATAAAAGCTATAAATGAATGCACAAAAAATGGTAGTGGTTGTGTTTTCATAGTGCTTGCAGATGGAGGGCTTTTTCTCTTTGATTTCTAAACTTTCTCTGACTTGTTTTTACTTTTTAAAATTTGCACAGAAGAGAAAAGAAAGTACAAACTAAACCTCCAGTTTACCCCCTTGGTAAACTATCTGTAAAACTCCAATCTTACAAAAATGTATTCAATGAATCTAGACATAACATGCTACCAACGTTCTGCCCACTTGGTAGACTTGGGAGATGGCACCCAGGAGAGTAATGTTCATGGAAGAGTCATGTCCACAATCCTTTACCTGCAATTCTGAAATCGAAAATGTCTGAAGACTAAAGCATTTGGCAAAGCATCTGATGGCAAAATCTGACCAGAACTGATCAGGGGCTACCTTTGCCACTTGGAGTGAATATTCCTCTGTCTCACTGCAGACAGATAAGTGTGTTGACTGCAGGATGCTGTCCAGTCTCTGATGTGTGAGGTAGTATGTGGCATATTACCCACATTACCTTCCAAAATCTAAAAGCTCAGGATGCAAGCGTTTTCTAGAAAGGATTATGGGCTTTATTATTTCTTCTTCAGGGTCAGTAACATGGTAACAACAGCAAGTCTCATCATAATGTGACTATAGTCTCCAGAGATACCATTTTCACGTCCACTCCGTGTCAGACAACATCTTCCTTTCAGGGGGACTCCTCTGTATACTCTTATTCATTTAATCGTCACAACAATGCTGTGAAGAAGCTTTTACCATCTCAGCTTTAGGGTGGAAGCAGGGATGTTTTGAGAGCCGTAACTGACTGCCACAGTCACACCGTGGCCCGCAGTGCTGTTGGCACTGGGGAGGCCTCCCTGGAGCACTTCGGCAGTGGAGACGACCTTACTTCTCGATTGTGACTCTATCTAGGGGCTTCCCAGGTGGTGCTGCGCCAATGCAGGAGATGCAACAGACTTAGGTTTGATCCCTGGGTTGGGAAGATCCCCTGGAGAAGGAAATGGCAACCCCCTCCAGTACTCTTGCCTGGAAAATTCCATGGACAGAGGAAACTGGTTGCTACAGCCCATGGGGTCACAAAAAGTCAGACGTGACTGAGCACACAGCACATACATCATTCATTCTATAATACTTCCCTTCCTTGCTTAGGGAAACTCCACTTCTGTACCTCTTCGCGGTCCCTTAGCCCTGATTTAGGGCAGGCAGCCATTCATCTCATCAACTGGCCGATCTCTAAAGCGCCCAGTGTTGAATATTCTGGTCTTCCCAGCTTTGCTAGGAAAGAGATGTATCATTTACAAAGCAGTTTCTGTGTGTCAGGGACACAGCTGTCCATGCAGCATCTTTCATGTTCCCATCAGGAATCAAGGTAGATATTATTATTTTCATTTTTGGGTGAAGATCTCAGAACTGTTCTGAAAAAAACTACAGTCTATTGAGTGACAACATAATACACAGTGCTTATCAAAGTACAGTTGACTGATGAAAGTCCTCTCAGAATCATGGAGACCCCTGTTCCCCTTGCCAGGCCAACCAAATCAAAATATCTGGAGACGGAGCCCTGGCGCCTGCATGTAAGATGCTCCTCACAGGGAATGCAGACACTGGAAGGTTTGAACCTGGCCTGGCAGGAAACCAAACTGCCTGGCGTTCCTATCGAGACCCCTCCACATCCTGGCTGAGTGACCTTCACTGAGTCTCTTACACTCCCTGGGCCTCCAATGTCTTATGTATAAGGTGGGTCCACTCACCTTCATGCCTCGTCAGTTGCGGAGGATGAACAAAGTACCCTATGATGTGATGTTCTCGCTTACCGTAAGACAGACATTCAAGAAATGATGTTGAAAAGTGGACAGAGTGAATAAGTAAAAGAATGAATAAATAAACTAAAACCTATCTGACTTTTCTGGCTGTGCTGGCTATGCTAATTTGCCTGGGTGTCTCTTTTTTTAATTTCCCGCAAAGCCTGCCTGTTGACTTAACTTGGAGGAGGCATGCTTAAAGACTAAATATCTCTCTTGTACACTTAATGCCGCTTTATTTGTGCTTGGATCTGAGTTCACACAAAACCACGATCAAGTGAGATCAAAGAAGATGTTTGCAGGCATTGATGGTCCACACTGGCATTTCTGAGCTTGCTCACAGTGATGGAAACACTCGAGAAAATCCTGAGGTTAGAGCAACCCAGGCCTCACCTGTAAATAATGTTATTGGGTGTCTAGAAAAAACCTTTGAGCATAGTTGGCCTTTTCATGATGCAAGCCCCTGGCAGGGAGGTGGTTTCTGTGTTTTATCATGCTCTCGGTCATAAAATGACAAATTCTGGCCCCAAGAAATCTATGACTGGCTTTGGTCATTTCTGAAGTTTTCTTTGGCTATTTTTAGAAGTTGATAATCTATCCTGAAATACCAAACGTTTGGTTCATGAAGCAGAGGGATACTGCATCTCATTAATCATCTTTCTCATATAAAATGAGCTAGTTTTACGACTCCACTTTTCAGATGGGAGAATTTAGGCAGTGTCTTGAGGCCAAGTGCCATTTGAGTAGCAGGCTTCCTGTTCTTCAGTCCCAAGCCATTTGTGCAGACATGTAAAGGTTACGTTTCTAATCTCAAAAGCTTTCATGTGTTGTTTCTTTGTTTTGTTTTTAAAGAAAATTGATGAATGTGTACTAAGATATTTTCGCTGATTCTTTTAGAGGGCAGATCTTATCCGTGTACCATTTTGTTTCTCTTACCACTGAACTGGCAAGTGCCTTCACTCGCGTAGTCAGTGACGGGGGCTCAAAGTCCCTGTATTGTGGGGCTGTGCTGCTTGGTCGTGTCCAGCTCTACGTGACTGCGTGGACTGCAGTCTGCCAGGCTGCTCTGTGCGTGAAACTTTCCAGGCAAGAATACTAGAGTGGGTTGCCGTTTCCTCTTCCAAAAGTCCCCATGGATAGACTTTAATCTGTACACAATCTGTGAAGAATCATTCTCAGAAATTCAAGTTGAAGCCATTAGGAGAATTTAGTATTTCAGATTCTCTGCCTACACCTGTGTTGCATAATTCTGAGACCCCACTTCTCAGAGTCTTCTTTTTATCACAGTTGACCCACAGACCATGTGGGGGCTAGGGAGTGCCAGCTGCCATGCAGTTGAAAATCCATGTATAACTAACTATACAGTCAGCCCTTCTGTTCAGGGTTCTGCATCTTTGGAGTCAACTAACTTCGGACCATGTAGTACCATAGTACATATTTACTGAAAAAATATCTGTGTATAAGAGGACCCACACAGGTCAAACCCATGTCGTTCAAGGGTCTACTGCGTATCGATATATTATCCATAACAAGCATCAGAATATAGTGTGGAGAACACAGAGAAGCTGAAGGTAGAAAACATATGCATCAGTTTTACCCAGATTGTAATAATCTTAAAAACAACAACAACAACAGGAAAAAAGCATAGACTGGGCTTCCCAGGTGGCTCAGAGGTGAAGAATGCCCCTGCCAATGCAGGAGACGGGTTTGAACTCTGGTCCGGGCACATTTCACGCGCTGCAGAGCAGCAAAGCCCGTGTGCCCCAGCGACTGAGCCCACATCCCAGAACCAGTGCTCTGCAACGCAAGAAGCCACCGTGATGAGAAGCTTGCCCACTGCTGCTAAGAAAGTAGCCCCCACTCGCCACAACCAGAGGAAGCCCGTGCAGCAACAAAGACCCAACACAGACAAAAATAAATAGCTAATTAATTTTAAAAAATAACTGAAGGGCAACAGAGTTGGGGATGCCTGGGTTTGTGCTCCAGACTTTGCTTCATACACCAACTGCACAGCCTTGAGCAGCTTCTGCTGATCCTTGTTAGAAACAAAAGGACAATTCCCAAATGGAGTCACTTATGCTAAGCCCCACTTCATCAAACTGAGACTTAGCTTCTCTTACAGTCTCAGCTCTCCAGGAAATGGAATCTTGAACCAGTCAATCAGGAGTCACCTGATCAACACCAAGTGTTTGGTCTGCCTGATGGACCCCTAGGAGCCCCTGAAGGAAAGTACTCTTGCAGTCAGGAACCCACTTTCTGTCTGGCATAACGTCCTTGTTCTGGCTCCCTATCAAAGTCTTCCATCTTGAACAACTTCCTGGAGCTCCTTTCTGTCTGACAGATGGGATGCCGTCTGATTTGAATCAATGTTTGCTCAGATAAACTTCTAGAATTTTTAACATGCCTCAGTTTATTTTTTGACACCCTTTGTGGAATAAAGGCTTCTGGGAGTGATAACAAGACAATGTAGAGTTGGTGTATATCAGTGCATGGTGTGCACAACACGTGAAGTTCCCAAGCTGCAAACTACCATATTATGTGCTGGCTGAGAGCCTGGGCTAAGGTCTTAGGTGACCCAAGGTTACATCTATGGCTGCTGCTCACTGTGTGGTTTGGGGTGAGTTAAGCACCTTTCTGGGCTTCGGTTCCCTGACCTGTAAATGGAGATAATAACAGCAGCTACTTCACGGGGCTGCTGGGAGAAGCCGATGTATTAATACGAGCGGTGCATGAGGCGCAACGCAGAGCAAGTGCATCGGGAAGGGTCTGCCGTCCTCATCCTCGTCCCGACTCTAGACTGACACTTCACACTTACGGAAGTTGTCTAACATGATCACCACTGTGGCATTTACTGTGCTATTCAATAAAGGATTGCGTCAGTCCCTTTCTTCAAAAAGTTTCCCCCTAAAAGGTTCTAAGTTACAGTTGCAGATCACCCTCTAAAAGCATCTACTTGATTATTTCTAAATTCCAAAGCAATTTAGAACATTTTTTTTTTTTTTACATATCTGCCCCTTCCATCTAAATTTCCAACCCCTGGAGTACAGATAGTATTTAACACCACACAGAACCCAACAAAGATTATTTCAATAATTGACACAACTGCTTAGCAGTATTGTGTAGAAAATATGAAACCTTTTTGTTAGGTCAAGGTCTTTGGGATGAATGGTGATCTGCAGCTTTCTGAGTGTTCCTACCTTAATTTCAAGGCTGATAAAATCCTTTTCTCCACAGGGATTCTGTCTTGGGTGAGGATTTAAAAGGAGCCTGGCTTTCTAGGGCTCCTCTCTTTCCAGGCTCAATCTGAGCCTTGCCCTTTACGAACATCAAATTCATTTTGGATAAGCAGGAAAAGAGAGGCAAAGATTATGCTTCTTCAAAAGGCTTAAGCAGCATCCAGCCAAGCAGTTTCCCCATAGGACATAACTTGGTTCTTCCCACTGCTTGGTCTTTAAGGCACCACGCATGAACGGAGAGGCAGCGACCCCAACAGACTTGTGGAAAGATCCAGGGCCCAGCCCTGCCCTGTGCTCTCTCTCTTTTTTTTTTTTTTT
This sequence comes from Bos indicus x Bos taurus, assembly GCF_003369695.1. NCBI lineage: Eukaryota > Metazoa > Chordata > Mammalia > Artiodactyla > Bovidae > Bos > Bos indicus x Bos taurus. Next base: position 39,208,179 of record NC_040102.1, read on the forward strand.
TACTATTGGAGTGTAGTTAAAATATTGTATTAGTTTCAGGTGTACAGCAAAGTGACTCAGTTGTGCATATACACATAGCCGTTCGTTTTCAGATTCTTTTCCCATATAGGTCATTACAGAATATTGAGTTCCCTGTGCTCCACAGTAGGTCCTTGTTGATTATCTATTTTATGTATAGTCGTGTGTATATCGGAGAAGGCAATGGCACCCCACTCCAGTACTCTTGCCTGGAAAATCCCATGAATGGCGGAGCCTGGAAGACTGCAGTCCATGGGGTCGCTGAGGGTCAGACACAACTGAGCGACTTCACTTTCACTTTTCACTTTCATGCATTGGAGAAGGGAATGGCAACCCACTCCAGTGTTCTTGCCTGGAGAATCCCAGGGAGGGGGGAGCCTGGCGGGCTGCCGTCTATGGGGTCGCACAGAGTCAGACACGACTGAATCGACTTAGCAGCAGCAGCAATGCAGCAGCAGCAGCAGTTTGTATATGTCAATCCCAAATTCCTAATTTATCATTTCTCCCCATGTTTTCTCTTTGATAACCATACGTTTGATTTTGAGTTCTTTAAGTCCATTTCTTTTGTAAATAAGTTCATTTGTATCACTTTTTAAATTACATTCCATACGAACTCTGTCTTAAATTCTGTGAATGCCCCTCGCATCTTTCCAATGCATTCTTCCTTTTTTCTCAAAGTGAGCAATGTTTATTTCTGATGCTTGCAACAAACGTCATCTTAGCAAATATATTTATGGAGCACTTACTTTAAGTCTAACCTGGGGCCACGTGCTTTTTTATCTCCGAATCTTCATGATAGAGTACTCCTGTTATCAGCCTGTATTTTACAGATGGGGAAGCTAAGGCAGAGAGAGGTCACATGACTTTCCACAAGTTACACAACGTAGAAAAACTGTAGTTTGAACCCACACAGACTGGCTTCAACATGCCTGCGGTGACTCCCGTGTCCCCTGGAGTGATTCCTCCGGGAAAAGCACACTGATACTTGTTATCCCTGTAGAGACAGGTGACATTAAGGTGATTGAGGTGTCAGTGATGTGCTTCTTGGTAGGAAAGACTGAAAAGATGTTGTTTCCAATGGTTCAAAAACAAAAAGATCAAAAATAATGAAGGGATAAGTGCTTCTTTGAAAAGTGAAAGCATCCATGTCCATGGACAGGACTTGGGCAGAACACAGCTGACTGTGCCAGCAGAATCAAGAATGAGCCGGAAGTGGCAGGAGTCTCGGGATTCCAAGTACGGGAGCAAGGCGAGGAAGGGGGCACCAGTTTCAGCTGCCTCCTTCCCCACCCCGACTCTGTCCCCTCCCAACTCCAGATGCTTCTTCCTGCCTCCTCACACCTCTCCTCTCTGTTGGTCTCTTCACTGCTTTCGAGGTTCTGACTTATCTTCACTTTTTATGTATCTGAGCCTCTCTCTCCTCGGTGGATCCAGGTGGCCAGGTCACCCCTGAAGGAGGAACGTCCCCTCAGAGGGATTTGGACTGGGACCACTCCAAGACAGGGCTCCTAAGTCGAGAATGTGACAAACGTTTTCTGGGGACTTTTTTTAATTGACGTATAGTTGATATACAACATGGAAAAAGCAAGAGAGTTCCAGAAAAACATCTATTTCTGCTTTATTGACTATGCCAAAGCCTTTGACTGTGTGGATCACAATAAACTGTGGGAAATTCTGAAAGAGATGGGAATACCAGACCACCTGACCTGCCTCTTGAGAAATTTGTATGCAAGTCAGGAAGCAACAGTTAGAACTGGACATGGAACAACAGACTGGTTCCAAATAGGAAAAGGAGTACATCAAGGCTGTATATTGTCACCCTGTTTATTTAACTTATATGCAGAGTACATCATGAGAAATGCTGGGCTGGAAGAAGCACAAGCTGGGATCAAGATTGCCGGGAGAAATATCAATAACCTCAGATATGCAGATGACACCACCCTTATGGCAGAAAGTGAAGAGGAACTAAAAAGCCTCTTGATGAAAGTGAAATTGGAGAGTGAAAAAGTTGGCTCAACATTCAGAAAATGAAGATCATGGCATCCGGTCCCACCACTTCATGGGAAATAGATGGGGAAACAGTGGAAACAGTGTCAGACTTTATTTTTCTGGGCTCCAAACTCACTACAGATGGTGACTGCAGCCATGAAATTAAAAGACACTTACTCCTTGGAAGGAAAGTTATGACCAACCTAGATAGCATATTCAAAAGCAGAGAGATTACTTTGCCAACAAAGGTTCGTCTAGTCAAGGCTATGGTTTTTCCTGTGGTCATGTATGGATGTGAGAGTTGGACTGTGAAGAAGGCTGAGCACCAAAGAATTGATGCTTTTGAACTGTGGTGTTGGAGAAGACTCTTGAGAGTCCCTTGGACTGCAAGGAGATCCAACCAGTCCATTCTGAAGGAGATCAGACCTGGGATTTCTTTGGAAGGACTGATGCTAAAGCTGAAACTCCAGTACTTTGGCCACCTCATGTGAAGAGTTGACTCATTGGAAAAGACTCTGATGCTGGGAGGGATTGGGGGCAGGAGGAGAAGGGGACGACAGAGGATGAGATGGCTGGATGGCATCACCGACTCGATGGACATGAGTCTGAGTGAACTCTGGGAGTTGGTGATGGATAGGGAGGCCTGGCGTGCTGCGATTCATGGGGTCACAAAGAGTCAGACACGACTGAGCGACTGATCTGATCTGATCTGATATACAATGTTGTGCTAACTACTGCCATATACCAAAGTGATTCAGTTAAACACATATATACATTCTGTTATTTTATATTCTCCTCCATTATGTTTACCACAGGATACTGAATAGAGTTCCCTGTGTGATACAGAAGGACCTTGTTGTTTATCCATTCTATATATAATAGTGTACATCGGCTAACCCCAACCTCCCACTCCACTCCTCCCCCACCCACCATCCCACCCACCCCCTCCCACTTAGTAACTATGTCTGAGTCTGTTTCCATTTTGTGGATATGTTCATTTGTGTCATGTTTTAGATTCCACATCTAAGTGGTATCTCATAGTACTTGTCTCTGTCTGACTGACTTCATTTAGTCCAGTAATCTCAAGGTCCATCCATGTTCTCCAAGTGGCGTTATTGCGTTCTTTTTTATGGTTGAGCAATATTCTATTCCCTGGTGGCTCAGTGGTAAAGAATCTGCCTGCCATTGCAGGAGACACAGGATTGATCCCTGGGTTAGGAAGATCCCCTGGAGAAGGAAATGGCAACCCACATCAGTATTCTTGCCTGGAGAATCCCATGGGCAGAGGAGCCTGGCGGGCTACAGTCCATAGAGTCGCAAAGAGTCGGACATGACTAAGTGACCAGGCTGCCGCCACCGCAATGTTCCGTTGTATATATGCACCACTTCCTCTTTATGCGTTCCTGTCGATGGGCGTTTAGGTTGCTCCCACGTCCGGGCTGTTGTAAACAGTGCTGCAGTGAACACTGGGCTGCATGTGTATTTTCAAACCATGGCTTTCTCCAGACATACGCCCAGGAGTGGGATTGTCGGATCATATGGTAATTCTATTTTCTCTTTTTCTGAGGCTCCTCCATACTGTCTTTCACAGAGGCTGAACCACTTCAGGTTGCCACCAACATGACAAATGTTCATCATGACCCCAACCGCCATCCATTTCAAGCCCCCCATGTGCCCAGCCTAGGGCTGAGCTCTTTTCTATGCTCTTTCATTCCATTCACACCCACTCTGACAGGTAGGTATTATTTGTCTAGTTTAGAAACGCAGAAACTAAGACTGAGAGATTCCAAGTCGTGTGGGTCAGGACTCCTTTGACTCCAGGCCACAGGAACCAACTCTGGCTAACAAGCAGAAGGGGGTGTCTGTGGACAGGAAGGTAGCAGCCGCCTGCATTGACAGAGAACCAGGAAACAAGACCGGAACAGGCGACTTGCAGCTCAGGAATCACTCACAGAGTTGTCCAGTGCTTCTATTGTGATAAGTGGGCACCACAGTTTTTATCAAACCTTTCTCAGGACTCAGGTCCTAAGGGAGCAGTGGCCTAGCCAGGAAAGCGCAGCTTGCCTACCTTTAGTGCCACCAAGAGAGACCAGAGAAGAGGGAAGATGTTTCCTCAAGGGAGAGAGGGGAAAGGAGGGTGGGGAAAAAATGCAGTCTGCGGCCTGGATGTCCCAACATGGCGGAAACAAGATTCAGACCCAGATCGTCCTCACACGCAGCTGGAGCACCTTTCTTGAGGGCTGAAAGGGAGACGGGAGGCAGGTTAGGGTTGCTGCTGGGCCTCATTGTCTTCAGCAAAACTGACAAGGAACAGAGCCCAGGGCCAGAGATAGAGCAGGACCTGAATAAGTTCTTGTTGGTGCAAACAAACCAAAAAGATACAAAAGCAAGCCAAGACACATTCTGACTCCCCTTCCCCTTCCAGGGGAACAAGCACCTGTCTGTCATTCTCTAAATTCATCCTCCTGGACCATACATGGCTTGAGGGTCTGAGCGGAATTAAAAGCCTGGGCTCTTATTTTCTTTAGAAACCCAGACATGGTCAGCATGGCCCCGTCACACAGGAGGCAGCAGCCCAGCCGGTGTGTGTGAGGGCAGGTGATGCACACAAGGGATCTTCCTTTCCGGAAAGGAAAACAAACCACAGTACCCACACGCTGCTCCCTGCTCTCAAAGGCAACCTGGACAAGTCTTAGAAGGAAAGCTTTTGAGCTAGGGATCCGATGCTCTTCCTAATTCAGAGTCTTAAAGACTACGGAAAGGAGCAGATACAAAGGCATGTGCTATTTTTTTTTATTTAAATTTATTTATTTAATTGGAGACTAATTACTTTACAATATTGTATTGGTTTTGCCATATATCAACATGAATCCGCCACGGGTGTACACGTGTTCCCCATCCTGAACCCCCCTCCCACCTCCCTCCCCATACCATCCCTCTGGGTCAGCCCAGTGCACCAGCCTCAAGCATCCTGATGTGCTGTTTTAACAAAAAAGAAGAATCGTGTAATGGTGAGGGGTAGGGGTGGCGGGTGGGGTGTCAGTAAGAGAATGCCATTCTCAAGAGATCAGGTTTCTCTCTTGGAGCTTCCTTGGTTCTGAAATCTTGGAGGGGACTTGTCATCTTTAAAGCACTACTTGGATTTAACATAAAAAAGAAATTCTGGAGAAATCATACCTTTAGAGTTGACCCCATCGATCCTGTGCCCAGTGGCATTCACAGGGCCAGACATCGTTGGAACAGTGACGGTCACTTGGGTTCAAATATGAGATCTCAGCCATGAGATTAAGAGCTGAAGAAACCACTAAGTTCATTCCTGTCATTCCCAAGGTCAGGCTTTCACAGTAATAGCTGAAAATAGTTCATTGCTGAAAGAATAAGGAGGCTGCTGACATGAACAAAGATGAAGGCGACCCTAGAAATCATCAGCCCTGGACAAAAAGCTGAATGCTTCTGTAGGTAAGGATGGAGTTTTTAAAAAGAGGAACCACAGTTTTGTGGGGGTGGGGGAACCTCAAAGCAAAATTCATACGAATATTTTATCTTATGACCATCATCAGAGCTCAGTACATGTTTTGTGTCCCTAGGACAGGCCTTTGGAGAAATAACCTAGACTTTTTCCTTTCTTGTGAATTAAAAATCAATAAACTTGGACTCAAGTTTCCTCCAGGCTCAGAGACATCACAATTCTTTTTTTAATAATGAGAATTGTAGGTAGGGCTTCCCTGGTGGCTCAGACAGTAAAGAATCTGCCTGCAATGCAAGAGACATGGGTTATCATCACTGGGTCAGGAAGATCCCCTGGAGGACCCCATGGCAAACCTCTCCAGTATTCTTGCCTGGAGAATTCCATGGACTGAGGAGTCTGGCAAGCTACAGCCCATGGGACTGCCAAGAGTCGGACACGACTGAGCAACTAAAACACAACACAGATTGTAGGTAGGGGGGAACTGTAAATTGGATCACTACTATTTTTTCAGGAACACTTGAAACTAAGATCACAACTCAACTGGTGTGCTTGATATACCAACTATTACAGACATTGTGATTAAGCTCCATTCAGTTCAGTTCAGTCGCTCAGTCGTGTCTGAGTCTTTGCGACCCCATGAATCACAGCACGCCAACCCTCCCTGTTCATCACCAACTCCTGGAGTTCACTCAAACTCATGTCCATCGAGTCTGTGATGCCATCCAGCCATCTCATCCTTTGTCATCCCCTTCTCCTCCTGCCCCCAATCCCTCCCAGCATCAGGGTCTTTTACAATGAGTCAACTCTTTGCATCAGGTGGCCAAAGGACTGGAGTTTCAGCCTCAGCATCAGTCCTTCCAAAGAACACCCAGGACTGATCTCCTTTAGGATGGACTGGTTGGATCTCCTTGCAGTCCAAGGGACTTGCAAGAGTCTTCTCCAACACCACACTTCAAAAGCATCAATTCTTCGGCACTCAGCTTTCTTCACAGTCCAACTCTCACATTCATACATGACCACTGGAAAAACCATAGCCTTGACTAGACAGACTTTTGTTGGCAAAGTAATGTCTCTGCTTTTGAATATGCTATCTATGGTCATAACTTTCCTTCCAAGGAGTAAGCATCTTTTAATTTCATGGCTGCAATCACTATCTGCAGTGATTCTGGAGCCCAAAAATATAAAGTCTAACACTGTTTCCACTGTTTCCCTATCTATTTCCCAGGAAGTGATGGGACCAGATGCCATGATCTTAGTTTTCTGAATGTTGAGCTTAAATTAACTTTTTCACTCTCTTCTTTCACTTTCATCAAGAGGCTTTTTAGTTCCTCTTCACTTTCTGCCATAAGGGTGGTATCATCTGAGGTATATCTGAGGTGATTAATATTTCTCCCGGCAATCTTGATTCCAGCTTGTGCTTCTTCCAGCCCAGTGTTTCTCATGATGTACTCTGCATAGAAGTTAAATAAGCAGGGTGACGATATATAGCCTTGACATCCTCCTTTTCCTATTTGGCACCAGTCTGTTGTTCCATGTCCAGTTCTAACTGTTGCCTCCTGACCTGCATATAGGTTTCTCAAGAGGCAGGTCAGGTGGTCTGGTATTCCCATCTCTTTCAGAATTTTCCACAGTTTATTGTGACCCACACAGTCAAAGGCTTTGGCATAGTCAATAAAGCAGAAATAGATGTTTTTCTGGAACTCTAGTGCTTTTTTGATGATCCAGTGGATGTTGGCAATTTGATCTCTGGTTCCTCTGCCTTTTCTAAAACCAGCTTGAACATTGCTGAAGCCTGGCTTGGAGAATTTTGAGCATTACTTTACTAGCGTGTGAAATGAGTGCAATTGTGTGGTAGTTTGAACATTCTTTGGCATTGCCTTTCTTTGGGATTGGAATGAAAACTGACCTTTCCCAGTCCTGTGGCCACTGCTGAGTTTTCCAAGTTTGCTGGCATGTTAAGTGCAGCACTTTCACAGCATCATCTTTCAGGATTTGAAATAGCTCAACTGGAATTCCATCGTCTCCACTAGCTTTGTTCGTAGTGATGCTTTCTAAGGCCCACTTGACTTCACATTCCAAGATGTCTGGGTTGGTCATAACTTTCCTTCCAAGGAGTAAGTGTCTTTTAATTAGGAAGGTCCAATTAGGGAACAGTGGGAGAATTCCTCAGTGTTTCTCTAATAGTTCATGAGACACTCAAGTTCTTACCCCTTCCTACTCTGTGGTAGAAATAGACAATGTTAAAATTCAAAGAAATTCAAAGAACAAATTTTGAGAAGACAGACAATGGGCATATTACCAATCAATGAATGCTACCTTTCTTGTCTTGAAAAGAGCACTAAGGACAACAAAACAGTATCATGCGACAAGGCATCTATTTTTGTGCTGTGCTCAGTCACTCAGGCATTCTTTGGGGAATCTTCCCAACCTAGGGACCCAGGGACTCTTGCATCTCCTGCATTGGCAGATGGATTCCCCACCACTAACGCCATCTGGGGAGCCCATATATTTTTCATCTATATTTAATCAGTAAATACACTTTTATGGAACAAATGCTGGGTTTTGTCATGTTTCTTTCTACTGCCATTTCCCTTTCTTGCCATTTTAGCCATGCATTTAACTTTTCCAAGTTAAATAAACATATTTCTTCTGAGATGGATTGTCTATGGATCTAAATTAATCTCAAAGTACTTTAGTACTTTTCATGCCAGAATTCATATTTTAGTAAACTATTAATAAAACAGAGGTTTTAGAGTAAATAATTCAATAGTGTAAAAGCTTGGTTGCAAGCTTTTTCAAATAATATAACATAACAAAAAAATCCATTTTTATTAAGATACCCAGGAAGATATAAATGTATGTTTTTAATAGTTCTAATATATTTTGGATATAGTAGTTAAGCACTTCATACAAAGTCACAAAGACATGAAAATGAAAAAGCAAAATGGTGAAAGGGAAATGAATTATAATCATAACTAAAGAAGTGGATTTCCTCTGACACATCAAATAGGAAGGATGTCTCTGAATCCTGACAGACTGTTTCTTTCTCATTAGTGGCAATATCAGTTTCCGACTGACAGTTCTTATAAAAATTACTCTTGTACTGACACAAAGTCTTTAAATTCCTTAGTGCACTTTATTTTTTAAAGTAACTCTTGATTCTTCTCACTAAAGGAGACAAGGAGATTCTGAGAAAGGAAATTCAGTCATAATCCATAAACCTAAATTTAGCCTGAAATTCAGTCACTACCAACTCTTTAGCCAGAGCTGTTAAAAAAAAAAAAAAAAAGTAAGAAAATGCGTATTCAGTTTCCTTTCCTTTGATTTTCACTGTCAGGAAAATACTTGAGTTCAGTGAAATGGCCTGGAGGCAGACAGAAAAACACAGGAGAAGCAAAATCTCTACATAACCCACCGGCTCAACAACCAATCCCCAGATTAGAGCTGATGATATTGTCACAGCTTCCAGGATTTTAGAAAAAAACACTAGAACTCTCAGAAAAGTGAACGAGATTGCCGTGCCAGTAGAAATAAAATGCAACTCAATCTTACTAAAATCCCCGTCTCTAAAGTCAACTATCGAATCTCTTTCCCACAGCATCAGATTGTTGAGGGGGGAAGATAGAGGATGAAAGCTAAGATTAGAAAGACCTGGAGAAACATGACTCAGAATGTAACAGAAAAAAGGGGGGCTACTTTCTGGAAGCAAATGGCTCCCAGTGACATGAGCAGCCTCAGCTTCTTGACTGAAAGCGATATTCTCCACGATGATGTAACTAGGAATGAAGACATGGTCTCCTTCCACCGGGCAAACTGAGTTTGGACTGTGTCTTAGGTGACACCGGGGAATCACATTGATGACGCAAGGACTGTGACGATTCTGAGAGCATCTGGCCCTGTCTTTAGGCATGGTGTTCTGAAGCAGGTGGAGCAAAGCATCATGACGTCTGAGCTCGGTGGAAATAAAGTACATATACACAAGCCACATATACTACATAAAAGTGTGACAACACAGCTACAATGAAGCATGTGGGGAGGGACGATGACAGTTTGGGAGTGACATGTGCGCACTGCCATATTTAAAACAGGGAACAAGGCTCTACTGTACAGCACAGAGAACTCCACTCAATACTCTGTAGTAACCTACATGGGAAAGGAATCTGAAGAAGAGTGGATATGTGTGTGTCAGTAACTGATTCACTGTGCTGTACACCTGAAACCAACACAACATTGTTCATCAACTACACTTCAGTACAAGCTAAAAAGTTAAAAAAAAGAAGAAGAAAAGAAAAACGACAGCATAGTCTCCAACAGAGAAGTACAAACGCACCACTGATGATAAAACAAGGGAGAGGAAACAAGGGCCAACGATAACGCCACGTTCCTTCTTGTTTCAACGTTATCAGGGCTCACAAGGAGCGTGAGTGCCTGTGAGCTTGGGAAAACAGAGGCTTCACAAAGCAAGGCCACGCAGACCCTGCAGAGCGAAAAGACGCTCACAGCCAGAAAAGACGCCTTCCCACAGAGCGAGTTCCATCAGGAAGACGCTCCTCCATGACGGGAAGGGCCAGCGTGAGCAGAATGTTCGTGTATAACATATTAGTATTATATATCATATATATACTGTATTATTATATTATATATAATCTATAAATACACATAATATTTAGATATATTATATATATTATGATATATTATATTTATTATATATTTATAATTATATAGTATATTATTATGATATATATGTTAATATAAATATATAAATTATAAATATTTATATAAATATATATTTATATTTCATATATAAATATATAAATTATAAATATTTATATAAACATATATTTATATTTCATATATAAATTTTATAAATTTATAAATTATATATTTTATATATATTTAAATATATGAAATATAAATATAATGTATATAATACAATACACATATACTATATATTATTATATTATAATAATATATGTTTATATGATATATCATATAATTTATATAAAATATTTAATTATATTTATATAAAGTATAATTAATATATATCATATATTATATAATATATAATAACAATATAATAATATGCAACAAATATAATATATAATAACTATAATATATATTATATATTTATAATAGAATATATTAAATTCTATAATTACAATTATTATTATACTATTATATTATAATTATATAATTATATAATATCCTATATTATATAATATATACTATAAATTATAATATATATAATATAATTATATTATATATTATTAAATAACATTATTATATTATTATAATATAATATATTATAATGTATTATATAATCATATGTATTATATATAATTAACTACATTATATTCTATAATTATATATGACTATATATTATATTTATATAATTATATAATATTTATATTATATGATATATATAATATACACAAAAACACATATGACATGGGAGACTTAGTGTGACCCTGGCTGGGGAGGCATGGGAAGATGGAGCTGACCTCCCTCTCTGCCAGTCTGCTCATCACCAGACAGTGTTGGCCACAAGGAAGGAGAGAAATGTGATGTTTCACGCCTGCTTGAATTTGTGACAGAGAGTTATGGTACACTTGTAATCTTTTTTATGACAAATATTCCCAAAGCCTCAAAAAGGTTGATGACAAAAGGGGTACCAGAAAGCTTTAATATTTTTTTTTTTGCCCAATATGTTTGGTGAAAAAGGAGGGTGGAGAGGGAATAGGAGAGGGAAAATATGGAAAAGCAAGCACCCAGGGCACAGCATACGACCTGTAGACTGTGATTTGAAGACAACACTAAAAACTCTTCTTTGCTTCTGTCCTAAAACTGCGTTTTTAACAAATACATCAAGTTCTTCGGCAAAGCCCCCTCTTTGTGTGCTTCCATTAGTGTGTTAACTTTACAGAGCACAGTCAGGAATAGCATTCGTTTTTCTCTATGACAAGAGTTGAGTTTCAGTGAAATAAGTGAGTCTTGGCATTTAGGGTTCCTGAGCTGGATGAACACAGAACAGGATAAGGAACAGAGTGGGACAGTTTTTAAAACAAAGAAAACCTGACTCTATTGTGATTTTGTTGGAAGACATTACCAAAGCTGAAGTGCTTTTCCCTCCTCCAACCCCTGACAACCTCCAGTTCAGACAGAGCAACCGAAAGGAGGAGGCAGGCAGCTGGCCTTGCTGCAGACACAGAAATATAGTAAAATCAGTACATAATTTGAAGCTCCAATACTGTGGCCGTCTGATGTGAAGAGCGCCTCGCTGGAAAAGACACTGACGCTGGAAAAGATTGAAGGCAGGAGGAGAAGGGGGCAGCAGAGGATGAGATTTTGCATAGTATTACCAACTCAATGGACATGAGTTTTAACAAACTTCACGAGACAGTGAAGGACGGGGAAGCCTGGTGCGCTACAGCCCATAGGGTCGCAAAGAGCTGGACACGACTGAAGTGACTTAGCATGTATGCATGCACAGTGACTGAACAACAACAAAACAGCTTTGAAATCATTTTTTATCCTAAAAAAACCTTAATTGGGATATAATTTATATACCACACAATTTACCTATTTATAGTGTACAATTCAATGTTTTAAGTTGTGTGACCAACACTACAATCAATTTTAAAAAGCTTCCATTTACCCAACAGCCCCCAAAAAACTCATGCTCATCAGTAATCACTTTGCTTTCCTCTACCCACCCCTGGCCCTACACAATTGCTAATTTACTTTCTGTCTCTGTAGACTTGTCCATTATGGACATTTCACACAAATGGAATCACACAACATGTGGCCTTTTTCAAACATTAAAAAAATGTCTGACCTCTTTCAAACATTTCACAGTGTGTTCAAGGTTCATTCATGCTGAATCATGTCTCATTACTTCATTTCTTTTCATTGCCAAATGATGTTCCATCACATGGAGAGACCACATTTGTTTATCCATTCATCAGTTGATGGACATTCCCCTTGTTAGCACTTTTTAGCTATTGGACTGTGTGGATCACAATAAAATGTGGAAAATTCTGAAAGAGATGGGAATACCAGACCACCTGACCTGCCTCTTGAGAAATCTGTATGCAGGTCAGGAAGCAACAGTTAGAACTGGACATGGAACAACAGACTGGTTCCAAATAGGAAAAGGAGTACGTCAAGGCTGTATATTGTCACCCTGCTTATTTAATTTATATGCAGAGTACATCATGAGAAACGCTGAACTGAAAGAAACACAAGCTGGAATCAAGATTGCCGGGAGAAATCTCAATCACCTCAGATATGCAGATGACACCACCCTGGTGGCAGAAAGGAACTAAAGAGCCTCTTGAAGAGGAACTAAAAAGCCTCTTGATGAAAGTGAAGGTGGAGGTTAAAAAGTTGGCTTAAAGCTCAACATTCAGAAAACGAAGATCATGGCATCCGGTCCCATCACTTCATGGGAAATAGATGGGAAACAGTGGAAACAGTGTCAGACTTTATTATTTTGGGCTCCAAAATCACTGCAGATGCTGACTGCAGCCATGAAATTAAAAGACGCTTACTCCTTGGAAGGAAAGTTATGTCCAACCTAGATAGCATATTCAAAAGCAGAGACATTACTTTGCCAACAAAGGTCTGTCTAGTCAAGGCTATGGTTTTTCCTGTGGTCATGTATGGATGTGAGAGTTGGACTGTGAAGAAGGCTGAGCGCCAAAGAATTGATGCTTTTGAACTGTGGTGTTGGAGAAGACTCTTGAGAGTCCCTTGGACTGCAAGGAGATCCAACCAGTCCATTCTGAAGGAGATCAGCCCTGGGATTTCTTTGGAAGGACTGATGCTAAAGCTGAAACTCCAGTACTTTAGCCACCTCATGCGAAGAGTTGACTCATTGGAAAAGTCTCTGATGCTGGGAGGGATTGCGGGCAGGAGGAGAAGGGGATGACAGAGGATGAGATGGCTGGATGGCATCACTGACTCGATGGACGTGAGTCTGAGTGAACTCCGGGAGTTTGTGATGGACAGGGAGGCCTGGTGTGCTGAGATTCATGGGGTCACAAAGAGTCAGACATGACTGAGCAACTGAACTGAACTGAACTGAACTGAATGTAAATGATGCTGCTGAGAATATCAGTAGACATGCTTCATTTCTCTTGGGTACATTACTAGGTAGTAGAACTTCTCAGAGACTGTATGTTCACCCTTTTGAGGAACTGCCACTGTTTTTGAAAGTGGCGTGCCATTTCACACTCCCACCAGCAATGTACAAGAGTTCTAGTTTCTCCACATCCCCACCAAGACATGTTCTGGCTGTGTTTTGACTATAGCCATCCTAGTGAGTGTAAATTGGTAGGTCATTGTGGTTCTGACTTATGTTCCCCGAATGACTAATAATGAGTAATAATGTGTCTATACACCCTTCATAAATCTGATTCAAAGCATCTACTCATCTGTTACATGCATTCATACCTGTAAGCCCGCAGAGTTTCTTGGGGAACACAGCCACTGTTACAAGCAACTTCTTATCTGAGCTCAACAGTGTCCCAGCTCATGTTGAGATTCTTCAATCTTAGTTAAGTGGTTCTGGGTAACTTTGATTTTGGAGAAGTTAGAGAAGTGGGTAGGATCCAGAAAAAGGGTGAGAGCAGAATCATTTATTTGAAGGGGAAGTGGTATCTTTACTGCTATGCGCGAGTCAGGGAAATACTTCTACGCCTTGTAAAGTCATCTCCACACAGTGCCTTCACCTAGGAAACTCTACTTACAGGCTCGAGTAAGGACCCACCTAGGAAGCCCACATGAAACACAGAGCAGGTAAAGTGACTGGTGAGGGCAATCCAAGCAAAGCATCAGCCTCCGTGTGCTCAGGACTCACCCTCCTTCCCACAGGGGTGGGCCCTGGGCATGCCTGGCCCAGCCTGGCCTCTGTGCCCCCACTCCTGTGCCTAATATGTCCACAGCTCCGAAGTCCCTGAGGCAAGCACAAGACCGTGTGACCTGTGGCTCACAACCCTGACACCCGTGGCCTCCTCTGGCTGGTTTTTGGCCCTGTACCACATTTTCACCCTGGTTCTCTCAGAGGGCTTCCCTAGTAGCTCAGTTGGTAAAAGATCTGCCTGCAATGCAGGAGACCTGGGTTTGATCTCTGGGTCAGGAAGATCCCCTGGAGAAGGAAATGACAACCCACTCCAGAGTTCTTGCCTGGAGAATCCCATGGACAGAGGAGCCTGGCGGGCTACAATCAATGGGGTCGCAAGAGTTGGACGTGACTTAGTGGCTAAACCACCACCATCTCTCAGAGGAAGTCTGGGTCCGCAGCTCACTGGTCCAGTGAGTCACTTCCTGGACCAGTGAGCTCACTGGTCCAGGAAGTCTGGGTCTGCAGTTCACCCATATTGAACTCTGACAGATGCCACCCTTGGTTTAGACCTGGCCACCGACTGATCCGTGCCTGGACCCCAGGGAGGCTCAGCATGGCTGCTCCTGTCTCGTGCCCTTCCCAACCCCGGACCTGCTTTAGATGGCAGAGTCCTGGGTCTCGGACCTGATGCCATAATCAGATGAAATGTTAGGGGTTTTGAGAGAAGACTGAGTATGTGGAAGACTGAGTATGAGTTGCAAATGTACACATTTGCAACCAGACAGCAGGCAGACTATAGTAGCAAATTGCACTGTCTAAAAACACTGCATCTGGGGCTTCCCTAGTGGTCCAGTGGCTGAGACGTCACCCTCCAATGCAGGAGGCGCAGGTTCGATCCCTAGTCAGGGAGCTAAGCCCCACATGCTGCACAGCATGGGCAAAAAATATTAAATAAATAAATATGATAAAAATGCTACATCAAGGACAGCTTTTGCACAATAGGAAATAAACATTTTAATGAAAACCTTAAAGAACTTAAAAATCTAAAAGCTACATCAGTATTTTGGATTCCAAATGTTCTTTCATTACCTTGCCATCAAGAAGTAAAATTTATTCCTCCCCGCCTGAAACTCAGAAAGCCTTTGCAATTGTCTCAATGGGTAGAACCCTGTAGAAACACCACTGTGTTGTCCACTTCGAAAGGTGGATTTACCAAGGCAGGACTGCTTTCACTTGGTATCTTGGGCTGTTCAGCCTCGAACCCAGCCACTGTGTGCAGGGACTGTCCAGACCATGAGGAAAAGGAGTGTGTGGATGTCCCTGCCAACAGTGCCAGCAGGTAAGGTCTCAGCAGCCACGAAGCCTGTGAGGGATGGAAACTGCAGATGATTCTCGTCCCCAGCTGTCAACCTCCCCCAGTTCTTGAGTCTTCTCCCTGAACCCCAGATTTCATGGAGCACAGGCAACCCCCCCAAGCTGTTTCCTGTCTGAATTTCTAACCCACAGAATCTATAAGCAGAATATATGGCTGCTCTGGGCCACTAAGCTTGGGGTAATTTGTTGCACATTTATAAGTAAACAGAACATCCACAAAGGATATGGGTGCCCAGGGTGTAACCCTCCTTATCATTTCAACATCTTTTTGCAAATGAGACTTAAAATGAACACCAAGAGCAACCTTGGGGTGAAAGCTGTATCGAATGGTCACCCAGGGGCATGAGTGCATTTCCAAGAGCCAGCTGCACATTCGATTCTCTGTCTCCTGCAAGAACAAATGCGATGGGCAGAACAAGCTCTTTCTTCCCATTTCCAAAGGTGGGAAGTGCAACTCCAGGACCACTGCCCACTGTCCAGCCTGAGGAGCAGTTCTCCACAGACACGTGTAGGGGCTGGACACTCTGTTCTCCGAAATCACCCAAAACTTCTGCTCATACCCACGTGATCAAGAGAGATCTACCCAGACAAGTTAGAAGTGGCCCCTGCATCCCACTGAAGACCTTCACGTACCTGCCTTGCATCTGCTCCCTCTCTCAATAGCATTACTCGACACTCTCTTTAGGAAACGAACTCCAGATAGATTGAATGATTAGCCACAACTCTCTGCCCCTCCCTACTTCCACGCCCTTTGTGGTGTTCCTCCTGCTGCCTGCGAGAAATGTTTCCCAGTCTCGCAAGTCAAGGGCTTGGCTGTGTGGTTTTCTGTGGCCAATATGTGCGAGTGAAGGGGGCAGAGCGCTGGCCTGAGCCTATGTTCTAAGAAGCAGCACCTTCCAGCCACCCATCACCATGTCATCACTACGGGTTTCCCTCAAGTGGTGAAGCTCATAAGAGAAAACCGCCATGGTCCACCTACCCTGTCCGTGGTACCCAAAAAAGAACTTCCTACATTTCCAGGAAACCTCTCCTTTCTGTCTGATAGTTGGTTAGGCTGCTGCCGCTGCTAAGTCACTTCAGTCGTGTCCGACTCTGTGCGACCCCATAGACTGCAGCCCACCAGGCTCCCCCATCCATGGGATTCTCCAGGCAAGAACACTGGAGTGGGTTGCCATTTCCTTCTCCAACGCATGAAAGTGAAAAGTGAAAGTAAAGTCGCTCAGTCGTGTCTTACTCTTAGCAACCCCATGGACTGCAGCCCACCAGGCTCCTCCATCCATGGGATTTTCCAGGCAAGAGTACTGGAGTGGGGTGCCATTGCCTTCTCCGTGGTTAGGCTGACTTCCCTGTAATTCAACCCAGCAGTTTCTAGCCTTTCCAAAAATCCCTTTTTTGTATCAGTATCTATTGCTTCCAACTAAAGTACAGTTGCTTGCATAGTGAAAGAAACATGACTGGGATATTTGGAATACATCTGCCTATTGAAAGAAATCAACATCTAATCCCCCTGTAGCAAAAACAGCCTGTTCAGAAGGAGGAAGCTCTGGAGAAAAAAAGAAAAAGGTGCTGGATGTTAAAAATTCAACCTTTATCAAGTGCCCCGGGGGAAGGGGACGGAGTGTAGAATGTAAAAGGAACAGACTTTGACCTTCACCAGAAGATCCGTCATGCTTAAGGCTTATGCATAAGCCTCTGTATTCACAGAATGGGATTTGTACCACGGCTGGTCAATTAAGAGAAAGAAAAACTCCACAAATCAGTCACAGACTTCAGCTCTCTTCCTGCCAACCAAAGTAACCGAATCCTTAATAAGTATGCGTAGCGCGCACACACATGCACACACACACACACGCACACGCACACATGCACACACATACACGCACACACACATGCACACACACGCACGCACACACACATGCACACACACACACATACACACACACACACTCTCACACAGCAAGACTTCCCAGCAAATGCAGCCAGAGACCAAATTAATCAGAAATCCCTGAGTTATTTTACACAGTGTGACCTGGGCTCAACACTGTGATTATTTCTGGGGCTGTTATACGGTATTTTTACACTAGTTTCCACACGCCTTGCTACATTTCCCAGGTGTGATCCATCACATGTCATTCTCTTCGGGTTTCTCTCAGCTATTACCCTTGGCTGTGGGCTAACTGCGTGTAATTTCGCGACCCAGGCCAACACGGCAGCCTGCGTGGCATCTCCATTTCTCAAGCGTGGCAGGCGATGGATGTGGGGCTCCGTGAAAGCGCCCGGCCATTCATCCTGCAGGCGCGGCGGCCACCACCTGCTACCTACCCTTCCTTTGCCACAGAGATCGCTCCTCATATTTATAAGACATGAGGTTTTACTGACTGTTAATGTTAATACAAAGCACTCAGGTTTGACCTTACGTTCTCATTTTTCATTGCATGAAAAACAGAGCAAAAGAAACAGAAAATGGATTCTTAGTAGGCTCACCTCAAAACACCTCCAGATCTGAGTTTCAGGATCCTGAAATGCATTAAATAAACAAAGCTAACAGGGGGAACAGTCCATCCTAAAGAAAATCAATCCTGAATATTCATTGGAAGAATGGATGCTGAAGCTGAAGCTCCAATACTTTGGCCACCTGATGCGAAGAGTTGACTCATTTGAAAAGACCCTGATGCTGGGACGGATTGAAGATGGGAGGCAGAGGGGATGACAGAGGATGAGATGGTTGGATGGCATCACTGACTCAATGGACATGAGTCTGAGTAAGCTCCAGGAGTTGGTGACGGACAGGGAGGCCTGGCGTGCTACAGTCCATGGGGTCACAAAGAGTCAGACACGACAGAGTGACTGAACTGAACAGAACAGGGGGAAAAAGTACCAAACATAAGCCCATAATAAGAAACATATTTTAAGACTGTCTTATAAAATAGTGTCCTTAAAGTCTCTCCCTCCCCACCAGAAAATATACCATGAAGCAGACAACAAGCCCTCCCTAAAATGTAAGGCTGAAAAATGGAAATTTCCAAACCTACTTTTCTCTTATAGGGATCTGAAATTTAAGTGAACTAGAAAAAAAAATGCAGACTTGGGGAAAAACAATGAGCGTGAGTAGTAGAACTTCAGCCTAAGTGAGGGAGCATTCCTGGGCCAAGGGAACCCCAAAATCAAGTACACCGTGTTGGTGGAGGGCAAAGGTTTGGGACATGTAGGCACATGTTCATCCCCTAATATGTCTCATTACCCTGTTAGGAAGTCTCAATTATGAGGAGTCTACAATGCAAGGTTACAACTGTCTAATACATTTTTTAATGTACCTTTTAAACATACCTACCTTATACAAAGCAATTTCTGGCCAACTCTGAGACTTACAGAGCTGAGCAAAGTCAGCCTCGGCTTTCAGAGAGGCTGCACGATAAGGTGAACCAGCATAGTCCTCACCCACATAAAGTGCAAGACGGGTAAAGGGCTCCGTGCTGTTGACCGAAGAAAAGAGGCCCGATGAGGAGGCGGAACAGGGCTGGCTGGATTCTGAGCTACCGATGGAATCTTGATGGCTGAGTGGGAGCCCTGGGGTTTGTTCGGCTCACATGATATTTTAAAAAATATTTTCTGTGGATTTGTTGTCAACATTGAAAACCTTTTGTTTTCAATTCTGGCTTCTCTTCCAAACTCTGAGCTCCCTTTCCACCCTAGCAATAATTACTGAGAGCAGGATAGGGTTTACAGCAGACACAGGCTCCCCAGCTTGCCACAGTCTCTGCCACGCCCTGTTGCACCCAACACTGGGCCTGTTCATTCCTTTCTTTTGTCTGTCCTCACTATATGGGTGTGAGCCTGCCTTAAAGGACAGACAGGATGTCAACCAGAGCTGGAGAGGGAAGACCCAAGCAAAGGCCCAGAGGCAGAAAAGTTCAGCTTATGCTCAGGAAGCTGTAAGCAATCTTCCTGGGCTTAAAAATCAGATAAACTTAAAAAGTTTCCCAGGTGGCCTTAATGGTAAAGAACCCGCCTTTCCATGCAAGAGATGCAGGAGATGCAGGTTCGATCCTGGGTTGGGAAGATCCCCTGGAGGAGAGCATGGCAACCCACTCCAGTATTCTTGTCTGGAGAATCCCACAGACAGAGGAGCCTGGTGGGCTATAGTCCAAAGTGCTGTAGAGTTGGACATGGCTGAAGCGACTTAGCACTCACACATGGTCAAAATGTGAAGTCAATTAGAATATTCTGTCAGAGAACTGCCACCATGAGGAAGCTTCCCAAACAACAAATCAGAGGTGAGCAGAACAGAGCTAGGATTCCATTGTAGACATTCAGGTAGTTAAGTGTGGAAGGAGTGGCAAATGGGCACAGACTTAGTGGGCACTGAGCAGATGGTATGAATCAGGATTACTGAGATAGTGAGACAGGGAATGAGTGAAATGGATGGGGAGAAAAAAAAAAGCCATCAAATGCCTCTGCGGCTGGAGTCCCAAGCTCAGAGTCCTTCAGGGACAAGCGTGTAACAGAAATGTAAGAGTCAGGTAGAAAAAAAAATCCCAGGTCAGTCAGTGCAGACTTTGATGAACTAGGGAAATGTGTATTCAAAATCAATTTATAGAATCAAACAAAAAAGCAGTGTGCCCATTAAACAAATCATGTCAGTGCAACAGAATTGGCCAGCTGCCTGCCACGAATCTCAAAACTGGTTAAGAGAAATGAAAAGCCAAGCGTAACCACAGTGAGACGGCACCTCACTCCCATTACGATGGCCATCATCAAACAGAGCACAAATAACAAATGCCAGCAAGGCTGTGGAGAATCGGGAACTCACGTGCACTGCTGATGGGAATGGCAACTGGTGCGGTCACTATGGAAAACAGTGTGAAGTTTCCTCAAAAAACTAAAAATAGAGCTACCATCAGTTCAGTTCGGTTCAGTCGCTCAGTCGTGTCCGACTCTTTGTGGCCCCATGAATCGCAGCACGCCAGGCCTCCCTGTCCATCACAAACTCCCAGAGTTCACTCAAACTCATGTCCATCGAGTCGGTGATGCCATCCAGCCATCTCATCCTCTGTCGTCCCCTTTTCCTCCTGCCCCCAATCCCTCCCAGCATCAGAGTCTTTTCCAATGAGTCAACTCTTTGCATGAGGTGGTCAAAGTACTGGAGTTTCAGCTTCAGCATCATTCCTTCCAAAGAAATCCCAGGGCTGATCTCCTTCAGAATGGACTGGTTGGATCTCCTTGCAGTCCAAGGGACTCTCAAGAGTCTTCTCCAACACCATATGATCCAGCAATTCCACTCCTGGGCATGTATCCAGAGAAAACAAACACATTAATTTGAAAAGACACACACATCACAGTGTTCACTGCAGCACTATTTATAGTAACCAAGCTACAGAAGCAAACTAAGTGCTCATCTACAGACCAATGGATAAAGAAGACATGGTACACTCCATGGAATATTACTAAGTCATAAAAAAGAATGAAATTTCACCATTTACAACAATGTGGATAGACTAGGAGGTACGCCAAGTGAAATGTGTCAGGCAGAGAAAGACCAGCACCCTGAATATTATCACTTACATGTGGAATCTGAAAAATACAACAAACTAGCGAATATAACAAAACAGAAATGGACGCACAGATACAGAGAAGAAACTAGTGGTTCCAGGAGGGGGAGGGGGAGGGGCTTGATAGACGCACGGGATTGAGGCACAGACTGCTATACATGAAATAGATAAGCAACAGAGATATATTGTACAGCACAGGGCATATAGCCAATAGTTTATAACAACTTCAAACGGGGTATAACTTCTAAAAATGAATCACTATGTTGTACACCTGAACTTTTATAATATTGTAAATTAAATGTATCTCAACTTTAAAAAGGAGAAAAGAATTCTGCTGGGGAAAAAAGGAAATGCATGCTTATGGGCTCAGCTTCCCAGGTGGCGCTAGTGGTAAAGAACCCGCCTGCCAATGCACGAGATGTAAGAGACGTGGGTCAGGAAGGTCCCCTGGAGAAGGACATGGCAACCCACCCCAGTATTCTTGCCTGGAGAATCCCATGGACAGAGGGGCCTGATGGGCTACAGTCCATAGGGTTGCAGAGAGTCAGGCACAACCGAAGCAACTTTGCATGTACGTACGTGCTTATGGTTCATCTCAGTAGAGTCCACCCAGCCAAGGTGAACACAAGGGGAGCTCAGGAGAGGAAGGCATGAGTCTTGATTTGGGAAATAAGAGATAAATGATAGAATCTTGGGATTGAAGGATCATAAATTCACCCATGTATTGATAATCGCCAAGGCTGTGGAAGAAGATGAGAAAAGCAAGGGGAGAGGGTGGGAAGAGAATAGAGGCATCCCCCTTGGGGGCCTTGAGGATGCGTAAGAAAGAAGAGGTGAGAAGTGGATGGAGAAACAGGAAGAGAACTGAGATAGCACAGTGCCGGAAAAATTATAGACGTGTTCAGGAAAGAGGAAATGATCTTCAACATGACACGACCCGTCTGTAATACTGTCCCTTTCCCAAAGACTCAGACCTTTCTCCCAAAAGTGATCGTTTCTGCAACAGCTTTCCACAGCTTCAAGTAAAAAGAATTCCAATTCAGTCTGTTCTTAGATCTTTGCTTTCTTCCTCTCTGTCTCCGGGCAAGGTCCCCACCTACGACAGAGTCATTATATGAAATGAGGATTTTTCTTCAGGAGTTTTGTGTGTGTGTGTGTGTGTGTGTGTGTGTGTGTTTGCTTTTTACAGTTGGATCATTGTGATCTTTATAATGTCTCTCCTGTCCTCGCTCACAAAACTTTTCTTTGTGCTCAATTACTGCTGACAAGCCCCAAGCTTAAGATATGGGTACTTCTTACACAAAATGACATCACTGCAGAAGAGTTAACAAAAAGACTGGATCATTTCTGACATCACTGCAAGCCTGAAACGACGTTTTCAACCCCCAACTTGCCCCTGACTAAGCAGACACAGGTGACCATGACACAGCATATTCTATGTGATCTCAAAATCCTATCCCACCCACTGCCTTTTTCAGCGGCATTCAGAGGCATTGGTGCCCAGAGGAGCCGTGTCTCAGGGGCACCACTCACCTCTCCCTGAAAGCTGGGAAGTAAGGAGCAAGAGTGCAAAGATGCCCGAGTAAGCAGAAAAACTTCCCTGGGTGCCCGATGAAGGGAAGTCAGGATATATGACAGAGTTTTCTGCACCTCCCTCTCAAAGCCATAAATCTGAAATCGAATCCTCTTTATGGTTCCAACATCATCACTGAAGCCAAGATTACTCCTAAATCACCCAACTTGTGTCCCAGATGACAACGTGCAGAGTTAGTGATTTTGCTTTAAAAATACATAAGTAATTGTCCTCCTTACTTCCTTGAAAAGATGAAATAGCAAATAGGCACGGTGATACTATTTTCTAATTTGGGGAACATCTGTCACCCAGAACCTCATCAGAGAAACTGCAACGTCTGGCTCAGAAATGCTTTAACTCTCGGGGGCAGAAGAGGCGCGTGACAGCGAGCTTGCTCTAGCCGGCTCGAGAGCCCTGCAGGAGGCCCTGGACCTCAGTACGGCAGCAGCTCCTGAGACTCCCTGGGTTCCAGGGCTCCCCACGGCTTTTGAGGTGTCACATCACCCCTCCCACCCTAGACGACCTCGCTGGCTGAGCACGTTCCTGACACCTTCCTTGTAGAGACAGGGATAAAGGACGCCGTTATTTTCCACTTTCCATGAGTGGCAGTCAAGTTCCAAAGTAAATACGGCTGATGGAGCCAGTATCTCACACCTGAGACATCGGCACCTGGAAAGGGGAGGGACCTGTGACTTAGAGTGAGTGCTTTCGCTCAAGGGCAAAAAACGCCTCAGGCTAGAAGTGCTCCAACTTAATACCCAAAGTTGAAAATCAGATGGCAGGGCCCACTGTGCAAAGTGGCCCTTCTACGAGTTGATGGAGAAGCCGTCACTTCCACTCTGATGTAGCAGCCGTGGACACAGCAGCCCACCCTCCTGGTCCTCAAACACATCAGCAATTGAATCGTGCCAGCCGCACTCCGTGCCTCTGGGCCAGCACGGTCCTCTTTCCTTCCTGACTTGGTGCAAATCCTGTCTTCCTTACGAGGCTCTCTTAACTTCCTGGCCCACAAGCATCACTTTCCTATAAACCTCTACCATCTTTTTAAACTGCAGGGCTCATCTTTGATCTGATTTCTACATGCACTCTTAGAGGCCGCAGGTGAGCGTCCATTCCCCACACCCACATCGGAAACCCCTAAGGACAGCGGCTCTCTGCACACGACTTCATTCCTCTACAAAGTTATGGCCAGGCCATGCGGCCAGTCCTCCTAATCGTAATCGCCACCAGCCTACATAGGAGGTCAGGCAAAGACACGTGGCAAGACACAAGCAATTAAAACACAACATGCTCAAGAGGTGTCATTATGTAAAAGAAACATGTATTCTCCTCCAGAGCACTATACCAATGAAATTCATGCTGCTCATTCCCCAGAAGCAAGAAACTCCACTCGAGGAAATGTAAGTTTCTGAGTCTTTCACAAGATCCCAGAAAGAATCTCTTAACATAGAAGTGCTTCTTTTTCCTTCATCATCCAAATGACCATCATTTCTACTGGCTGATGTTTATCAGGTCGAGTCACCTGTCATTCTAAGGAGGCTGGAAATTTGCCTGCTTTCTTTTCTTCTTTCCTTCCTTCCTTCCTTCTGTCCCTCCTTCCTTCCTCTCTTCTTTTCCTTTTCATAACAGTGCCAGGCGCTGGTCTAGATTCTGAGAATACCATGGTGAATAGGACAAAAACCTTGCCCTCATGGAGCTGACGTTCCAATAGGACAAAAAGACAGCACCTGTATGAGTAAGTAATGGTCATCGTTTGATCTGTGCTGTGGAAAGAAAAGTCAGGGAAAGGAACTAGAGAATCCTGGGAGGATGAGGAGACAGAACGATCAGGGAGGCCTAATAGGTGCCATTTGAATGGAAACTGGGGAATAACTGCAAGGTAGGTCCAAAGCCTCGGAGAAGGCAATGGCACCCCACTCCAGTACTCTTGCCTGGAAAATCCCATGGACGGAGGAGCCTGGTGGGCTGCAGTCCATGGGGTCGCAAGGAGTCAGACACGACTGAGCGACTTCACTTTCACTTTTCACTTTCAGGCATTGGATAAGGCAATGGCAACCCACTCCAGTGTTCTTGCCTGGAGAATCCCAGGGACGGGGGAGCCTGGTGGGCTACCGTCTATGGGGTTGCACAGAGTCGGACACGGCTGAAGCGATGCAGCAGCAGCAGCAGCAGGTCCAAAGCCTAGCTGGGCCCTCTGTAAGTCAAAGCTGATGTAAAATTCTATTTATCATGTGACCATTATGAGCCCCACTTAGCTTACAATGATAATTTCGGTTTCTAGAAATGAATGTCAGTTCAAAACCAGTGCTTATCGGCTTTGAAAAAGTGAACGAGCAGGCAGTGCTCAGGCAAAGAGCACCCAGACAAGGGAGACAGTAAGTGCAAAGTCCCTAGAGCATAGCACCCAGACCAGGGAGGAGGGAAGCAAGTGCAAAGGCCCTGGGGCATATCCCATTTGATGTATTTAAGGAATAATCAGGACAGCTTTGAAATCTGGAGCTGAATGAGCAAGGAGAAGGGTAGATCCTTCACCAAGATCCGAATCAGTGGTGCCTGATCTTGGACTCTGACCCTCAGAATTGTGAGATTAGAATAAATAATCTGTTGCTTAAGCCACACAGCCTGTGACATTTGTTATAATGGCCTAACACAGATGTTAAGGAAATACCAAAGTGAAAGTGAAAGTGAAGTCGCTCAGTCGTGTCCGACTCCTAGCGACCCCATGGACTGCAGCCTACCAGGCTCCTCCATCCCTGGGATTTTCCAGGCAAGAGTACTGGAGTGGGTTGCCATTGCCTTCTCCAATACATGAAAGTGAAAAGCGAAAGTGAAGTCGCTCAGTCGTGTCCAACTCTTCTCGACCCCATGGACTGTGGTCCACCAGGCTCCTCCCTCCATGGGATTCTCCAGGCAAGAGTACTGGAGTGGGGTGCCATTGCCTTCTCCAGGGGATCTTCCCTACCCAGGGATCAAACTGGGTCTCCCGCATTCCAGGCAGACGTCAATTCCAGGTGACGTAGAGAAGTGGAGAAAAACCTCCCAAAGAAGATGACCTTTAGCCAGTGCTCTTCATCACTTCTGTCTCTTAAGTAAAGTTCTATCCTTTCATGGAAGTTCTGGCTGCGGTTGCTTAATGCAAGTTTGTTGTTCTTCAAAATGGTGACATTCTTACCTATATATTTTTAATTTTTATTTTATACATTCTTTTCATGAATGCACAGAATCCACCCCACGTCTGGCTCCATTTATATATTTTCACATCTCTTTTTATTCAATAAACATTGCAGCATCTCTTTAAAGTTCAGTTAATTCAGGGATTACTGAATCCACCTCTTTTATAAAGTAACAGTTATGAGCGTGTTCTTTGGGAGGAAAACTCTCCAAGGATAGACATTCTTATGAAACATATTTTGAGCTGTGTTCGTTTTGTTCATTCTTCCGCCTAAAGCCCATTAGCCGTGTTAAGTCCTAAGAAGGAAAAGGGGTCAAGGTCTTTCTGTGAAGAACGTTTACCTTCACCTCCTCAGGTTATGGTCTCCATGGCAGAAGCCACTTCTCCACCACAGCACCCAGATAAAGTCAATCTTACTTCACAGGCCACTAAAATACTCTCCCTCCCAGAAACCCAACAGCCTTTTTAGCAAGTAAGAGAAACTGAACAAAGTGAAATAAACGTCTCCTGATAAAGAAACAGGAGATGTTTCTCAAGTGGCTAAATTAAGGCTGCTGCAGCTGATGTGTACATGGCAGTTTCACAGATTTCGTTGATGGAAATGTGTTTGTCGTTTAGCTTCGTTCTGCTATCTTGTTCCACAGTAAGAAAAGCCACACTGCTTGCAAAACTGAGAAGCTTATTAGAGTCCTGCAGTGTTTGCCTGCTTCGATTTTCACAGGTGGAGCCAATGTGAGGCGAAGGATGGAGCTGTGAACAGGAAATGTGAGACCTCTGCAAGCAGTCACAGCTGGAGGTGGCAGCTCCAGGCAGCTCCTTCCTACCTCAGCATCCTCCTCCTCAAACAGAGGTAATTTCAGAGTTGATCTTGCCTAGAAAATTGTAGCTAGAGTTGAGGTCGGGGTGATGGATTGGAACTGCACAGGACAGTTAAGAAACTGTTGTGGAAATTGCCAAGAGATTTTTAAATTTAGTTTAATGATTTCAGTTCACTTCAAAGGGTCTTTGCATCATCAGGTGGTTTTAAAATGCCAAGTAGGCCTGCTAGTCAATTGCGTTGAAGTGAGAAAAAAGCCACACTAAGTCAATGTGTCTGTTTTTATTCAATTCTTCATGAGGCAACTTTGCCAATATTTTTAACGGGCACACTAAGAAAACCGAGTGCAAAAACCACAGAGGTGCAAAATCAATTAGAGACATAAGCCTTGGGAAATACAAATTGGAGCAGATGAAAAAATTAGATTAAAGTTCCCAGACGTACTAGAGAAAACTACAGATCCTAGGCAAGGAGAGAAGCCAGTGGATAACCAATAAATTAAACTGATAATTAAAAGAAAACATTCCTAAACTAAATTTCAGCTTTTATTGAAAAAAAAAAAAGCTCTTTAGAATGTGAATCTGTCCACAGGGGTTAAAACTATGACACTGGCTGGAGAAAATGTCACAACTGAACATTACATGCTTCCTAATGATGCTCATGCTTCCCTGGTGGCCCAGGCGGTAAAGAATATGCCTGCAATGCAGGAGACCCCAGAGGTTGACCCCTGGCTTGGGAAGATCCCCTGGAGAGGGAATGGCTATCCACTCCAGTATTGTTGCCTGGAGAATCCCATGGACAGAGGAGCCTGGTGGGCTACAGTTCATGGGGTGGCAAAGAGTCAAACACAACTGAGTGACTATCACTTTCATAATGACACTCGTCCATTCCACTGGGTTACAGAAACTCCAAGAAGAGAGCCATATGTTTATGGATGACAAACCTATATTGTTCAACAGAGGAAAACTGCCTTTTCTTTCATTACCTTTGAGCAGCTATTTTAACCTAAGAATGTGAGATTGGTGTAGTTTTCCAAGTGGCAACCTGATTCAGAAGGGAAACTCTGATTCAACCAATACCTGTCTTAACTAATTCTTGCTCATTCAGACCCATGATTTTTCCAGTAGTCATGTGCAGATATGACAGCTGGATCATAAAGAAGGCTGACCACCGAAGAACTGATGCTTTCAAATTGTGGTGTTGGAGAAGACTCTTGAGAGTCCCTTGGACTGCAAGGAGATCCAATCAGTACATCCTAAAGGAAATCAGTCCTGAATATTCACTGAAAGGACTGATGCTGAAGCTGAAGCTCTAATACTTTGGCCACCTGATGCGAAGAGCGGACTCACTGGAAAAGACCTTGATTGAAGGCAGAAGAAGAGGGTGACAGAATATGAGATAGTTGGGTGGCATCACCGATTCGATGGACATGAGTTTGAGCATCCTCCAGGAGATAGTGAAGGACAGGGAGGCCTGGTGTGCTGCAGTCCATGGGGCCTCAGTGAGTTGGACACGACTTGGCAACTGAACAACAACAAAGGTCTCCTTGGTAAACATGCTCATTAACAAAACTCTGACAAAGCTTGTGAAATCCTGCATTATTTTAAAAAATTAGCAGGAACAGTTGCAAATTTTCTTTGCTAGAAAATTACATCATTATATAAACCCCTAAAGTTCTCTTTGACTCAAACCAGGCTCCTGCGAACTCCTGCTTGCTTTCCTGGGTTCTGCAATCCCTTGTCTCCAGAGCATGTATATTAGACACATGTATTTTGTGGTATTTGTGTTTCATAAGTAGAATCTCATTATACAGACCTTTCTGAATATTTCTCATTAGTCATGGCACATGGAACTTTCCATGCTCATAGAAACTTGCTTCAGTCTTTTTCATCAATGCATGGTATTTCTTACGGATTTTACAATGTATTTTGCCATTCTCCATTGGTAGACCCTTAGGTTTTTTATGGTTATCTGCTTTTATAAAAACTCTTCAATGAGTATCTTTTCATATGTCTCATTGGGCATTCCTCAAATGTTTCTTCCTGAGTACAAACAGACAAGAAAAATGTCTTAAGCTTTTTAATCACTGAGCTAAAATGGCAAGGAATAAAGAATGGCATGTATGCACCTGTTAGAATACAAGAAATGGAACTACAACTTTCCCAAAGAGAACCAGAAAGTTACAGCAGATTGATTTGGAGCAGAGGTGGTGCTGGTGATGAACAGCTTGCCCACCAATGCAGGAGACATGTGACACAGATGTGACCCCTAGGTCAGGAGGACCCCCTGGAAAAGGGCATGGCAACCCACTCCAGTACTCCTGCCTGGAGCATCCCATCGACAGAGGAGCCTGGCAAGCTAGGCTGCAAAGAGTCGGACATGGCTGATGTACACAGTCATGATTCTTGATTTCAGATCACAGTCCCAGCTCCAAATTGGAAACAGTCCATGTCCATCCATGGGAATGGCAAAATATATAATAAAACACCTAAAGAATGCTATGTAACTGATTTTTTTTAATGAGGCAGCTCTAGATTTACTAACACAGAGGACTATAACCTTGTGCAACTTTTAAAATGTACTTAACTCTTCCAAGCCTTAGTTCCAACACCACAATGTGGAAATAATTTTTAAATGTATCTACAGCATATGGATACAGATTGTATCTTGTTGCACAGATTAAATGATAGAAGAGTGAGAAAAGTATGCACTTAGCCCACCTGACACAACATAATGCTCAATAGATACTAGTTTCCGTTATAATTCCTAATGCATCCCAAGATGGAAAAGCATACACTTAACATACCGCCTGACACAACATAATGCTCAATAGATACTAGCTTCCGTTATAATTCCTAATGCATCCCAAGATGGAAAAGTATACACTTAGCATACCACCTGACACAACATAATGCTCAATAGATGTTAGCTTCCGTTATAATTCCTAATGCATCCCAAGATGGAAAAGTATACACTTAGCATACCACCTGACACAACATAATGCGCAATAATTATTAGCTTCCGTTATAATTCCTAATGCATCCCAAGATGGTGGAGATATTCAACAACTCAAGGCCATTTACTAACATCAAAATTCTACAAAACATCTGTTACGTGGAGAAGGTTTCATGCTACCTGATTTGAGAAAAACACACATGAATGAAGCAATCTCTGTCTTCAGGGTCTTGGGAATATTTCTGGTAATATAAATCATGTTCAGACTAACTCGAATAAAAAAGGATTATATAAGTATCATAAGAGAATGTCATATGGACTGCTACTAATTTCACCAGCGAGCACTACCCTTCTTTAAGAAATAGCACCTCCTTTCTTTGGAAGAACTGTTCCTTTTCTAATCCCTGCATAAATGTGAAGACAGCCAACTATGGATATCAACTGGCCACAGGTGATAGGTCAGGAAATGCATGTGACTTAGTCACGTGACCCCAGCCTGGCCAATCAGAGACCATCTCACACTAAGAATGAAGGGAAAGGGGGGACCTTCTCTAAGGGTGAAGGCATGAGATGAGAGGCTTGGGTGCTGTTTTCAGGAGTACGGTGATGAGAGTGGAGCCAGAACAAAGAAACGCAGGATGAGATTAGACTCCCAATTCCAGAGGTCCAGCCTCAACCCTGCCTTTCGGTGATGGCATGGGATATCACTAGCTCTATAACAGTAGGAATTCTATGTGTTTTTGGGGCGTAGAGGGGAGCATGCTGCATGGCTTGAAGGATCTTAGTTCCCCTCATTGGGAATTGAACCTGGCCCCTCAGCAGTGAAAGCATTGAGTCCTAACCACTGGACCACCAGGGAATTGCCAACATATGTGTTTTTACAGCACCTGATACAAAGTAGACATACACTGTATATCTCCCAAATGAATTAATAAGAGGTTGTAATATACCCCTTTTTTTCTAAGCAAGTTAAAATGTTATTCTCGTGACCAAATCTAGAATTATTCTTGGGAAAGTGGAATTTTTCACAATCCTACCTCAGAAGGAAAGAGCAAGAGAGGCAAGGAGTAAGGATATAGACCTCAGATTGTTATCCTGTGCCCCTAGGATGATGGCTCTTCCAGACCAGATCCTGTCAGAGTGCTGTCCACCACAAACCCAGAGATATTTTGAGTTTGGGTTATTAAGCCCTCTCATGTAGGATTTAGTCTGGTTTAATAAAACACAGGTCTGGTTATTTTGTCTCCAAGACTGCAGATTTTAGAAACTGGAAATCAAAAGACAGTTTGTTGTTTGCCTACTTCCATCCCTCCTCTTCATATTTGCCTTCTTATTTTTCCTTTAATGAACCAAAATATAAATAACTGGCCGGCCAGTTAGAAACTGGTGGAAATCTAAGAGGCTGGCATTGAACACATTGTCAATAGGAAACTCACACTAATGAGCTCAGATTGGCAGTGCTTTGATGTAATGTCCAAGGATTGAACAGCCTGCAAACACCCCAGCAGATATGAGACACACAGCTTACTGAGAATCCATTATTATTGAAAAATTGCACAATATAACTCCATGTGCATGACAGCTTGTGACATCAGTATATTAAAACAAAATAAAAGATTGCCTCTCTGACTGTCAGAACTGTGACAGTTTATCCAACTGGCCTAAAAAGATTTTTTGAAAGGTATTATATATGTTTTATTCTTTAGCATTTATTGACTACCTAACATAGGCTAGGAGCTAATGATAGGAGTTGCTGAGCAAAGAAGAAAAATTGGGTACATATCTCAGTCTGCAAACTAAGGCTCTAGCAGATGGCAAAGACATATTCACCAATTGTCATGTGCTTTTGACCAAATGTAAAATTTCAGAGGCAAGCCAAATGTCTCTGAAAATGAGAGACGAAGGAAAACATTTGGACACTGAAATCTACTAAGGAATGCACACATGGGGAACCCCTGAGTGTGTGCTGTAAATGCAGGCTTGGCATTGATGATTTTTTTTCTTCAAGTGTGTATGCTTTGACCCAGCTTTTATTTTTTTTAATTTTTTTAGCTGTTTGTTTATTTATTTTTTAATTTAATTTATTTTATTTTTTAACTTTACAATGTTGTATTGGTTTTGCCATATATCAACATGAATCTGCCACAGGTATACACGTGTTCCCCATCCTGAACCCTCCTCCCTCCTCCCTCCCCGTACCATCCCTCTGGGTCGTCCCAGTGCACCAGCCCCAAGCATCCAGTATCGTGCATCAAACCTGGACTGGTGACTCGTTTCATATATGATATTATACATGAATGACACGCTTGGGGAACCCCTGAATGTGTGCTGTAAGTGCAGACTTGGCATTGATGATTTTTTTTTTCAAGGGTGTATGCTTTGACCCAGTTTTTATTATTTGCCAAATAATTCAAGATGATGGCCATCTTATCCAGATGGCTATAGCACAGCATCTGTGGTAACTATTACTGGATGTATTCTTCCAAAAGACAACAGTAGAATCATTTCATCATCATCGTTTCTGTTCTATGAGAACAGAAAAGTGTAGTTATGCCACATCGGCTGACTTAGGTCACTGAACACTGAAGTGGATGAGGTCTTAGAAGTCATCTTCTAGACCAGGGTCCCACAGAGTGAGGTCCTGGCACCAGCCACAGCAGTGCATCCCCTGGGAGCCTGTTATAAATGTACATTCTTGGCCCTATCTCAGACCTACTGAATTTAAAACTTTGGGGTGTGGTTCATCAATCTGTTTTAACAGCCCTCCAGGTGATTTTGGTGAGCATTCAAGTTTGAGAACCACTGATCTAGATGTTTTCTTATTTTACAGATGAACAAACTGATCTCCAGAAGTAAAGCAAGTTGATCAAAAGGAATGACAAGGACTAGAACAGGGTGGAAATCTCACATGGAACAAAGTAAGGTTGCTACTGAAATACTAGAGAACCACACCCTCAGACTCAGTGTTTTTATTATTAATCAGGTTCAGGAATTACTTGACCCACTCAAACTGGATAATTTCTGTGTGTATTTATACATACAGATGGGCTTCCCTTGTAGCTCATTTGGTAAAGAATCTGCCTGCAATGCAGGAGCCCCAGGATGGGGCTTTCTGGGTTGGGAAGATCCCCTGGAGAAGGAAATGGCAACCCACTTCAGTATTCTTGCCTGGGAAATCCCAAGGTCAGAGGATCCTGGTAGGCTACGGTCCATGGGGTCGAAAGAGTCAGACACGACTTAGTGACTAAACCACCACCACCATACATACAGATATGGGTTGAAGCATAAGGAGACATCAAGAGGTTGTGTAATAACTTATAGCTGGTAACACTGGAAGAACAGGTAGCACTCATCAGTTTAAGGAGAAAAGGGACAAAGAGAAAAGGAAGCCTTTTCCATAGAGAAAAGGAAGCCTTAAAAAGAATAGTGACAACACTGTAAGTCAACTACTCTTCAACAACAGCAAGAAAAAAAAAAGCTGAAATAACGAAAGCACTGTACTAGAGATTTTAGCCAATGCAATAAGGAAGGGAAAAGAAATAAAAGATATCCAGATTGGAAAAGGAAAAAAAGCAAAGTGCAGTGGACTTTACTCATGGGACACAGCCAGCCTGAGGCCACTTCGCAAGGAGGAATCCAAGGGTCAAAAATCTCTGACCTCACTCTCCACCTTCCTCTGATTGTATCAGGGCTTCCTCTGGGGTGAACCAAATTGAAAGCTAGAAGGCAAAGGAGCTTGTGAGTACAGTCTCTACAGAACACTTCATCTGGTAGAGAGCAGGGTGAGGGAAAGGATGGAGGTGAGCTTGCAAGGGTCTTAGGAGATGCTTGAAACCACAGACGGACAAAAGTGGCCAGCAGGGGACTGCCTTGGTGGTCCGATGGTTAAGACTCCACACTCCCACTGCAGGGGCCTCAGGTTCTATCCCTGACTGGGGAGCAAAGAACAGCCATAAGAAAAAAAAAAAGTAAGAATGCCAGTCATTTCTAGAAATCACAACAAACACTAGGAATTCATCCACCTCTTCTGTGCTCCAACTGCTTTCTTCTAAAGAAGTTATCAAAATAGCCAAACCACTCAGTAGTCAAAAAATTGGTATATTTCATCTCAGATGGTAAAAAATCTGCCTGCAATGCGAGAGACCAGGGTTTGATCCCTGAGTTGGAAAAATCCCCTGGAAGAGGGCATGGTAACCACTCCAGTATTCTTGCCTGTAGAATCCCCATGGACAGAGGTGCCTGGCGGGCTACAGTCCATAGGGTCAGACATGACTGAGCACTTTCTTTATGAATAACAGAATCCCTAGATTTAGCTGGGAATGTGATCATCACACCTGAAAGATAAGTTTCCCAGAGCTACCTGCAGTTGGCTAGACAATGTATCTAGCTTCTAGCCAATGGTACACAAGAATGAGTTATGTCCTTAACTGCAGGGATTGTTCTTAAGGCAACTCTTTCCAGCTGACTCTTAATTCAGGCAAAGTGAATGCATTTTGAGCTGTCTTGGATCATAGTTGGTTTTGAGAAGAACTGACACACCACAAGACAACAGGCTAGAAACGGGCTGCACTTCTGACACCAGGGAACACAAGACCAGCCCTACGTTGACTCTCTCTCTAATTCGTAAGTGGGTGAGAGAAAAAATTCTTATATTTTTAAACCAGTTATTTGGTAGTTCTTATCACTTGAATATAATTATAACTAACATAATCTTTGTGTTATAACATGGAAAGATCAGCAAAGGTTTGCACTAAGAGTTCAACTGTACCATCACCACTCACCTAAATTCATATGAAAAAACCTTAACCCCCAGTAAACTAAAAATAGAATTACCATATGATCCAACAATCCCACTCCTGGGCATATATCCACAGAAAATTAGAATTCAAAAAGATACATGTACCCCATTGTTAACTGTAGCACTATTTACAATCCAGGACATGGAAGAAACCTCAATGTCCATAAACAGATGAATGGACAAAGAAGATGTGGTACATATATACAATGGAACATTACTCAGCCATAAAAAGGACAAAATTTGTCATTTGCAGCAAAGTAGATGCAACTAGAGATTAGCATACTAAGTGAAGTAAATCAGAAAGAGAAATATGATATCACATATGTGGAATCTAAAAAATGATACAAATGAACTTATTTACAAAATAGAAACAGATTCATGGACTTCAAAACAAACATATGGTTACCAAAGAGGAAAGGTGGGGGGAGGGATAAATTAGGAGTTTGGGATTAATAAATGCATGCTGCTGCTGCTGCTAAGTCTCTTCACTCGTGTCCGACTCTGTGCGACCCCACAGACGGCAGCCCACCAGGCTCCCCCGTCCCTGGGATTCTCCAGGCAAGAACACTGGAGTGGGTTGCCATTTCCTTCTCCAATGCATGAAAGTGAAAAGTGAAAGGGAAGTCGCTCAGTCGTGTCCGACTCTTAGCATACTATTTATCAAAGAAATAACCTGAAAGAATCCACTGTTTAGCATAGAGAACTCTACCCAACATCCTGTAATAAGCTGTATGGAAAAGACTCTGAAAAAGAATGGAAACGTGTATACGTATAATGGAGTCACTATGCTGTACACCTGATACTAACACAACATTGTAAATCAACTGTAAATATAAAATAAAAATCACATTGAAAACCAAAAATAACTTTTTAAAAAAGAAGCCCTTACCCCTAGTACCTCAGAAGATGAGTGTTTGGAGTAGAGCCTTTAAAGATGTGATTAAGTTGAAAGGAGGCTGTCAGGATGGACCCAAACCCATACTGACTGGTGTCTTTACAAGAAAGGAAACTAGGGCACAGACTCCAGGGATGCACGACACAGAGAAGGGCCATGTGAGGACCCAGGAAGAAGGCAGGCCAAGGAGAGAGGCCTTGGGGGAAACAGTCCCTGATCTCAGACGGCAATCCTCCAAAACTTTGAGGAAATAAACCTCTGTTGTTTAAGCCACCCAGTCTGCGGTATTTTGCTATGGTAGCCCTAGCAAACTAAGCATGTTATTAGGTTAAAGAAAAAAACACCCAGATACACAGTGGTGTTATGTATTATTTACAGGTCATATGCTGAAGTATGAAAATGCATAGACAAAGATCTGGAAATACACACCAAAAGAAAAAAAAGATGACCACAGTTAAAGTTGGGGAGTTAGTGCGGCACTGGGAATGGAGGTTGAAGGGGAATTTCACCTCATCTACACAGGAAATGCATTCAAGATGCCATGTAACGTTAATATTTTTTAAAATCTCTTTACTTCTTCTCTGGTATTGGCGGGACTTTTCTTCTGCCTCTGCCCATGGTGGTGACATGCAGTGTAAAAAGGCTCTCAGAGCTAATGAGTAGTGTGTTTGGTTCTGGTCATGTTTTCTAGAAGAGAACCATGGTAGCCCAGGCTCCTATGTACTTTGGGTGCATGATCTGCAAAGCTGTGGGAGCTCCATGAGGACTCTTGTCCACAGGGCTGTAGGTCCTGTTCATATATGTTATGTATTGAGTTGTCTAGGATCAAAAGGAAATATAGGGTAGTGGCATCATAATGGAAAAGAATATGAAAAAGAATGTATGTTTGTGTGTGGCTGAGTCACTTTGCTGTACAGCAGAAATTAACACAATATTGTAAGTCAACTATAATTCAATAAAAAAGAAAAGAAATATAGTGAAGTGGCAAAGGGTCCAATCATCAGGAATGTGCTGTAGTGTGGCTTACAATAGAGAGCAAAAAGGGGGTCTTTCCCGGTGGTCAGGTGGTTAGGAGTCTGCGTCCACAGTAGGAGACGTGGTGCAATCCCT
Organism: Bos indicus x Bos taurus; assembly: GCF_003369695.1. Lineage (NCBI taxonomy): Eukaryota > Metazoa > Chordata > Mammalia > Artiodactyla > Bovidae > Bos > Bos indicus x Bos taurus. Next base: position 39,244,743 of record NC_040102.1, read on the forward strand.
GGTTGGTAGAGAACTAAGATCCCACAAGTCGCACAGCATGGCCAAAATAAAGAGAGAGAAAGAAAGTCCTTCGGCTGGAAATTAGAGTAAGAATTTTGAATAACAGGTCTTGGATCACCCTAGAAAGGACACATTGTAAAACTGCACATGCAATTCTTTCAGCCAAGGCAGGGGTATAGAGAACAAGCCCTCTTGGGATGGCTGCTTCCCCATGTCCACGTTCCCAGGTTGGACAGAAGAGAAGAGAAGTGGTCCCTGAAAGAAGAGATATGCGAGATGTGGCATATGGAAATCTACCCTGAGACTCGGTGGCTATTACAGGAATAGCATGGGTTTATAATTAGAGCAGCCAATGAATCACAAAGGACACGGTAGCATGGCAACCCTCCGAACAATGGGATGCGGAAATAGGTCACAGCTCTATCTGGCAGTGGGACAAGGTTATTTCTGAATCCAGCACCTGGGCCCGGCTAAGAGAAGATTACCTTGGAAAGAAAGGATTAGAGGGTATAAGTTTACGTGGTTTAGTGTGGGAAGCTTTAATAATAGAGGATATAGCTGTTTCGTGATAGTTGTGTATTAAAGCGGCAAAGTAATACAAAGGAAAAATGAAACAAGAAAAACAGACGGGGAAAAATCACAAACTGGATCCTTTTTATAAAGTAAAAATTTAAGAGAAGAGTGAGATTTGGATCAGAAAGAGAATGTGAAAAAGGGTATAAGTCTAGCTAAAATAAATGGTGACCTAAATAGGAGGGAAATCTAAGATGGGATATATGCATGCAGAAAACCGATTCATTTGCAGTACAGCAGAAACTAACACAGCACTGTAAAGCAACCATACTCCAATAAAAATGTTTTTAAATAAAAATAAATAAAAGAAGTGAATTTAAATGACTAAATTTGAAAGAAAATATTATTAAAGTGAGCTAGACCTGGTGGCAGAAAAGAGACAAAACAAGGAAAGAAAAAGGACATCACTTGAATCACAAGGCAATCACCCAGTGAAGTTAAAGCGCTCCAGGTAGATCCACTTTCCAGCTGTCACTGTGATAGGATCCTCACCTTGTGGAAATGGCGTTGTAATGTAAAACGTATCGATAAGAGTCTTTAGGGGCTGGTTCACACGGTTAGCTTTCCTTTGGAGGAAATATGGAAGGGGTTCACACTACAAGGGAAGGAATGATGCCAAAACAGGGTGAGAGCCTAACCTGAGTACAGAAATGTCCCCTTGCAGCAGGGCTGAGGTCTCCCAGGTTCTGCAACTCTCTTGCTTCTGCGGACTCTGGCAGCACCAGAGTTGAGCAATGCATCCTCTACTGATGTACTCACACTGAGTCTGAATTCTGTTCCAGGCTCAGTGCTGAGAAGGAAAAGTCTCAAAATCAGTAATAGGGCTGAGCCACCAGGGAAGCCCAATTATTTGTATAGCTAATATTTAGCTGAGTGCCAAAGAATTGATGCTTTAGAACTGTGGTGTTGGAGAAGACTCTTGAGAGTCCCTTGGACTGCAAGGAGACTGAATCAGTCAATCCTAAAGGAAATCAGTCCTGAATATTCATTGGAAGGACTGATGCTGAAGCTGAAACTCCAATACTTCGGCCACCTGATGCGAAGAGCTGACTCATTTGAAAAGACCCTGATGCTGGGAAAGATTGAAGGCGGGAGAAGAAGGGGACAACAGAGGATGAGATGGTTGGATGGCATCACCACCTCAATGGCATGAGTTTGAGTAAACTCCGGGAGTTGGTGATGGACTGGGAGGCCTGGCGTGCTGCAGTCCATGGGGTCGCAAGGAGTCAGAAACAACTGAGCGACTGAACTGAACTGAACCAATATGTTTATCAACTTGCTATTTGCATCATATACCTTCTTCAGGGTTTAATTTCCTTCTTAGGAAAATACCTCCATTATTAGTTTTTGTCATTTTGCTTGTATTATTTTGCTTTGCTTCAGGAGTCAAATTTATAGGTATGTAAATTTCAATCTTGCCAATCTTTATATTTTGAATGACAGTTTAGCTTATCACAGAATTCTAGACACATCTTATTCTCCTTCATATCTCAGAAGTTATTTTACAGTCTTACAGCTACATTTCTGATGATGAGTGCTTTGTTCTCAATCTGTTTATTAAGATTTCACAGGTGATCTGGCTTAGTGAGAGGTTTTTTTTTTTCAATCTTTGTCTTTGAAGTTTTCCTTTTTCATTATGATATACCTGTGGGTGTGAATTTTTGCTTGTCTGTTTTGCCTATGCAAGAATTCTCATGCTACTTTCTTTTTAAGTTTTTACTTCTACTAGGTATAGTAGATTTACAGTGTCTTAATTTCTGCTGTACAGCAAAGTGATTCAGTTATACATACATATGTATCCATTCTTTTTCAGAGTCTTTTCCCATATAGGTTATTACAGAGTTTTAAGTAAAGTTCCCTGTGCTATACAGTAAGTCTTATCATTTTTAAGGTTCTTTCATCTCAATAGTAATTGAATATTCCTCAAGTCTGGGAAGTTCTGTCCCAAGGTCTTCAAGTCTGGCCTCTCTAACATCCTTTCTGTTCTGTCCTGTGTGATTCTCCTGCTGGAATGTCTCATGTTACCTTCACATCTCTAGGCCCTCCTTTGGCTTTTATTTCCCTTCTCGCTGTGTGTCTTCTGAGTGTTTTCCAAGATACATCTTCTGAATCTAGTTTCAGTTCTGATACTCTTCTATGTAAACTGTACATGAAAGCTATTTCAGGGATGTATATTTAGCATCTCTAAAATATTCTATTCATTCTTTCCCAAATTTTATTTTTATGTTTTTTATAATAGTTATTCTTTCTTTGGAATGTCTTCTTCATCGTTCTATAGTTCACAATTATTGAGTTGTGAGTTTCGCGGTCTGATTTTCTGATTCTTATGACTTCTAACTTTCAAACATGGAAGTAGAAGTTGATTTCCAAGGGTTCTCACAGAGCCTGGGCTGAGGAGTTTCTCTGTGTGTAAGTTTCATGCTTATCTCTACCATGGTCTAAAGGTGTTCTAAATGTCTGATTAGTTTATGAATAAATCACCCAGCTAGGAGTTTCCATGCCACAGAAAAGGCAAATTGGGGTCCCTCATCCACCAGTGATGAAGGCTTCGTGTCCCACGTCCCTCAAGCTGGGAGCTGCAAGACTCCACTGGTCCCCATCTCACAGACGGCAATCTTCGAACCTAAATGCCTTCAGCTCTAGTCCTTCACTTTCCTTTGAGCATTATCAAACTTCAGTGAGCTCTGGGCATTTTCTTTTCTTTTCTCATTAAAAAAAAAAAAAAAAAACAGTTAACTGGAGGACAAGTGCTTTGCAATGCTGTGTTGACTTCTGCCATACATCAACATGAATCAGCCATAGGTATACATATGTCCCCTCCCTCTTGAACCTCCCTCCCACCTCCCACCCTATCCCTCCCCTCTTGGTTGTCACAAAGTACCAGGCTGAGTTCCCTGCATCATACAGCAACTCCCCACCGGCTCTCCATTCCACATATGGCAGTGTGCACGCTTCCACGCTGCTCTGTCAGTCCATCCCGCCCTCTCCTTCCCCTGCTGCGTCCGCAAGTCTAGTTTCTACGTCTGCATCTCTACTGCTTCCCTGAAAACAGGCTCATCAGTATCATTTTTCTAGATCTCATGTGTATGTGTTACTATACGGTATTTGTCTTTCTGTTTCTGACTCACTTCACTCTGTATAACAGTCTCCAGGTTCATCTGTCTCACTAGATCTGACTCAGATTCATTCTTTATTATGGTGCATAACATTCCATTGTGTATATATATATATATATATACAACAGCTTCTTTATTTATTCATCAATCGATGGACATGTAGGAGCTTTTGATATTTTCAAAGCATCCTTTCATCATTAATTACATCAAAACAAAACAAAATGCCATTTTTAATGACTGAGAATATTGTAAAAGGGAAAATTAAATTAAGGGTTTTTTTTTTAAAAAATACAACAAATATTGATTGGAAAGCACACTTTTGACTTCATATTTTTCTAGGGTAAACTGTATTTTTAGAGTGCTTGCACAAAACAGACAGGGTGGGTAGACTGTGGAGCCATGAGACCAACCTTTGGTTTGAGACTCTTTGGATAATGTGGTTTTACAAACTTGCTGGCTTCTCAGGGTTTCCGCTTTCTACCAGCCACATCAGACAGGGAGGGGAAAAGCGACACCAAAATCAAAGCAGTGGAACAAACACAGATATCCAGCTTCAGAGACCACCATGAAGAAAATTCCCACGGGAAACTGTATAACACTAACACCACAGTCTTTTTAAGTAATACTTCTTAGTACGAAAAGAGGAGATTTTTGAAAAAGAGACCATTGCTAAAGCCATTAGGAAATGGGATGGCTTTAGGCCCAGGCAGCCTGACCCTAGACTTTGGTTCCTAAAGTGACACTTACTCAACTGAAACCAGTCTGAGAGGAAAATATCATTTTCTAGGCTTTGGGAGCTGGAGAATTCTGTAAATTAAGACTTTTCCAAGAGATATTCTAATAGCTCCATTTTCAAACTGTGCTTTTGCTTTCCCTGGTCATACAGTAAAATATAGTCTGAACCAGTTCTTGTTAATCAGCCTCAAAAAATCAACTTCCCTTATAACTTCCTCTTTACCCAATATCACTCCCTTATGGGACAGGAGTAGCTTTGAGACTTCAGAAGATATTTATTATTTGCAAGGAACAGCAGATAAAATGTAAGCCCATTTTATCTGAGCAAAAACCAGTAATCAGCTTATAGACACCAGAGAAATGTCCACAACCCAGAAATGTGTGTGTTTTGTTGGGCAGCAACTGAGACTTATGTATACCTATGCATGCTCAGTCACATCTGACTCTTTATCAACCCTATGTAGCCCCCCAGGGCTCCTCTGTCTGTGGGATTCTCTAGGCAAGAATACTGAGGTGGGTTGCCATGCCCTCCTCCAGAGAGTCTTCCTGACCCAAGGATAGAACTCATATCTCCTGCATTGCAGGCAGATTCTTTACCCACTGAGCCACTGGGGAAGCCCTTTATACCTGTGAGCTGATCTATGTTAAGAACTGAATCTGGAACCACCTTCCTCCCAGTAATTCAACAACCAAATACACTAGTCAGCAAGGTACAGCCTCGAAAGGGGAAACGCTTCACGTTTCTCACCACTCTCCCTCATTTCCTCTTTAACAGGACATTTGAAGATGATTTTAAAGATAATAAGATACATCTCCTTAGAGAAAAAGATTAGGGTTTCCAGCAAGTTCATTGCTAAAGATGCTCACTGAAGCCTGTATCATAAGAGTATTTTCCTTCTAAGGTAGAAACTGATCTTAAAAGGACTTTTCAGGAAACCTTCCTATTTTGGACCTGGAACAGGATCTAGCATCAAGACTGGCTTTCATGCTGGTGGGAAAACAGGGCTCCACTCTCTATATGCACTTGGGGAAAGTCAATCAGTTATCTGCCAGGCCGAATTATAAATTTGTCAGAAGTTGAGATAAACAATATAACATGAACAACTTGGGCAGTCGCTAAATATTTTGACAATTACCCCTGTTGCCAGCTGAATTTTCACCTCCAGTTGTTGTTACTAGACAGTACCATCTGCCCTGAGTTTTATTTTTTATTTTCTGTGGCCAGGACAATTTTCCAGATGTTTCCTCCTCTTTAAAAGTTAGTTGAGGGGGGAAAAAAAAATACAGCCAGGCCCTGAGAAGACTGTTAGCCCAGCAGGAATCTGACCTCCCAGAACACTGATGCTCTACTTTCCTCCTTTCCTAGTAAAGGCAGGCAGACAGGCAGCCTGTCTGTCAAAAATGCCATTCTGAGTTCCCGGGAGACAGAGAGAGGGTGGCTCTTGCGGAATTCACATTTTAGTGGGAGAAATATAGATGATCAGCGGGTCAACAAATCGATGTCTGACTGCAAAAAGTGTTACGAAGAGAAAAACATAGAGCAATGAGGCACAGTAATTAAGGGATGGAGTTGGATGGCTATTTCCGATATTTTAGATCAAGAAAATCCTCTTCATTCTATTTTGTCATTGAAGTACAGTTGATTTACAATGTTGTGTTAATTACTGCTCTACAGCAAAGTGACACAGGTATACACTCACACACACACATATATACATATACATTCTTTATATAAATATATATATATATCATTCCCCATTATGGTTTATCATAAGATATTGAATATAGTTCTCTGTGCTATACAGGAGGCTTCCCAGGTGGTCCTTGGTAAAGAACACACCTGCCGATGCAGGAGACATAAGAGACGTGGGTTTGATCTCTGGATTGGGAAAATCCCTGGAGAAGGAAATGGCAACCCACTCCAGTATTCTTGCCTGGAGAATTGGACAGAGGAGCCTGGCAGGCTACAGTCCTGCCAGGAGGACACGACTGAAGCGAATTCCCACACACACACATGCTATACGGCAGGACCTTGTGGTTTACCCATCCTATTTTTCAAAGATTGCATCTGCTAATTCTAACCTCCTAGTACATCCTGCAGAGAAGGCAATGGCACTCCACTCCAGTACTCTTGCCTGGAAAATCCCATGGGCAGAGGAACCTGGTAGGCTGCAGTCCATGGGGTCGCTAAGAGTCAGACATAACTGAGCAACTTCACTTTCACTTTTCACTTTCATGCATTGGAGAAGGAAATGGCAACCCACTCCAGTGTTCTTGCCTGGAGAATCCCAGGAATGGGGGAGCCTGGTGGGCTGCCGTCTATGGGGTCACACAGTCAGACACGACTGAAGCGACTCAGCAGCAGCAGCAGCACATCCTTCTCCAACAACTTCTCACTTGGTAGGCACTACTCTGTTCCCTGCGAGTCTGTTTCTGTGTCGTGTGTGTGTGTGTGTGTGTGTATGTGTCAGTCGCTCAGTTGTGTCCGACTCTGCAACCCCATGGACTGTAGCCTGCCAGGCTCCTCTGTCCAAGAGTCTCCAGGCAAGAGTACTGGAGTGGGTTGCCATTGCCTTCTCCATTCTGTGTCATAGACAGGCTCATTTGTGTCATATTTTAGATTCCACATATAAGTGATATCATATTGCATTTGTTTTTCTCTATCTGACCTACTTCACTTAGTATGATAATCTCTAGCTGTATCCATGTTGCTGCTAGATTAAGAAAATCCCCTTATGGAAGGTGATATTTGAGATGAAAATGAAAGATTAGTAGCCAAACTACTTTGAAGACCTTAGAATGTTTTTTATACTTTTTTAATTTTACAACATGATATTTACTCAATCTGTTATAAAGGTATTTCTGTTTTTAAATACTTGCCCATAGCATAATTTCAACATTTTATTTGAAGAGAAAGAAGCACACTAAGAAGTTAAATCTCACCCATATCACAGCACTTACACACAATCCTGCAACGAAGCTCAAGTTCTCCATTTTTCTGTTTGTACCATCTTTCCCATCTCTGTGTTCCTGTGGCTAATTCCCACTACTGCATCAGAGAGGATCACGGGTAACAACCTGAGTGATGATTTCATTACTGACTCTTTAGCAATATTCTTATATTCTCAATTCAAGTATGGTGGATAGTTTGCAAAGTGTGAGGAAGTCTCTCTTTTACCCAGACATCATTTTATCTTACTGGTGGAAAAACCAGTACACGTCCCACTGGCTGAAAAACCCCTCAGTTTCCCCATAACTGTGTGACTGAACTGCAAACATCAAATAACGACTCCCAGAACAACAAAAGGTGACAAATGACTGATCACAAATGATCGACCATGAGCTACGTGCCCAGCAGTCAACTAAAAATTTTACATGCATTATTTTGTCTTAAAAACTGAAATATAGTTGATTTAGAATGTTGTGTTAATTTCTACTGTACAGCAAAGTGATTCCATTATACAAATATATATATATATTCTTTTTCATATTCTTTTCTATTATGGTTTACTATAGAATATTGAATATAGTTACCTGTGCTATATAATAGAACCTTCTTGTTTATTAATCCTATATGTAATAGTTTGATCTCCTAATCCCAACCTTAATTAATCTTCACAACACCCCTACTATACAATGTCAGTGTAAATGTCCCCATTTTGAAAGTGAGGCTTGGAGATTAAATGTATTCCCCAAAGTCACACAGTGAGTGGCAAGCAAAGGTTTATGAGCAGATCTGGCTGACTCCATCCCCATCCTCCTGAGCCAGGGTTGGCAAACTCCAGCCCAATCCAGCTCTCCACTTGTTTTTATATAGGTCAGAAGTTGAGAATGGGTTTTATATTTTTAAGTAGTAGAAGGAGAAAAAAAGAAGAGTATTTTGTCACACATAAAAGATCACATAGGCCACTGAGCCCGGCCAGCACCGTCCCAGCACCAAGTGGAGGAGATCAAGCCCTAGGCCTTTGGAGTGGGAGCACTGACTCCAAGACCCTAGACCACCAGAGAACTAGCCATAGGGAGTATCACATAGTGAGAACTCACACAAGGAAACCACTTGAATATAAGACCCAGCATCACTGAACCATCAGTAGCATCCTGTGCAGGACGCCTCATCTGAACAACAAACAAAACAAAAATACAAGCCCAACCATCAGCAGACAGGATTACCCTTCACTCAGCCTTGCCCATCAGAGGAAAAACAAACAAACAAACAAAAACTCAGCACAAATCTCACCCTGTAGCTCACACAAACCACTGGACCAACCTTAGGAAGGCAGAAACCAAAAGGAAGAAAGAATTCAGCCTTGAAGCCTGGGAAAAGGAGATCTCAAACACAATACGTTAAAAAAATAAATAAATAATGAAAAGGCAGAGAAATGCTACTCAAATGAAGGAACAAACTAGCAACACAGAAATCCAAACAAATGAAGAGGAAATAGGCAAGCTACCTGAAAAAGAACTCAGAATAAAAATAGTAAAGATGATCAAAACCTTGAAAACAAAATGGAGAAAATGCAAGAATCAATTAACAAAGACCTAGAAGAATTAAACAATAAGCATGCAGAGACAAATAACACAGCTACTGAAATCAAAAATACTCTAGAAGGAATCAATAGCAGAATAGCTGAAGCAGAAGAATGCATCAGTGAGCTGGAAGATAAAATGGTAGAAATAACTTCTGAAGAGCAGAATAAAGTAAAAAGAATGAAAAGAACTGAGGATAGTTTCAGAGACCTCTGGGACAATATCAAATGCACTAACATTCCAATTATAAAGGTCCCAGAAGAAGAAGAGAAAGAGAAAGGGTACGAGAAAATTTTTGAAGAGATTATAGTTGAAAATTTCCCCAACATAGAAAAGGAAATAGTCAATCAATTCCAAGAGGCACAAAGAGTCCCATACAGGATAAAACCCAAGGAGAAACATGCCAAGACACACACTAATCAAACTAACAAAGACTAAACAAAAAAAGAATATTAAAAGCAGCAAGGGAGAAGCAACAAGTAACATACTAGGGAAACCCCAGATGCTTAACAGCTGATCTTTCAGCAGAAACTCTGCAGGCCAGAAGGGGATGACAGGATATAGTTAAGGTACTAAAAGGAAAAAATCTACAACCAAGATTACTATACCTGGCAAGGATCTCACTCAAAATTGTTGGAAAAATAAAAAGCTTTTCAGACAAGCAAAAGTTTAGAGAATTCAGTACCACCAAACCAGCTTTACAATAAATGTTAAAGGGACTTATATACTCAAGAAATATAGAGAAGAAAAAGATCTACAAAAGCAACCCCAAACAATTAAGAAAATGGCAATAAGAACATATATATCAATAATTACTTTATTTTTTTAATTTTATTTTATTTTTAAACTTTACAAATTGTATTAGTTTTGCCAAATATCAAAATGAATCTGCCACAGGTATACATGTGTTCCCCATCCTGAACCCTCCTCCCTCCTCCCTCCCCATACCATCCCTCTGGGTCGTCCCAGTGCACTAGCCCCAAGCATCCAGTATTGTCCATCGAACCTGGACTGGTGACTCATTTCATACATGATATTATACATGTTTCAATGCCATTCTCCCAATTACTTTAAATGTAAATGGATTAAATGCTCCAACCAAAAGACACAGACTGACTGAATAGATACAAAAACAAGACCCATATATATGCCGTCTACAATAAACCCACTTCAGACCTAAAGACACATACAGACTGAAAGTGAGAGAATGCAAAAATATATTCCATGCAAATGGGAAGCAAAAGAAAGCTGGAGTAGCAATCCTCATATCAGAAAAAACAGACATTAAAATAAAGAAGATTACAAGAGATAAGGAAGGACACTACATAATGATCAAGGGATTAATCCAAGAGGAAGACATAACAATTGTAAATATCTATGCACCCAACAGAGAAACACTTTAATACATCAGACAAACACTAACAGACAAAAAAGGAGAAGCTGGCAGTAACACAATAATAGTAGGAGAATTTAACACCCCACTCGCACCAATGGACAGATCATCAAAACAGAAAATTAATAAGGAAACACAAGTCTTAAAGGATATATTAGATGAGATGGATCTCATTGATATCTTCAGGGCATCCCATCCAAATGCAGAAGAATACATCTTATTCTCAAGTGCATATGGAACATTCTCCAGGATAGACCACATCTTGGGTCACAAATCAAACCTCAGTAAACTTTAGAAAATTGAAATCGTGTCAAGCATCTTCTCTGACCACAGCGCTATGAGATTAAATATCAGTTACGAGAACAAAACTGTAAGAAACACAAACACATGGGGATTAAGCAACATGTTTCTAAATAACCAACAGGTTACTGAAGAGATCAAAAGGGAAATCAAAAAAATTTCTAGAAACAAATGACAATGAAAACACGACAACTCAAAACCTATGGGATGCAGAAAAGCGGTTCTAAGTCTATAGCAATACAATCCTACCTCAAGAAACAAGAAAAACACTGAATAGATAACCTAACTTTATGCCTAAAACAACTGGAAAAAGAAGAACAAAAAAAATTAGTAGAAAGAAATAAATCATAAAGATCTGAGCAGAAATAAATGAAAAAGAAATGAAAGAAATAATAGTAAAGATTAATAAAACTAAAAGCTGGTTCTTTGAGAAAATAAACAAAATTGACAAACCTTTAGCCAGACTCATCAAGAAAAAAAGAGAGAAGAATCAAATCAACAAAATTAGTAATGAAAAAGGAGAGGTTACAACAGACAATGCAGAAATACAAAGGATTATAAGAGACTATTATGAACAACTATATGGCAATAAAATGGATAAGCTGGAAGAAATGGACAGATTCTTAGAAAAGTTCAATCTTCCAAGACTGAACCAGGAAGAAATAGAAATTATGAACAACCCAATTACAAGCACTGAAACTGAAGCTGTGGTCAAAAATCTCCCAAAAAACAGAAGCCCAGGACCAGATGGCTTCACAGGAGAATTCTATCAAACATTTAGAGAAGAGCTAATGCCTATCCTTCTAAAACTCTTTCAAAAAATTGCAGAGGAAGGAACATTTCCAAAATCATTTTATGAGGCCACCATCACCCTGATACCAAAACCAGACAAAGACAACACAGAAAAAGAAAACTACATGTGATGAACATAGATGCAAAAATCCTCAACAAAACTTTAGCAAACAGAATTCAGCAACACATCAAAAGGCCCATACACCATGATCAAATTGGGTTTATTCCAGGAATGCAAGGATTCTTTAATATATGCAAATCAATCAATGTGATACAACATATTAACAAATTAAAAGATAAAAACCATATGATAATCTCAATAGATGCAAAAAAGCCTTTGACAAAATTCAGCACCCATTTATCATTATAACTCTTCAAAAAATGGGCACAGAAGGATCCTACCTCAACATAGTAAGGGCCATATATGATAAGCCTACAGCAAACATTATTCTCAATGGTGAAAAACTGAAAGCATTCCTCCTAAGATCAGGAACAAGACAAGGGTGTCTATTTTTACCAATATTATTCAACATATTTCTCGATTCCTAGCTACAGCAATCAGAGAAGAAAAAGAAATAAAAGGAATCCAGATCAGAAAAGAAGTAAAGCTCTCACTGTTTGCAGAGGACATGATACTGTACACAGAAAATCCTAAAGACAGTATCAGAAAATTACTAGAGCTATTCAGTGAATTTAGGAAAGTTGCAGGATACAAAACCAACACAAGGAAATTGCTTGCAGTTCTATATACTAACAATGAAAAATCAGAAAGAGAAATTAAGGAATCAATCCCATTCACCATTACAACAAAAAGAATTAAATATCTAGGAATAAACTTACATAAGGAGACAAAAGAACTGTACATAGAAAATTATAAGACATTGATGAAGAAACCAAAGATGACATAAACAGATGGAGAGATATCCTATGCTCCTGGGTAGGAAGAATCAATATTGTGAAAATGACTATACTACCAAATGCAGCCTACAGATTCAATGCAATCCCTATCAAATTACCAATAGCATTTTTCACAAAGCTAGAACAAAAAATTTCACAATTCATGTGGAAACACAGTTCAGTACAGTCGCTCAGTCGTGTCCGACTCTTTGAGACCCCATGAATCGCAGCACTCCAGGCCTCCCTGTCCATCACCAACTCCCGGAGTTCACTCAGACTCACGTGGCTCAGAGGTTAAAGCATCTGCCTGCAATGCGGGAGATGTGGGTTCGATCCCTGAGCTGGAAAGATCCCCTGGAGAAGGAATTGGCAACCCATTCCAGTATTCTTGCCTGGAGAATCCCACGGAGGGAAGACCCTGGTAGGCTACAATCCATGGGGTCGCAAACAGTCGGACACGACTGAGCTACTTCACTTTCCTTTCACGTCCATCGAGTCAGTGATGCCATCCAGCCATCTCATCCTTTGTTGTCACCTTTTCCTCCTGCCCCCAATTCCTCCCAGCATCAGAGTCTTTTCCAATGAGTCAGCTCTTCACATGAGGTGGCCATGTGAGCTTTAGCATCGTTCCTTCCAAAGAAATCCCAGGGCTGATCTCCTTTAGAATGGACTGGTTGGATCTCCTTGCAGTCCAAGGGACTCTCAAGAGTCTTCTCCAACACCACAGTTCAAAAGCATCAATTCTTTGGCACTCAGCCTTCTTCACAGTCCAACTCTCACATTCATACATGACCACAGGAAAAACCATAGCCTTGACTAGACGAACCTTTGTTGGCAAAGTAATGTCTCTGCTTTTGAATATGCTCTCTAGGTTGGTCATAACTTTCCTTCCAAGGAGTAAGCGTCTTTTAATTTCATGGCTGCAGTCACCATCTACAGTGATTTTGGAGCCCAGAAAAATAAAGTCTGACACTGTTTCCAATGTTTCCCCATCTATTTCCCATGAAGTGATGGGACCGGATGCCATGATCTTCGTTTTCTGAATGTTGAGCTTTAAGCCAACTTTTTCACTCTCCACCTTCACTCTCATCAAGAGGCTTTTTAGTTCTTCTTCACTTTCTGCCATAAGGGTGATGTCATCTGCATATCTGAGGTTATTGAGATTTCTCCCAGCAATTTTGATTCCAGCTTGTGCTTCTTCCAGTCCAGCATTTCTCATGATGTACTCTGCATAGAAGTTAAATAAGCAGGGTGACAGTATACAGCCTTGACGTACTCCTTTTCCTATTCAGAACCTGTCTGTTGTTCCATGTCCAGTTCTAGTTGTTGCTTCCTGGCCTGCATATAGGTTTCTCAAAAGGCAGGTCAGGTGGTCTGGTATTCCCATCTCTTTCAGAATTTCCCACAGTTTATTGTGATCCACACAGTCAAAGGCTTTGGCATAGTCAATAAAGCAGAAATAGATGTTTTTCTGGAACTCTCTTGCTTTTTCCATGATCCAGCAGATGTTGGCAATTTGATCTCTGCTTCCTCTGCCTTTTCTAAAACCAGCATGAACATCTGGAAGTTCATGGTTCACGTATTGCTGAAGCCTGGCTTGGAGAATTTTGAGCATTACTTTACTAGTGTGTGAGATGAGTGCAATTGTGCAGTACTTTGAGCATTCTTTGGCATTGCATTTTCTTTGAGATTGGAATGAAAACAGACCTTTTCCAGCCCTGTGGCCACTGCTGAGTTTTCCAAATTTGCTGGCATACTGAGTGCAGCACTTTCACAGCATCATCTTTCAGCATTTGAAATAGCTCAACTGGAATTCCATCATCTCCACTAGCTTTGTTCGTAGTGATGCTTTCTAAGGCCCACTTGACTTCACATTCCAGGATGTCTGGCTCTAGGTCAGTGATCACACCATCATGATTATCTGGGTCATGAAGATCTTTTTTGTACAGTTCTTCTGTGTATTCCTGCCACCTCTTCTTAATATCTTCTGCTTCTGTTAGGTCCATACCATTTCTGTCCTTTATTGAGCCCATCTTTGCACAAAAGACCCCAAATAGCAAAAGCAGTTTTGTGAAAAAAGAATGGAGTTGGAGGAATCGACCTTCCTGACTTCATATTATACTACAAAGCTATAGTCATCAAGACAGTATTATACTGGCACAAAAACAGAAATATAAACCAATGGAACAAGATAGAAAGTCCAGGAATAAACCCCTGCACCTATGGGTCCCTTATTTTTGACAAAGGAGGCAAGAATATACAATGGGGCAAAGACATCCTCTTCAATAAATGGTGCTGGGAAAACTGGATGGCTACATAAAAAGAATGAAAGTAGAACACTTCCTAACACCATACACAAAGATCAACTCAAAATGGATTAAAGACCTAAATATAAGACCAGAAACTATAAAACTCTTAGAGGAAAACATAGGCAGAACACTTGATGACATAAATCAAAGCAAGATCCTCTATGACCCACCTCCTAGAGTAATGGAAGTAAAAACAAAAGTAAACAAGTGGGACCTGATTAAACTTAAAAGATTTTGTACAGCAAAGGAAACTATAAGCAAGGTGAAAAGACAATCCTCAGAATGGGAGAAAATAATAGCAAGTGAAACAACTGACAAAAGATTAAATTCCAAAATATACAAGCAGCTCACACATTTCAATGCCAGAAAACCAAACAACCCAATCCAAAAGTGAGGAAAAGACCTAAACAGACATTTCTCCAAAGAAGACATACAGATGGCTAACAAACACATGGAAAGAAGCTCAACATCACTCTTTGTTAGAGAAATGCAAATCAAAACAACAGTGAGATATCACACTGGTCAGAATGACCATCATCAAAAAGTCTACAAACAATAAATGCTGGAGAGGGTGTGGAGAAAAGGGAATGTTTTTGCACTGTTGGTGGGAACGTAAATTGATACAACCACTATGGAAGATGATATGGAGATTCCTTAAAAACTAGGAATAAAGCCACCACCACCCTGAGGAAACCAAAATTGAAAAAGACACATGTATCCCATTGTTCATTATAGCACTATTTACAATAGCCAGAACATGGAAGCAATCTAGAGAGATGTCCATCGACAGATGAATGGATAAAGAAGTTGTAGTACATATACATGATGGAATATTACTCGGCCATAAAAAGGAATGCATTTGAGTCAGTTCTGATGAGGTGGATGAACCTAGAACCTACTATACAGAGTAAAGGGAGTCAGAAAGAGAAAGATAAATATCGTATTCTAATGCACATATACGGAATCTTGAAACATGGTACTGAAGAATTTATTTACAAGGCAGCAACGGAGAAATAGAAATGGAGAATAGACTTATGGACATGGGGAGAGGAGAGGAGAGGCTGAGATGTATGGAAAGAGTAACATGGAAATTTACATTACCATATGTAAAATAGATAGCCAACGGGAATTTGCTGTATGGCTCAAGAAACTCAAACAGGGGCTCTGTATCAACCTAGAGGGGTGGGATGGGGCGGGAGATGGGAAGGAGGTTCAGAAGGGAGGGGACACATGTACACCTATGGCTGATTCATGTTAAGGTTTGCCAGAAAACAACAAAATTCTGTGAAGCAATTATTCTTCAATTTGGGACCACCCAGAGGGAGGGTATGGGGAGGGAGGAGGGAGGAGGGTTCAGGATGGGGAGCACGGGTATACCTGTGGCGGATTCATTTTGATGTTTGGCAAAACTAATACAATATTGTAAAGTTTAAAAATAAAATAAAATTTAAAAAAAATTAAAAATAAATTAAAAAAAAATCACAGAGCATTCAAATTTCAGCACCGGTGAAGTTGTATTGTATCGCAGCCATGCCAGATCCAGCATGCATGTCCTATGACTGTATTCCTGCTCTTAACAGCGGATTGAGTAGTTGCAATGGAGTCCAAATGGCCCACAAAAGCAAAAACTACTTACTATTGTCATTTAGGTAAGGTTTTCCAACCCCTCCTCTAGGTAATCAAGCAACACCAAGGCAGTAAGAGGACACCACGCTGTTATCATTCTGAGTCTGATCAACAAAATGAACCACTGCAATGCTGTGATGATAGAACATTCGACACATGGATCGAGGCTTACAAGAATGAGGAAGGAGCCAAGAGACATATGATCTGGAAGGTATAGCTGGAAGATGAAGGGAACATCCACTACTGACTTCAGCTTGAGGCACCGGAGTGGGTGGAGAGAGCAGAGTGCATGTGGGTCTCTGAGGAACCGCTACCTGGATCAGGGCCTCGGATCAGGAGCAGGTAGAAAGGTCTACAGAGCTGCCACATCCTCCAAGTCAGTCAGAGAATCTCCTGAGAGCCAAAACTGAGAGCTTCTCCCTTCACTTTTCTTTCCAAATCTCAGCAAGTTCTTCCTGGCAGTAAACTCTAGCCTGTCATCATTAAGTCACTTCCACCTAAAACGTTCCCACTTCCTGCTTTGGCCCTGTGCTGCATACTTTGTAAACTTGTCTCCCTTAATCCACTCAATAATCCTTTCAGGATGGGAGATTTAACTTCTTTTTATAGATGAGGAAACTGAAGTGTGAAGCAGTGAAGGAACTTGTTCAACTTCACAGCGTGAACAGCTGAGCCAAGGCACAGAAGTCTGTTCCCTGTGACTCCCAGCCCCAGCGCACAAATCACCGAGCCATCTGCCAAGCCAGGCTCCTCTCAGACCCTGCTTCTGGCACCCTTCCCTTCCCTCTGGCAGAACCTTTGTTTGCAGGTAATCTAATTTACTCACAACCATACTTCCATTCTCCCTCCCGCAAATGAGACCTTTGGAGAGTTCCAAATTTAACTAGATTTCACTAAACTTTCCTGATCATAATATTAACTGCTGATTTCACCCCAGATGGGGGTAGGATACATTGTCCTGGTTCTTTCCTGCACAGCATGAGTTCAGTTCAGTTCAGTCGCTCAGTCATGTCCAACTCCTTGCAGCCCCATGAATCACAGCACGCCAGGCCTCCCTGTCCATCACCAACTCCCGGAGTTCACTCAGACTCACGTCCATCGAGTCAGTGATGCCATCCAGCCATCTCATCCTCTGTCGTCCCCTTCTCCTCCTGCCCTCAATCCCTCCCAGCATCAGAGTCTTTTCCAATGAGTCAGCTCTTCACATGAGGTGGCCAAAGTACTGGAGTTTCAGCTTTAGCATCATTCCCTCCAAAGAAATCCCAGGGCTGATCTCCTTCAGAATGGACTGGTTGGATCTCCTTGCAGTCCAGGGGACTCTCAAGAGTCTTCTCCAACACCACACTTCAAAAGCATCAATTCTTCAGCGCTCAGTCTTCTTCACATCCATACATGACCACAGGAAAAACCATAGCCTTGACTAGAGGGACCTTTGTTGGCAAAGTAATGTCTCTGCTTTTGAATATGCTATCTAGGTTGGTCATAACTTTCCTTCCAAGAAGTAATCATCTTTTAATTTCATGGCTGCAATCACCATCTGCAGTGATTTTGGAGCCCAGAAAAATAAAGTCTGACACTATTTCCACTGTTTCCCCATATATTTCCCATGAAGTGATGGGACCGGATGCCATGATCTTCATTTTCTGAATGTTGAGCTTTAAGCCAACTTTTTCACTCTCCACCTTCACTCTCATCAAGAGGCTTTTTAGTTCCTCTTCACTTTCTGCCATAAGGGTGGTGTTATCTGCATATCTGAGGTGATTGAGATTTTTCCCAGCAATCTTGATTCCAGCTTGTGTTTCTTCCAGTCCAGCATTTCTCATGATGTACTCTGCATAGAAGTTAAATAAGCAGGGTGACAATATACAGCCTTGACAAACTCCTTTTCCTATTTGGGACAAGTCTGTTGTTCCATGTCCAGTTCTAACTGTTGCTTCCTGACCGCATACAGATTTCTCAAGAGGCAGATCAGGTGGTCTGGTATTCCCATTTCTTTCAGAATTTCCCACAGTTTATTGTGATCCACACAGTCAAAGGCTTTGGCATAGTCAATAAAGCAGAAATAGATGTTTTTCTGGAACTCTCTTCCTTTTTCCATGATCCAGAGGATGTTGGCAATTTGATCTCTGCTTCCTCTGCCTTTTCTAAAACCAGCTTGAACATCAGGAAGTTCACGGTTCACGTATTGCTAAAGCCTGTCTTGGAGAATTTTGAGCATTACTTTACTAGCATGTGAGATGAGTGCAATTGTGTGGTAGTTTGAGCATTCTTTGGCATTGCCTTTCTTTGGGACTGGAATGAAAACAGACCTTTTCCAGTCCTGTGGCCACTGCTGAGTTTTCCAAATTTGCTGGCATATTGAGTGCAGCACTTTCACAGAATCATCTTTCAGGATTTGAAATAGCTCAACTGGAATTCCATCACCTCCACTAGCTTTGTTCGTAGTGATGCTTTCTAAGGCCCACTGGACTTCAAATTCCAGGATGTCTGGCTCTAGGTCAGTGATCACACCATCGTCATTATCTGGGTCATGAAGATCTTTTTGCACAGTTCTTCTGTATATTCTTTCCATCTCTTCTTAATATCTTCTGCTTCTGTTAGGTCCATGCCATTTCTGTCCTTTATCGAGCCCATCTTTGCATGAAATGTTCCAGTCAATTCATCTACCCCACTAGAAGATCTCAAGATACAGCTTAGCCCAAGGTGTTCCTGACTATGAAGCAAAAAGCATTCTCAACAAGTAGCCAACTCAAGGGACAACTCAAGTTGTCCAAGTTGTCAAGCCAACTCAAGTTTTAGTAAACTCTGGGAGTTGGTGATGGACAGGAAAGCCTGGTGTGCTGCAGTCCATGGGGTCGCAAAGAGTTGGACACAACTGAGCGAGTGAACTGAACTGAACTGAACTGAACAAGTAGCCTCCTCTCCTAACACAGCATAGGCTAAGAGCCAAGTGTGGGTTCTGGCATGAGATTACCTGTTTTAATCTAGGCTCTACCTCTTACCACCTATGCAGGATCTAACCTCTGAACATTAGTTTTCTCATCTATAAACTAGAGATAGTAACCATATATATTTCATAAAGTGGTTGTGAGGATTAAATAAATTAAGACATAACAAATAATTGCAATGCAGTACTTACTATAAGCCCACATATTTGTCTATGATTATTATTATTTTCATAAATCTAAGACATCAGAAAATACTTGCTTTTCAAAAGCAAGTGCAATTTCTATCCAAGCAGACCAATCTGAATAATTGTTTCTGGTATGATGAAACAGTTTCTCAGTATTATGAGGATAAAAGTAATGAATAGTAGTTAGCCAGTATGGCGCCTTGTGATTTTGAAACAGCTTCCTCATTAGTCATAAGCATGCAGAATCATTTTTTGTTCATGGACTAAATCTTCAGTTAATGGATTCTGAACCAGGGCTATGGTAGAGCAGCCAGAAGGGATGTGAATTTGTGAAGAAGCAGAAGTGGAGAAGGGCTTGAAAAGCTGCTGTTCAAGAGCTAATGCCTGCAGGATTCATGCAGCTGATCTGCATGCTAATCACCTCACTAGAAACTACATTCTGCAGGGCAGACACCGCAGCACTGACAGTCTCCCTCTTCCCCCTCGGGTCTCTTCCTCCTGCTTCCATATCTCCATCACCCAATCTCTCTGTTACTACAAAAGAAAAAATTCCACCTTGTACCCAAAATGAAGCAAGAAATTCGGGACTAGTGGGTCTTTTATGGTGTCTCCATGGCTGGAAAGCAATTGTCAAAATGGCCCTTGGGACCCAGGCGCAGTAAGTGGCTTTAAGCGAGAGAGTGACATGGTCAGATTTGAATTATAGAAACATCCACCTGGAAGCATGGGGAAAAGGGATTGAAGAAGGATTAGCCTGAAAGCAGAGCTTCTGTTATAATAATCCAGGGCAATGAATAAGGTGCTATAAAATGAAGGGAAAGGGATGGATTTGAGAGACACGAATTAAAATTTAAGACTGATTGGATAAGGAACTAAGGGAAAAAGAGGAGTCAAGGATCACCCCCAAGTTCCTGTCATGGTCAATTGGATCCTCTGGAGCTAGAGATAATTAGTAAATCAAATGATCATTTGATTAAATGGCCTCACACACCCAATTCATTAACACAATAGGTCGATATATTAACATTAAAACTATTCATCGTCAGACACTGAAATGAATGAATGGGTGACATGGGAATTTAGGAAGCAATCACCTACTATCTATATGTGCTATGCCAGATACCAGCAAGTATACAGAGATCAATAAGACACATAACACGACGTTTGCAAAGCAAAATTGGTATGTGTTACAATAAGGTAAAAAGAATGATTATCAGAAGGTAGGGGAACAGGAGATTAATTCCAGCCTACCAGAATAAACAGTGACTTTAGAAAAAACTATGACCTTGAAGGGTCCTTGAAGAATGAACAGAATTTTGACAGGCACATATGTAAAAGAGACATTCCTCATTGACGAAGTGGTTTAGCGAAACCTCACAGGTTTGTGGGTGTACTCACCGTACACCAGGAGGGCCAAGTGTTACATTTCTTCTCATCTTTAATGTTAGATACACTAGCAGTAGAATAGGAGCTCGAAGTAACACAGTCAGTGTACAGATCAACTGTGAAATGCAACTCACTCTCGTGTCGTTTAGTCACTAGACTTAGACTTGGCTTAGACTTAGTTCAGTTGCTAAGTCAAGTCCGACTGTTTTACAACCCCATGGACTGTAGCTGGCCAGACTCCTCTGTCTACGGGTTCTCCAGGCAGGAATACTGGAGTGGGTGGCCACTTCCTCCACCAGGGGATCTTCCCAACCCAGGGATCAGGCAGGAACACTGGAGTGGATGGCCACTTCCTCCTCCAGGGGATCTTCCCAACCCAGGGATCAGGCAGGAACACTGGAGTGGGTGGCCACTTCCTCCTCCAGGGGATCTTCCCAACCCAGGGATCAGGCAGGAACACTGGAGTGGGTGGCCACTTCCTCCTCCAGGGGATCTTCCCAACCCAGGGATCAGGCAGGAACACTGGAGTGGGTGGCCACTTCCTCCTCCAGGGGATCTTCCCAACCCAGGGATCAAACCTGCGTCTCTTGCATTGGCAGGTGATTCTTTGCTACTGAGCCACCGAGGAAGCCTACTCACTTTGAGTAGATAAAAGTAAAAAGAGAAAGGTGTAACATGGTATCAAAGAAAGCCAAGTATGACAGAAGAATCGTATTTTCAGGTGGAACTAAAGCAAGAGACACATCTGGGAGCAAGAGTTTATACTCCATCTTGGGGACAATTGTGGAGCATTCCAAAGCTTTTGAGGAAAAAGTGATGCTCTCAGCCTGTGTTTTAAGATGATATCTTCAGACTAAATCACTGATGCCTCCAATGGTAAAGCATCTGCCTGCAATGCGGGAGACCCAGGTTCAATCCCTGAGTCAGAAAGATGCCCTGGAGAAGGAAATGGCAAACCACTCCAGTGTTCTTGCCTGGAAAATTCCATGGACAGAGGAGCCTGGTGGGCTACAGTCCATGGGGCCACAAAGAGTCAGACACGACTGAGCAACAGAGTATATAGGCCTTTCTAGAATTGGAAGTGCTAATTGGTGTCAAATTAACCAAATATGGAATGTGTAAAAAAAAAATACACATAGCTCCCTGGGTTAAAGATTCAACCTGGCAAACAGTTTGAGAATGTAATGTCACCTTTCTTCTGGGTCCTTTAATTATATCTACTGCTCAAACTAATAAAGAAACTAGTTGCCTCTCATGACTCTTTAGAGAAATTCTTCATTTAAATCCCTTTTTTATGACTCCTTTTTCTAAGGTCTTGATCTCTTTTCACCATCCTTGCAAAAATTAAAAAAAAAAGAAAGAAAACTTTAGAAGTGAAATTTACTTAGGGTGGAACAAGATATATTACTCAGTGATCTTTAATCAAACCAGTTGTTCTGGTCTTCCCCCGTGGTCCAGTGATTACGAACTGTCTGCCAAAGCAGGGGACACAGGTTTGATCCCTGATCTGGAAAGATCCCACATGCTGCAGGGCACCTAGGCCCGCCAGCCACAACTACTGAGCCCTCACGCCTAAAGCCCGCTCCACAAGAGGAACCGCCGCAGTGAGGAGGCCGTACGCCACGGCTAGAGAAAGCCCGCGTGCAGCAAAGAAGACCCAGTGTAGCCATACTGAGTAACTTTTTTAAAGATAGACAAATAGGTTCATAAAACAGGATGGAGAGCCTGGACAAAACTTCACAAGTATACAGGCAGTTAATTTTTGGCAAAAGCACCTAATCAATCTAATGAAGGTAGGAAATTTTCCCACATCTACATATATCCATATGGAAGAAATAAACCTTTGTTATTTTAATCCCTACCTCATCCTATACAAAAGCTTAACTCAAAAGGGATCATAAGCCTAGATGAAAAAGCTAAAACTATGAAAATTCTAGATTACATGGGAGAATACTTGGCTGAGGTAGATTAAGTTTTCTTAAGTAGGACACAGAAAAGCAATAATGAGCGACACTACTTGGCATTTACCCAAAGAAATCAGACATTAAAATCCATACAAAAATCTGCACGCAGTTGCTTACAGTAGATTTATTCAGAGTTGCCAAAACTTGGAAGCAACCAAAATGCCCTTCTTTAGGTGAGTCTTCATCCCATTCAGCGAATGGATAAATAAACAGTGATACATCCGAACAACACTCTTCAGAGCTAAAACAGAAATATATTGCTGCAAAAAGATACCCGGGACACTTAGATGCGCATTATTAAGTGAAAGAAATCAATCTGTAAAAGCTACATTCTGTGTGATTTCAACTGCATGACACTGGAAAAAGCAAAACTATGGAGACAGTGAAAAGATGAGTGCTCGTCGGATCTGAAAGGAGGGAGGATAAAAAGGTGGAGCACGAGGGCTCTGAGGGCTGAGAGGCTATTCCGTGTGATACTCTGATGGGGAATCCGTGCTTTAATTATACATTTATCAAAACCATCAAATGTACACTGAAAGCAAATTCTAATGCAAATGGTGGGCTTTGAGTAATAATGACATGCCAGGGCAGGATCAGCGATTGTAAGAGACGTGCCACTTTGGTGTCAACTGCTCATGGTCGGAGAGGCTCGATCTGTGTGGGGGAAGGGGCAGACAGAAACTCTCTATTTCCCTTCAGTTTTGCTATGAATCTAAACCTTCTCAAAAAAAAAAAAAAAAAAGTATGTAGTACAGTCCCTGAAAAATAAAAGATTTATTTCACAGGATCATTGAACAAAAAGTCATAGGTCAGCTTCATGCAGGATTCCCTTTTATAAACTTTCCTTCAGAGACAACAAATACATTCTAAACTCTAAGGGGATGTGGGTTCCCATGTAAAGCATCACTAGGTTGATTTAAAGGCTGATAGCTATGCCAGTCAATATAATTTAGGAACCTTGGACAAATTAAGGGTGAGCAGGGTTTGGAGAGGGTCTTGAGAATATGTTTCACAGAGGGGGGAAATTCAGTAAATTGATCAACCGGAAGATTAGATTTCAAATAACTCCCTATTTGGAGGAAGAAAGGAAAGTGAGCTGGAAGACATCACAGCAGGTTCACAGGCACTTGACCTTCTGTGAAATTGTGCTGCGCATCTTGCTCAGCAATGATGGCTGTGTCCGACTGTACCGGGGAATCTGTGCGTTTACGACCTCCCCACGGAATTCTGATGTTCACCAAGGTTCCACAGTCACCACTCAGAGTGCATTACCCTTCTGCTAATAACCTCCCAGGAAACCTGGGTACGTGGGCGATATATTTTGCAGATATGTTTTGCACAATGTCTTAAAAGCTGATACAAAAACAATTTTCAAGAAGGAAAGTGTTTTTATTTGCAATGTGCCACTTGGAGAAATAGGTGACACCTCAAGTTATGAATATCTGCAAGGGACAGAGTGGCTGACCTGCTGTGGAGGAGATGGGAAGAAACTGGTTTTGCTCCTGCCTGGAGAGGACAGGGACAAGACGGAAGTAGGGAAGGCAGAGAAGGAGGAGGAAAGCCCCCCAACGGGTAATGTTCAACTTAGAACATGTGTTTTTGAGACATCTATCCCAATTCAGAATCCCCACCATCATTCTCATGCTCGAAGCCTCACTAAGTCTACGGGCACAGAAATTGCCTCGTGGACAGAAGCTTTTGTGGAAACCAAGAAAAGCACAGAAGTCCATGCCTGGGTTCGTGTGTAGAGAAAATAAGGAGGATCTTACCGGATGGCACGCTGCCCAAGGAGAGAGGGTCGGAGACGTTCAAAATCAGGACTTTTTAAAATTTATTTATTTTTAACTGAAGGATAATTGCTTTACAACATTGTATTGGTTTCTGCCACACATCAACATGAATCAGCCACAGGTACACATATGTCCCCTCCCTCTTGAATGTCCCTCCACCTCCCACCCCTTCCCACCCCTCTGGGAGCCCCTCTTTGAGTTCCCTGAGTCATAAAGCAAATTCCCACTAGCTCTCTATCGTACATACGGCAGTGTATGTTTCCACGCTACTCTCTCCACTCGTCCCACCCTCTCCTTCCCCACCTCCTACCGTGTCCACGTCTGTCATCTCCATTGCAGCCCTGAAAATAGGTTCCTCAGCACCATCTTTCTCAATTCCATATATATGCCTTAATATACAATATTTGGTTTTCTCTTTCTCAAAGTTGGGATTTTTACAGAGTGAAAGACCCTCTGGAGCTTTGCAGGAGTCCTGTAAACTTCCCCAGGATAACTATTTAAGAGCTGGACCAATATCTCCTGGATCTGAAGGAGGAGGAAGACTCCAGTTGCTATCTGACAGTTACACACGCAGCATCCTGGTCAACAGAAGCTGAGGAGCCCTTCGAGAGATGCCTCAGGTAGAAGGACATGTATTGAAGCTGGGTTCTGCCTGTGTACATTATTAATTTTGGGTCATCTGAAGGACGAGCTACAAAAACATCCACGATAAACATTCTGGCCACTCCTCTGAGCAGAAATCTACTGCTTGTCTTTTTTACAAATGACATGCAGGAGATAAAGCCAGCAGCAAGGCATCAATTTATAGAATGAGATTCTAAAAATAAATAGTGTACAGTGGTGACGACTGGCAGAATGACAAAGGGGGGGGGGGGGAAGAGAAAGAGCTCTTACTGGTCCTTACTAGCTAAGCACTCCGTCCCCCATTCGGACAGCCCTGAGGGAGAGCTCGTCTAAACTGGCATATCCCGTGACGGGCTGGGATCACCAATCCTGGTGGAAGGGCAAAGCCCCTCTCCACTTTCACACCGTGGGACGTGACCTCAGGGAACTCAGGTACTGCAGCTTTCCACAAAGGAAAACACGCCACAGTTTTAGCAAAGGTTACAGGCATTAAACTCAGTTCAAAAATGGTTAGAAAAGCATAGAAAAGCAAGCATGCTGATCACTCCTGTTTAATCAATCTGTTTCAAGTTCCCCCATTGTTTAATTATGTAAAAAACTTTGCTGTAGATCCATATTCCTTCTGATACTATTCTAGAGCTGGAAAAGAGCCAGGGTAAGTCAGTATTGAAAATGGACTTAAAAAATTAATTACAAGTACTTGAAAAGATTTGTGCAAAAACTTTGCCACCCACTTACAGGCCTATGTGAAATCTCTGTGTCCTTAAAATGTCCCATAGTCCATAACTTCTCCCCGCAGAGAAGCTCTAGAAACCACAAAAGACCTTATCACGGGCCTTTAGAAAAGATAGAACTGCGGCACTCTCACCCACACAATCAGAGGTCTTTGTTCAAGGTCACGCGTTTCCCTCCTGCATTTGACGAACCTGCTGCAATTGCGATCGGCACCACAAATGCAGGTGCCCCAGAGCTCTGGGTTTGTCCTCCAGGAAAAGGCGCTGAGGTGGTTGTTACGGGACAGTCTTCTCATTTCGAAATCATTTGCAGTTTCTCAAAAGGAAGGACATATGCAGGAAAAGAAAAGAATATTCTCCGAAGCTATTACTGTCATCTGATCCATCATACCTTTGCCAGCGGAAGAGGTCTGCGTGCATGCTTACATTTGCACTCAAAAGGTATGTCTGGCCCTGATGTTATGAGAAGTAAAAGGAACATTCTAGGGACAGAATGACAGCCAGTGACCTTGGAAGTCAGACCAGAAATGAGGCCCTCACCAACTTCCATAGCAAAACCCTGTGTCACCACCTTCCTTTGTTTGAATAAACCAACACAACCCAGAACCTGAGCCACATGTAAAGAAGTATTGAGCCATTTAACACCCTGTGTCTTGTGCCATTTGGTAGGCTGAAGTCTTCTGAGCAGAGGGTTTATTCATATTCCACTGGCTCAAATGACATGAATTTGAGCAAATTCCAGGAGGTAGTAAAGGACAGGGAAGCCTGGTGTGCTGCGGTCCATGGGGTTGCAGAGGGTCAGACACGACTGAGCGACTGAACAACGATAACACCACCTCTCAGCCTCCCAATTCTACTGCCTGCAATCACTTCAACCCTATTCATCAACTTGGACTACAATTAGGACATCTTTTGTTCCTATAAATAATCAGTCAAAACCTCACCTGCTATCAGGAGGTGATAAGGGTCCCCCATCACCATCCAGAGCTGTCTTAGTAGCCAAAGGGGACTGGTTCTCCTTACAATGCCAGGAACAGAAAAAGAAAATAAATTCTCATCAGTCCACTAATCCTGGCACCTCTGGTGGCTCCACATCCTCACCAACACTTGCTATTGTTCCATCTTTTAAAGTTACAGCCTATATCCCTGTCAAAATCATAGTTTTTCTTAAGAAATGGTCAAGCAGAACACAAAATTCATACGGAAATGCGTGGGACTAGGGGATGTGAAGCAGCATCTCATTTTCGCTTTCATTTGCATTTCTTTAATAATAAATGATGTTGAGCTCCACTTTTACATCTTCTTTAGAAATGTTGATTTAAATCATTTGCCTAGATTTTAGCTGGATTTTGTTTGTCTTTTTGAGTTGTAAGAGTTATTCAAATATTTCAAATGCTAGTCCCTCATAGATACATAATTTGCAGGTATATTCTCCCATTCTGTGGATTATCTATTTTCTTGATAGTGTCCTTTGAAGTATAAACATTTTTAATTATGGTAAAGTAAATTTAAAAATTTTTTTCTTTCGCTGCATATGCTTTGGATAACATATCTAAGAAAGTGAAAGTCGCTCAGTCATGTCCAACTCTGTGCAACCCCACGGACTGTGACCTGTAACCTGCCAGGCTCCTCTGTCCATGGAATTCTCCAGGCCAGAATACTGGAGTGAGTAGCTTTTCCCTTCTCCAGGGGATCTTCCCAACCCAGGGATCAAACCCAGGTTTCCCACATTGCAGGTGGATTCTTTACCATCTGAGCCACCTTAAGAAACCATTGCCTAATCCAAGGATGCAAAGATTTGTACCTATGTTATTTTCTTAGTGGTTGCTCTGGTGATTACAATTAATATTTTAAATTATAAAAACCTAGTTCATATCTCTTCTCTCTACCAGTTCATTTAAAAAATATTCTAGGACTTCCCTGGCAGCACAGTGGATAAGAACCCACCTACCAATGCAGGGGGCATGGATTCGATCCCTGGTTCAAGAAGATTCCACACGCCATGGAGAAGCTAGGCCCATATGCCACAACTACTGAAGCCCAAGCACCTGGAGACTGTGCTCTGCGATAAGAGAAGCCAATGCAATGGGAAACCCATGCACCGCAACGAAGAATAACCCCCACCCATCACAATTAGAGAAAGCCCATGAGCAACGAGCAACACCATGGGCTTCCCTGGTGGCTCAGACGGTAAAGCGCCTGCCTGCAAAGCGGGAGGCCTGGGTTCGATCCCTGGGTCGGGAAGATCCCCTGGAGAAGGAAATGGCAATCCACTCCAGCACTCTTGCTGGAAAATCGCATGGACAGAGGAGCCTGGTAGGCTACAGTCCATGGGGTCGCAAAGAGTCGGACACGACTGAGTGACTTCACTCGTTCACGTGTTCAATCATGAGCAACAACAAAGCCCAACACAACCAAAATTAAATGAATTAATGAATTTAAAAGAGATTAAGTTCTGGAATACAAACTTTAAAAACATATATTCTAATCTCATCAAATTAAAGCATGTATGCATGCGTGCCAGGTCGCTTCAGTCATGTCCATCTCTTTTCGACCCTATGGACAGGCTCCTCTGTCCAAGAATACTAGAGTAGGTTGCCATGCCCTCCTCAGGGGACCTTCCTGCCTCAGAGATCAGACCCACGTTCTTAAGTCTCATGCACTGTCGGGCAGGTTCTTTACACCAGCGCCACCTGGGAAGCCCACACTAAAGCACGCATAGTTAGGCACATCCCAGATGCTACCGTCCAGAAAGGAGCAGTCCGTTGCCCCAGCCCTCAGAGGCAACTGCTTCAACCGTGTGTGCTGTGGGTTCCTCTAAAGACTGTCTCCACATTTTAAATAATACATTAATAGCACTAAATCTTCATTTATCCAATCTGAAAATCTCATTATTTCCTTACTGCAAAGATAGATGAAGATTTCTTTTATTATTTGATTCCAAAACTCAGGAATGTTGATGTTTATGTCATTATTTTTAGTGGTTTTTTTTTCCCCCCCTACTGGGTTACCTTTATGAGTTTAGCTCAGTAATACAAGATAGTTCTTTTTCCACCAACTTGAGATAGAATCTCTTTACTTCCTAAATTTGGGAGTGGATCTTACCAACCCATCTTCCTTCAACATCTTCTCCCTTTGTCTTTTTCTCAACTTCAATTAGGAATACTTTGATATTTCATTGCCAAAGTTGATAATATTCACATACTGTCTTAAAACACTTATAATTTTGCACTTAGTCTATAGGTTAACTAAATGTTGAAAACCAACAGACACTATTTCCATTACTATTATCCAACCATTCATGGTACAGCTAAGTAGTAAATTATAGGAAAACAAATTTTCCCTGAGATTGCAACATAATTATCTCTGTGCCACTCCAAGAGCAAAGTTCTCAGTTACAAGGTCAACCAAACCAAGTTTTCTGTCCTTACTTCTCCCTCCCTTCTTCCCTAATTGTTCAGATCCTGATACATTTTAATTTGCTACTTGTGTGACCATAAGTTCCTTGTGTTTTTGAAAAATCAATTTTGTTTGTCATCAAGATTCTGATGAACTTACTTGAACTATAAATTTCATAAGTTCCTAGTAAATATATATTTAGATCAAATTATTTGAATAACCAGACTATCCCCACTAATAAATAAAATGTTTTTAAAAATTGCTATTCACCAAGGAATCTGTATTATTTCCTTTCTATTGCATGACTACCGGAAAAGAAGAGAAAAAGTATTCACTTTGTCCCTTTAGGATAAATTCCAACCCAATTTTAGCCATACCAAGTTTTCTCAAAAATTTTGTTAACAATATGGATACCCTATCACCCAGCATAGCTTCTAGGAATCACAATGACTTCTTATACTCAATATAAACTAACCCAAAGGGAAATAAATATTTTATTTTTCCATCATTGAACTAAAACTGTTTTATTTGTCAAGTTCTAAATAAAAAGCATCTGGCTTCATTTAAAGAATTAACCACTCTGGTTCCCGAAGAGTGTGCATATAATGAAGAATTACAATAATTAAATTCAGGGAAAGAAAGAAGGACCCACAAGCAAAATGTTGACAGTGATAAAAAGTTATACCATTGAGAGAAATAAGCAGCCTTAATCATCAACACAGTGAATGATTCTCTAGCCTGCTAAGTCAAGCTTTAGAAGGTTACTCACAGCCTTTCCCATTCATGTAGGTACTGCTGTCAGCCTCAGGGAGCACAGAATCTAATTTGGGTCCTCAGACCTCTGTGAAGACCTTCAACAAGTTGATAATACCCTTGTAACTGTTTAAAGAGCTTCCTGTTTATAAAATTCCTATGTTGAGGGTTTACAGATTGCATTAGATTTGTATAGGGTTCCAAGACCCCAGAAAAATTAAATAGTCTACTTGGAGATTGTGTGTTGGCAAGCCAAGCCATAAGTTTGTACACCCAACACTGCTTCTTAGAACAGCTACTAATTCTGTCAGAACCACACATAACATACCGCTCTTCTTCCCAACTTATTATTTAGTCACACTACACACTAAATACCTTCTCTTTCATTTTTATTTCATGCCTATTAGAAATCACACATGGCCTAAAGAAAGTTTTAGGCCTACACCGGAAGCCTACACCTCCTAAACAGGTGTCTTTATAACCCTCAGAACCATCAGATAATACCAAAACATCTGCCAAAAAGTGCACTGAAAATTCTTTTAAAACCATAGTAAGCCTCTGGTTCACTCTACAGGGGCCCAGAGAAGTGAAAGTAGAAAGCGTCCTAGATTCCTTAGCTGGACACACGCATTCCAGACTGAGGACTGTACATTTCACGGAGACAGGGGCTGGCTCTGCAGTGAAGGCTCAGGGAGCTAGTGTCTGGAGTAGCATGAGATATCCCCTCCTGGTGGCAGGAACTCGCTGTCCCTTGAGCCCCCTAGTGCTAAGAAAAAGCCACCGAGATCAGTGGTCCTCTTGGGATTTTCGAGGCACACCTAGCACATTTAGGTGTGCTTCTCGGACCCTGCTGAGCACAGCCGCCGTCCACTGAGTGAGGCCAAGGCCAATGCAGGCGCTCCAGCTGGTCCAAGCTGCAGGATGTAAGCGTGACTCAAGACAGCTCTGAGTCAAGAAGTGGGCTGTGAAGAAACTCATGACGCTCCTTGTAAGGGAACATGAAAGGCTGCAGAGAGAGTTCTCCCCTCGGTGGAAGACGGAACAGGATAGTCTTCTTTCACTCAGTTGGTGTGGTAACAAGAAACCTTGAAACGTGAGAGCTTACAATCAAGACTGCCTCTCGCTCACTGGAACGCTGGCCCTGGGTGAACAGAGCGCGCGGCCCTGCTCTGCACGTTTTCTTAGTCTCGTGCACAAAATGAAAGCACAGCCCCCCCTACGGCCTTGCATTCTTGTGTCAGACACGAGAGACTGTGTCAAAGCTCAGGACGACATCCTGACGGCCTATCTGGACACGCCAGGTGTGTCTGGCCACATGCCACTGGTCAAAACATGTCACATGGCAAAGCCTAATCAATGGTCTCTCGAGGGGAAACTTCATCACTGACAATGAGTAGCCTATATAATCCTTTAACAAGACAGGAAAGGACTAGTTAGGGAAAATAGTATTGGGTTGGCCAGAAAGTTCCTAACATTTTATTACAGACGATTAACGTATGGCCAGCCCGATACAATCTACCACAAGCAGTGCATATCATGGCCCACTGGTACTGGATATGGTTCCAGAACACCTGGTTGAGGAATCTAACAGAGAATGATACAAATGAACTTATTTACAAAAGCGGCTCACCAATCTTGAAACCAAACAATGGCAACCAAAGAGAAATTGTGGCGGGAATGATAAATTAGGAGACTGGGATTAACATACACACACCACTGTATATAAAATAGCTCTAACAAGGACCTACTGTGTAACACGGCAACTCTGCTCGACACTCTATAATGACCACGTGGGACAAGAATCTGAAAAAGAATGGATACGTGGAGACTTCCCTGGTGGCCAGCGGCTACGACTCTGCACGCCTACTGCAGGGGGCCTGGGTTTGACCTCTGGTCAGGGAACTAGATCCCACACGCCGCAACTAAGAATTTACAAGCTGCGACTAAAGATCCCGTGTGCCGCAACTAAAGCCCAGTGCAGCCAAATAAATAAATGATTTTTTTAATGGATAGATCCGTGTATAACTGAATCACTCTGCTGTATAGCAGAGACACAACATTGTAAATCACCTACACTCCAATAAAAATGTTTTTTAATTACAAAAAAGGCCAACTGATGGGGAGTAGCTGACAGTGTAGCTGAGTCACGAATAGCGATCTGGAACTAGGAGACTTGAGGAGGAAGTGCACGTGTAGACCTCTTCGAGGGGACCCAGGGTAGAAAGGTACTTATGGCTCATGTGGCTCCTCACAGAGAGTCCACTGTGGAGGAGACTCTGAACAATCAGACAGTCCTTCTAGATGTTAGTCAGCCTTGGCCTGCCACCAGTAAACTCATGAACTAAGCGACTATGACAACAGGGACAAAGAAATATCCGCATGAAGAGATGCTGGTCACTTCTGATGAGTGTTCCCACTGCCAGCAGCAGCCGGAACCAGCCCTCAGCTCAGGGAAATAAAACTGCTTCCTTAGGCAAGGGCAAAGCAGCCAACTAGCCATCTTGAGCGGGTTGATCACATTAGACTCCCCTTATCCTGGTGAGGACATTGATTTTCCTGACTGTTTTTGGATTTGCAGCCAGGCACAGTGACAAAGCATCCTTACAAATCGTCTCTGCGGTCTCCCAGTCACCCTGGAGCCTGGTCCTCTAGCCAGCCTTCCCACTGGTTCCGTGGGCTACATCATTTCCTCCCCATAAATCCTTCCAGCTCACAGTCAGTTTCTGCTACTTGAAACAAAGAATCTAGACTAGGAAACAAAGTCTTTGGGATTTGTACTCAGTCACTTTCCTTATGAAACAAAGCCCTAAACTCCCAGCTTCTCAAAATCCTGCCGTTTGTGACAATATGGATGAGACTTGAGGGCATTACGCTAAGTACAATAAGATGGAGAGAGACAGATGCTGTGTGATCTCACTTACATGTGGGATCTAAAAAAGTCAGATTCAGAGAAACAGAACGCATTGGTGGTTCTCAGGGGCTAACAGTGGGGAGTGGGGAAGATGGCTGAAGCTGGTCAAAGGGTACGAATTTCATTACAAGATGAGTGAGTTTGGGGGTGTAACATACAGCATGCCAGCTATGGTTAGCAATGCTGCACTGTATACCTGAATTTGCTGAGAGTGGGTTCTTAAAGTTCTCACCACAAAAAGCAGTTTGTAACTACATGAAGTGTAGATATTTTAACTAACCTTATTGTGGTAATCATTTTACTATATATACAGATGTCAAATCATTGCATTGTACATTTTAAATTTGTACAATGTTATTATACGTGAATCATACTTCAATAGAGCTGGGGAAAAAAATGTTCAGCTTCTTCGTAAATGAAGAAGGAAGTTTCCTCCTTTTTAGAATTATAGGTCTGGCACCCAAGCTATCATCAAATCAATCCAAGAGGAATTTCGTGGAGATTCAAGTTTAGGCTACCTAGGCAAAACCAGGGCTATGGTGAGCAACACACCGCTGAATTTGCTCTGTGCAGGCAGCAAGCTGTCATTCACTACAGCAGACGCTTCTCTTTCATAAAACCAATGCATATTCCTTGGCTATTTTGCCATCTTTTCTGAATACTTAATTTTTTCTGCATGCTGCTGCTCCTAAGTCACTTCAGTCGTGTCCGACTCTGTGCGATTCCATAGGCAGCAGCCCACCAGGCTCCCCCATCCCTGGGATTCTCCAGGCAAGAACACTGGAGTAGGTTGCCATTTCCTTCTCCAATGCATGAAAGTGAAAAGTGAAAGTGAAGGCACTCAGTCGTGTCCAACCCTCAGCAACCCCATGGACTGCAGCCTTCCAGGCTCCTCCATCCATGGGATTTTCCAGGAAAGAGTACTGGAGTAGGGTGCCATTGCCTTCTCCGTTTTTCTGCATAAAATAACTCAAATTAGGCAGTTCTCTATTTAAAATCAAGTAATCGTTAGCATGTCTGTAAGTTTTCCTCAGGCATTTTTACTAAAGAGATACATCTGGCAGCTTTTTAGTGACCAAAATTGGAAAGAGTTCAGGCAACTCCAAAGCAGCCTCTTAGCACTCACCTGGGTCTCCTGGATTTTAAGTCTCACGTACATCCTCCTGCCTGCATCAGACTCCTGCTAGCCTTGGTGTAACAGCTTAGTCAAGACAGACGAAACTCTGAAATCTTAGCGGCCGACTTAAACCATTAGGGGTTGATGTCATGTCTATCTCATTCATCTAATGTATATGTAAGGCAGTTCTTCCATGATGTCAACTTAAAATCTCCATAGCCCTTTGGCTTCAACAAGTCACGTGTCCTCAGCCTCACTACTGGTGAGGCTGGGGTGCAGGAGAAAAACACCAACCGTAGGTGGAAAAGAACCAGGTGTTATTCATCTGTTCTAGAGAAGGCAATGGTGCCCCACTCCAGTGCTCTTCCCTGGAAAATCCCATGGACGGAGGAGCCCAGTGGGCTGCCGTCTATGCGGTCACACAGAGTCGGACAAGGCTGAAGCGACTTCACTTTCACTTTTCACTTTCATGCATTGGAGAAGGAAATGGCAACCCACTCCAATGTTCTTGCCTGGAGAATCCCAGGGATGGGGGAGCCTGTTGGGCTGCTGTCTATGGGGTCGCACAGAGTCGGACACGACTGAAGCAACTTAGCAGCAGCAGCAGCATTCAAAAGCATTGCTTTCTTTACTAGCTGTTGCAGGTCTGACACTTTGTATGCACTGGGGCTATGAACTTGAGCTATCCACAGCCTTTCCTGGAAGGAGATTACAATTTAGGAAAATGCAGAGAGGTGAGAAACAACCAAACAATTAACAACTTCACATAATAAGCACAGGACAGAGATTACTGTTTAAGCTCAGGAAAGGGGAAAGCAGGGTAAGATTCTTGGAAGAGGTGATTTTTGAGCTAAGTTTTTAAGGATCTACTCCAAACCAAACAGATGATGGGAGAGAAAAGAACATTCTAGACAAAGAGATCAGAATGTGAGGATGCCTAGAAAAAGAGGTACAGCATGGTGATTTCAGAGAAGGTGGATCAGAGGAGAGAAGAGATGAAGTCACAAAAGTTGAGTTGAAACTACTTTCCCAAAGGATACTCATCAGAACTGAGTCCCCTGATGTGCTCCATGGTAAAAAGACTCATTGGTTAGAAGTGTAATATGACTCTGAGAAAACCATAACTGAAAAAAACACAAGTACCACAATGTTCATTGCAGCACTAGTTACAATAACTAGGACGTGGAAGCAATCTAGATGTCTATCAACAGATAAACGGATAAAGAAGCTGCGGTATATATACATAATGGAATATTGTATGTGATGTGCTTCGTCGCTCAGTCGTGTCCGACTCTTTGTGACCCCCTGGACTGTAGCCCACCAGACACCTCTGTCCATGGGAATTCTCCAGGCAAGAATACTGGAGTGGGTTGCCATGCCCTTCTCCAGGGGATCTTCCCAACCTAGGAATCAAACCCAGGTCTCCGGCATTGCAGGCAGATTTGTTACCAGCTGAGCTACCCAGAGAAGCCCCTGACTGCTCAGTAATATATATACAAGGTATATTGTATAAAAAGGCATTAAAAGGAATGCATTTGAGTCCGTGCTAATGAGGTGGATGAACCTAGAGCCTATTATACAGAGTGAAGTCAGAAAGAGAAACAACTGTTGTATATTAGCGTATATATATAGAATCTAGAAAGATAGTACTGATGAACCTATTTGCAGGGCAGCAACAGAGAGACACACAGACACAGAGACCAGACTTGTGGACACAGTGGAGGAAGAGGAGACTGGGACACGTTGAGAGAGCAGTGTGGAAACATGTCTCATTACCATATGTAAAACATATAGCCAGTGGGAATTTGCAGTTATGGCACAGGGAGCTCACACCTGGTGCTCTGTGACAATGTAGAGAGTGGGATGGGGTGGGAGGTGCGAGGGAGGCTCAAGAAGGAGGGGACATACGTGTACCTGCGTCTGATTCACGCTGATGGATGTCAGAAACCAACACAGTGTTGTAAAGCAATGATCCTCCAATTGAAAACAAATAATTGTTTTAAAGTATAATATGTGAGGGAGAGAAGGAAATGGCAACCCACTCCAGTACTCTTGCCTGGAGGGAGAATCCTGGGGACAGAGGAGCCTGGTGGGCTACAGTCCATGGGGTCGCAAAGAGTCAGACACGACCCAAGTGACTTAGCAGCAGCAGCATGTTGGGGAAACTATAATAATATTTTAGCATACCAACAGTTCTAAGAAACTCAATGGTAACCAAAGCAGCTTGACCTTTTATGACTAGATTAGTCAAACAATGTGAAATCCTAATAACAGCTCACAGAACAGGCAGGCTAGGGAATAGAGATGGAAAATGTCTGGGGCTAAAATTATCTATAAATAAATAATTTATGGATAAATGCTAAAGAATGTGAATTTTATCCTGAATGTTATCAGGGCAGTGGGGGGTTCTAAATAGGATAAAAACTGTAAAATGCTACCACAGGGGGATAACCCAGGAATGAAGCTCTTAGGGCCTGAATGGCTGTTTTTAGAATTACGTCACTGAACCTACCAGGTGTGTCTGTTCCAAGCCTGGGCGCATGGTTTTCTCCATCTCTGGATACATACACACATTCCAAGCCCAAGATTCTATGTATAGCAGAGGCTCCATAAAATGAAGAATGATTCAGGGCATTAGGTGGCTTTTGAAATGGTTCCCAGTGATCTCTGCCCTCTCGGACTTCACACCCTTTGTATAACTGTTGCTATTGTTTAGTCGCTCAGTCCTGTCGGACTCTTTGCAACCCCGTGGACTGTAGCCTGCTAGGTTCCTCTGTCCATGGGATTCTCCAGGCACGAATACTGGAGTGGGTTGCCATTTCCTTCTCCAGGGGATCTTCCTGACCCAGAAACTGAACCTACATCTCCTGCATTCGAAGGCAGATTCCTAACCACTGAGACACCTGGGAAGCCCCCTTTGCATAATCCCCTTCCCTTAAGCATGAGCTGGACCTAATGACTTACTTCTAACAAATGGAATGTCATTCTGCAGTTAGGCTACAGAAAACTGTGACTTCCACATTACTTTTCATTCTCTCTTGCTGGAATTTACTCTTGCCTTCTTGCTTGCTTGCTACCATTTTGTAAGATGTTTTATGGATAGACCTACGTGGCAAGGAACTTCAAGAGACCTGCAGCCAACAACTCATGAGGAGCAAAAGCCTCAGTTTAACAGACCACAGGAATTTAATCTTACCAACAACCATGTAGGTGAGCTTGAAAGTGGATTCTCCCAGTCAAACCTTATGTAACTGTAGTCTTGGAAGAGACTCAGACCCAGGGGACCCAGCCAAATGTGATTCCTGACCTACCGAAACTGTGAGATCATAAATGTGTGGGGTTTTTAGCAGCTAAGTTTTGGGATAATTTGTTATGTAGCAAGAGTCGGACACGACTGAGAGACTGAACTGAACTGAACTGAATAACTAGCACAGTAAATGAATAGATGAAACCATCAATAAGTATATTTTTCTGCATTTTACATCCTTGGTATTTATCAAGTCTCGTTCCTTCCTCTTCGGTACTTGAATACCTCGGCAGCCGTGTGTCTGGTGGTACAATGAGCCCCACCTTTTCACCTTTTCCGGTACTCTTGCCTTTTCCAGTGTGACTTGGTCATCATTTCCTATCTCCTGACATTGGGTTTAGCTACGTAAGGCTTTGGCTAATAGAAGCTTAGGTTTAAGAGGCCTTCAATGTTTTCACTCAAATTGTCTCTCAATGGTGCCACTGCTACAAGAAGAATGTGTTCAAACTAGTCTGCTCATCCTGCAAGGAGGCTGAGAGACGCGGGACAGAGCACACGGTCAAGCCCAGTCTCGATCAGCTGACTCCCAGACTGTCCACTGAATCATGAGCTAAATAGATGCTTGGTCACGTGTCCCTCTGGGACTTCTCCCAGACTGTCCACTGAATCATGAGCTAAATAGGTGCTTGGTCACGTGTCCTTCTGGGACTTCTCCCAGACTGTCCACTGAATCATGAGCTAAATAGGTGCTTGGTCACGTGTCCCTCTGGGACTTCTCCCAGACTGTCCACTGAATCATGAGCTAAATAGGTGCTTGGTCACGTGTCCCTCTGGGACTTCTCCCAGACTGTCCACTGAATCATGAGCTGAATAGATGCTTGGTCACGTGTCCCTCTGGGACTTCTCCCAGACTGTCCACTGAATCATGAGCTAAATAGGTGCTTGGTCACGTGTCCCTCTGGGACTTCTCCCAGACTGTCCACTGAATCATGAGCTGAATAGATGCTTGGTCACGTGTCCTTCTGGGACTTCTCCCAGACTGTCCACTGAATCATGAGCTAAATAGATGCTTGGTCACGTGTCCTTCTGGGACTTCACAATTTTTGTTGTCAACATTACTATGCAGATAGTTGGTTGATTCTAGCTGTGTTCAGGAAAGGGGAGTGTGTTCTTTCTGCTGAAGAACAGTTAAGTACTTGAGTCTAAACATTAGCTCAAATAAAGAAAAAAGTATGTAGCTAATTTTTTTTCAGGTAATATGAAAGTTTTTGATCAATTTTCCTAAACTCTGAAATTTTTAGATCCTATTATTAGTGACTAGCTACCACCCTCAACAAGTAACGCAGAAAAAGTGGATTCCAGTTTACCACTTACCTTAATAGATTATAGACATATACGAAGCTATGTAAAAGAAAATCCTCTTTTTCTCTCATACAGAATTACTTTTCTAGGGTTTCTATTGGTCTGGTTAGTATAGAATCAATAGGGAGGGGAAAAAAACTTTACTTAATTCTCCCTTTCCCATTACCATGGCTCATAGGTTTAATGCTTTTAAGAATTCATTGACTCCCTGAGATCATAACTAGCTGGAGGTCATCAAAGTACAGGCGACTCTCATTCTGTTAGCTAAGTTTTCTCCATTAAATTTGTCATCACAGGGAGAGATGCTGAAGGGAAATGTAGTCCATGAATGTTTCACATGTAACCTAAGAAATTCACTCTGTGGTGAACTGAATTATGTTGGAACCAAAGACTCCTACTTGACTTCAAGTTATTTGAAAGAAATGATTGTGACTTACCTGTTACTAATGTTCTTTCCAGTCTATATCCCATTATGTATGTTTGTTTTTTTAATGGCCCGATAAAAGTATTTCTTATTCCTTGACTCAAATTACCAAATCCCTTTCCTAAGACAGTCAAATTGTTTTATAATATTTATATAGTAAACCAGAGCTTTTCTGGGTACTCATATCCTAGCCAAATGCTTTATCATAAGCTATGCATTTTGCATATTTTCTGCACTGATAGAATGTTTTGAAATTCACAATATTGGGGAAAGTGTTTACCACTCAAATCATACGGCAAATTGAACCCATTTTAATGAGGATGTGGAAATACTACTCCCTTGAAACACCAGTCTAGGCTTCAATTGCTATAATTATCCCTCAGCAGGAAGATGGTACAGACTTTCCCAGCTGCACCAGCTGCATGGCTGTTGAGATGAAGAGAGGAACAAACCAGGGCTCATGGGGGTTCTGGAATAAACACAAGTGCAGATCCAAGAAGGAGATGATCCAAAAACAGTCCAAATTTGAACAGACACAGGACAAAATCAAACCAGGTTTATCACTGAGGATAAGCAGGAATAGAATATGCTGTTTTGGGGTGCAGAGTAGAGCTCTTGTTGATGCTGGTTGCCAGGGTGGGACTTTCCAAGACCTCCATTAAAGCAAGACATGGAAAAGCAGGAGCATGAGCCAGACTCCAAGTATGGCAGAAACTAACACAACATTGCAAAGCAACTATATGCCAATAAAAATGAATTTTAAAAAACTAGGCAAGATAACCACACATCCAATACTCTGTCTTTAAATATTTAAAAACCAGTACAAGATTAAAATGAATGTCATGGATTTGTTGTCAGGCAAAATGGGTCTTTGCCCCCAACTATTTGAGTGGAAGACTATAACAAGAAAGGAGAAAGTTTAAATGTCGGTCAATCTTTCTCCAAACCCTAGAAGTGATAGAAGGGAAAGGTGATGAGGTCTTCTAGAGGTCTGAGCAATACCAGACAAGAGACCTGTGCCTCACAAGTCCTTTCTACAACATGGTGAGTGGGTTGCCTCGCTGATGTCTCTCATAAACCATTGCATAGGGTCAACACGACCGGGATGACTGGGAGGACTGTCTGTGGCTGGGGGAGCGGGGAGGTGCCAGGTGACAACCCTGGCTTTTTCAATGGGTGACTACGCAGGAGAACACCTCGGATTTCCTTGTATCATTAGAAACAGGAAACTAGAGCTAAACAAGGCCTCTAATCACTTCCTTGTCCATTCCCTCAAAACAAACAAACAACAACAACAAAAAAAAAAACAATATCCAAGGGTTTGGAATAAGGAAGAAGCCAGGTGAGCTGTGCTGACCTATGGCTAGAGGCTACGGAAGAAAGTGAAAGTGAAAGTCGCTCAGTCGTGTCCGACTCTTTGCGACCCCATGGACTCTACAGTCCATGGAATTCTCCAGGCCAGAATACTGGAGTGGGTAGCCTTTCCCTTCTCCAGGGGATCTTCCCAACCCAGGGATCGAACCCACGTCTCCCACATTACAGGTGGATTCTTTACCAGCTGAGCCACCAAGAATGGAAGACTGGTGTTTAAATCTTCTATAGGATGGCTGCTATTTCTTGATAAGCCTTTCTAGAAGCAGGTCAAGCCTGAAGACCAGACTGGTTTGGCTCTTACTGGGGCAGGAGACCAGGAGAAGAATGAGAGTGATGTAGATGGAGGGAAAACAATCTATTTTCATCACTGACCTAGAGGCCTTCAATCAAGCCTCTTAAAGCTATAGGCAAAGGCCAGACCACTAAGGTCTGGTTAATGAGTTTTAAAAAAAACCTTTGAAGATGTAACTTTTTTCCTTCTACAAATGATATAAATCCAGCTAATACTGACATAAATAGAAGTTTCTTATTCTCAATTTACAGAAGTCTGAAAAGAGATGATTCTGGATTGTGGTAACTCACAGATGTCATCAAGTATCCAAGGTCTTTCTATCTTTCTGCTACACTGTCCTTAGTATAGGGCTTTTATTTCAATGAATACAAGATGGTTGTCACACCTCCAGGCATCAAGACTGCATTCCAAGAAGAAAGGAGTGGAAAGCCAAAAGGACAGAAGAGTTTTCTTCTGGTAAGATGTCTCATTTTGTTTTATTTTTACATACTGTCATTAATGGTGTATATCCCTATATTCTTCTACTACAAAAACTGGAGAAATGTTTTAACTACTCTATTTTTCTTATTATTCTTTTTGACAGCTGTACTGAGGTGTAAGTTATATACCATTAAACTCACTCTTTTCATATACAATTCAATGAGTTTTTAAAAATTTATAGAATTGCATAACTGTCACTGTAATCCAATTTCAGAGCATCTCTATCACGCCAAAAAAGATTCTTCATGCCTATCTGCAATCACTCTCAATTCCTACCTACACCCCAGGCAATCACTATCTGTCTTTAATAAGTTTTCTTTTCTGGACATTTCATATAAGTAAAACTATATAAGATGTGACATTTTGTGTCTGGATTCTTTCTCTTTACAAAACACTCTGGGGTTCATTTATGTTGTAGTATGTATCAGTGGCCCATTCTTTTTTGATTGGTGAATAGCACTTCATTCTTTCAAAACATCACATTTTATTTATCCACTCACTATTCAGTAGACTTTCGGGTTATTCAGTATTGGATTATTGTAAATAATGATGCTTAAATATTCATGAAAAAGTCTGTTATAGACAGATTTTTACTTCTTTTAGATGGATTCCTAGGAGTGGAAGAGTGAGCATGAGAAATTTATGACAAAATGATTAATTTTAAGAAACTGCTTTAATAAAGGTTAAAGAACAAAAGCATTTTTTAAAAAAACTGTCACTGCAATAACCTGTTAGTGAATACAGAATATATAAAGAGCTAAATTGTGATATAAAAAACTAAAACAGGGATAAGAATAAAGTTACTGTATGCAATCAAACTTAAGTTTCTTATCAGGACGAAACATACAGTTATATCTCTAAGATGTTTTATGTAAGTTTCATGATCACTACAAAGCAAAACCTAGAGTAAATACACAAAAGATAAGGAGAAGGGAAGGAAGCAAAGATACCACTGTGGAAAACCATCAATACAAAGGGAGACGGAGAAAAAGAAGGGAAGAAGGAGACTACAAGAGAGCCAGAAAACACAAGAGGGCGTTAGCGAGTCCCTACCTGTCAATAATGAATTTAAATATAAATTGAATTCTTTAATCAAAAGACAAAGAGTGGCTGAATAGATTTTTAACTTTTTATTTTTTTTTATTTTCTGTCTGGCACAGTATCTCAGTTGCCCTGTGCCCTCTGCAATGGGCATGCAGACTCTGAACCACTGGACAGCCAGGGAAGTCCCTGGATTTAAAAAAAGAAAAAAGAAAGAAACACCTGATTATATCTTGCCTATAAGAGACTCACTTCAGCTCCAGGAATGCACATAGGCTCAAAATGAAGAGATGGGAAAAGATATTCATACAGTTGGAAACCAAGAGAGCAGAAGTAGTTATACTTATTATCAGACAAAAGAGACTTTAACTCAAAAACTGTAGCGAGAGATAAAGAAGACCATTATACGATGATAAAGGGGTCAGATCGTCAAAAGAGTATAACAACCGTAAATTTATATGCATCCAACGAATGAGTATCCAAATATTTTAAACCATCATTAACAGATCTGAAGGGAAAAATAGACAACTCAATAATGAACAATTATATACCAACAAATGGGTAAGCTAAAAGAAATGGATAAATCCGTAGAAACATCTAACCTACCAAGACTGAATCATGAATAAATTTTTAAAAACATGAGTAAGGAGATTGACTTAGTAACCAAAACTCTTCCAACAAAGAGAAGCCCAGGACCAAACAGCTTCACCTGCAAACTCTACCAAACATTGAAAGAAGAATGAATGTCAGTGCTTCTTAAACTCTTCCCCAAAGATACTGAAAAGGAAGGAACATGTCCAAACTTACATTACAAGGTCAGCATTAATTACCTGAGTGAGAAAATGGTCAATTCAGTTCAGTTCAGTTGCTCGGTCGTGTCCGACTCTTTGCGACCCCATGAATCACAGCATGCCAGGCCTCCCTGTCCATCACCAACTCCCGGAGTTCACCCAACTCATGTC
Organism: Bos indicus x Bos taurus; assembly: GCF_003369695.1. NCBI lineage: Eukaryota > Metazoa > Chordata > Mammalia > Artiodactyla > Bovidae > Bos > Bos indicus x Bos taurus. The sequence continues at coordinate 39,288,004 of NC_040102.1, forward strand.
CATCGAGTCAGTGATGCCATTCAGCCATCTCATCCTCTGTCGTCCCCTTCTCCTCCTGCCCCCAATCCCTCCCAGCATCAGAGTCTTTTCCAATGAGTCAACTCTTCGCATGAGGTGGCCAAAGTACTGGAGTTTCAGCTTCAGCATCAGTCCTTCCAATGAACACCCAGGACTAATCTCCTTTAGAATGGACTGGTTGGATCTCCTTGCAGTCTAAGGGACTCTCAAGAGTCTTCTCCAACACCACAGTTCGAAAGCATCAATTCTTCGGCGCTCAGCTTTCTTCACAGTCCAACTCTCACATCCATACATGACCACTGGAAAAACCATAGCCTTGACTAGACAGACCTTAGTTGGCAAAGTAAAGTCTCTGCTTTTGAATATGCTCTCTAGGTTGGTCTTAACTTTCCTTCCAAGGAGTAAGCTGCTTTTAATTTAATGGCTGCAGTCACCATCTGCAGTGATCTTGGAGCCCAGAAAAATAAAGTCTGACACTGTTTCCACTGTTTCCCCATCTATTTCCCATGAAGTGATGGGACCAGATGCCATGATCTTAGTTTTCTGAATGTTGAGCTTTAGGCCAAAATTTTCACTCTCCTCTTTCACTTTCATCAACAGGCTTTTGAGTTCCTCTTCACTTTCTGCCATAAGGGTGGTGTCATCTGCATATCTGAGGTTATTGAGATTTCTCCTGGCAATCTTGATTCCAGCTTGTGCGCCTTCCAGCCCAGCGTTTCTCATGATGTATTCTGCATAGAAGTTAAATAAGCAGGGTGACAATATACAGCCTTGACGTCCTCCTTTTCCTATTTGGAATCAGTTTGCTGTTCCATGTCCAGTTCTAACTGTTGCTTCCTGACCTGCATACAGGTTTCTCAAGAGGCAGCTCAGGTGGTCTGGTATTCCCATCTCTTTCTGAAATTTCCAGTTTTTTGTGATCCACACAGTCAAAGGCTTTGGCATAGTCAATAAAGCAGAAATAGATGTTTTTCTGGAACTCTCTTGCTTTTTCGATGATCCAGCAGATGTTGGCAAAATGAGAAAATGGTAGCCTCAACCAAAGTGGAGCCTGTAAGGAAGGGAAGATGACTTGGGCTTAATGAAATCATAGGGAGTGGAGAAGTGGGGTGGCTGGTCAAATATTTAGTGTAATATCCCCTATTCTGCTTTTCACTGGGGCCCTAAATCATAGAGAGACATTTTTGTTATTAAAGAGAATGGCTAGAGGGAGAAAATGACATCATATAAGGAACAGTGTGCCATACTTTTAAATTTTACTCATTGCTCAATCTGACCCATTTTCACATTCGTTTCAGTTTGATTTTACACTGCTCTCTTGAGAGCACTGCAGGATGGAATAACTTGTGACACAAGTCTGTTGCTGATAACTAGTTTAATGAAGCATTTTATTCTAAACGATATAATGCGGGTGAGATGAAGAGAGAAATGTTTTTCTGGAGCCACAGGAACATGACTTTCGGTTGACTATCCCTGAAAATTGTTCAAAATAAATTAGTACCTGATAAAAGACAGAAAGCCAGATGTCAGATATAATGGGGAGTCACCAAGGGGCGTGACAGCAGCGACATGAAAGAGCTGAGGGCCCTCTGAATTAAAATGTCCCATTTGCTGATACAAGTTCTGTGCCTTGTCAGGGCTGCAGACCCCTGCTTTATTGACAGTCAGAATTTCCAAGACTTATCATCATGAAGTATGGTCCTCCAATGAAATTCCTTGGAGCTCCAGCTTGAAAACCAAAGCCGGAAGCAGATAGTTGGCTGCATTTTGATAGCTGCTTTCTCTGACGGAAGTTTCAAATTGCGGGCCAGTTTCCCAAGCCCCTACCAAAGCTCTCGTTCATTTCCAGAACAGAACAGTAATGGGACAGCATGACCTGGTGACTCTGTGTGGGGAAGAGCAATCAGCACATCAGGGGGTGGGCAATTCAAGGCACCTGGAAGGAAATGGGGGAGGATGGTGAGAGTCCCTCTCCACAGAGACCGCACACCCTTTGCCATCTGTCTCCAGGGAATAAAGAAGCAGAAATGGGATTGCTGGATCATACAGTAGCTCTATTTCAGTTTCCTAAGGAACCTCCATACTGTTCTCCACAGTGGCTGCACCAATTTACATTCCCACCAATGGTGTAGGAGGGTTCCCTTTCCTCCACATCCTCTCCAGCATTTATTGTTTGTAGATTTTCTGCTGATGGGCGTTCTGACTGGTATGAAGTAGTACCCTAAAATGTCCATCAACAGAGGAATGGATAAAGAAGGATGTGCTACATATATACACATGTATACACACATATACAACGGAATATTACTAGCCAAAAAAAAAGAAATGAAATTGTGTTATTTGCAGAGACATGGATGGACCTAGAGACTGTCACACAGACTGAAGTAAGTTAGAGAAAAATAAATATTAAATATTAATGCATGTATGTGGAGTCTAGAAAAAGAGTACAGATGAACCTATTTGCAAAGCAGAAATAGTCACAGACAGAGAACAAATGTATGAGCACCAAGAGGGGGATGGGGTGAGATCAACTGGGAGACTGTGATTGACATATAGACACTGCTATGTATAAGACAGATAACTACTGAGAACTTACTGGATGGCGTGCACACACACACACACACACACACACACACACACACACACAATGAGAATCTATTGCACAGCACAAAACAAGCAAAATGGGAATGTGGCATGTCTACCCATCCCCATGACCAGGTCTGCGGCAGACACTGCTGCTTGCTCACTTCTTCACTCTGTTATATCAGACACTCAGTCAGTCAGTTCAGTCACTCAGTCATGTCCAACTCTTTGTGACCCCACGGACTGTAACACACCAGGCTTCCCTGTCCATCACCAACTCCCAGAGTTTACCCAAACTCACATCCATTGAGTCGGTGATGCCATCCAACCATCTCACCCTCTGCCATCCCCTTCTCCTCCTGCCTTCAACCTTTCCCAGCATCAGGGTGTTTTCTAATGAGTCAGCTGTTCACATCATGTGCCAAAGTATTGGAGCTTTTCAGCATCAGTCCTTCCAATGAATATTCAGGATTGATTTCTTTTAGGATTAACTGGTTCGATCTCCTTCCTCTCCAAGATACTCTCAAGAGTCTTCTCCAGCACCACAGTCCAAAAGCATCAACCAGTATCATTGACTTCATGAGTGGTGAATTCTGAGGACACCAAAACAAATAATAAATAAGGACTCCTTTCCTGGATCAAGGTGAGAATGACTGCCGTCTCCACTGAGAGCTGTCTCTGTAGACATTTGGGGTATTGATCCTATTTACTCCTCTCAATAACTCAACATATAGGTATTGCTGTCATTATTTAAATGGTAGTGAAAATGAGGTTCAGAAAGGTCAAGTGATTGTATCCAAGTTCATGCATCTGAAAAAGCTGTTCAACCAGAATTTGATTTTCTTCTACTCTGACCCCAAATTTCTTGTCCTTAACTGTGCTTAGGCTTGTGCCTAGAGGGAGAGATAAAGCATGGACACAAGCAAGTGTAACCAGGGCACGCATGATGATCCTTGTAATGCTGTCTACATACCCAGCATTGTTCTAAACTTGGTTTAATGTATTTAATCCCCACATCCATGCCATAACACAGGTCCTAGTATTATCTTCAGGCTTCCTGGGTAGCTCAGCTGGTAAAGATTCCGCCTGCAATGCAGGAGATCCCAATTTGATTCCTGAGTCGGGAAGATCCCCTGGAGCAGGGCATGGCAACCCACTCCAGTATTCTTACCTGGGGAATCCCATGGACAGAGGGCCTGGCGGGCTACAGCCTATAGGGTCGCAAAGAGTCAGACACGACTGAGCAACCAAGCACAGCACAGCACAGTTTTATCTTCATTTTCAGGATGGAGAAACTGAACCACAGACACTTACCCAAAGCCACACAGCAGTAAAGGACAATGCTGGGATCTGAACCCAGGGAGACTGACTCCAAGGACCTGTGCTGTCAACTCACGGTCTCCTGGCACCCTCGAAGGGAGAGCACAGATTCAGAACTAGAGGGGGCAGTGGCTTCCTGAGGCTCTAAAGCAGAAGATGTGGAAGAGCTAAGGCTTTGGGGGAAGGTGACTCTTTTGAACTGGGTTTCAGAAAAGAGGTAGATACGTAGGAGAGAGAGGTCTGTCGGCCGGAAGAAATTCTACCTAAATAGATCTCTCCACTATTCCGCCTTCATTCCCTATCTCCAGCACTGCTTCTTCACAGCACTTTGTCGGTTGTCATCACTCATGTATTTCCCTCCTTCCTTACAGAAGGACCACAAGGGTAGGAACCAGACACTCTGCACCACTGCATGCCCAGGGCTGGGCGCCCCCAGCCATCCATGAAATGGAGCAAGACAGAAGCAGACGGCTGCATCCTCGCTGTGTACTCACAGGGTCTCTCCTCCGGGCACACAGTTCCTAGGTCTCTGTGTCCCTAATCTATTTTTATAAGGACACCAGGCAGACTGGATTAGGACCCACCCTAACTGCCACATTTTACCTTAAGAACTTCTTTAAAGGCCCTGTATCCAAACACAGTCACATTATGAGGTTCTAGGGACTGGGGCTTCAACATATTAATTTAGGGGACGTGCAATTCAGCCCTTAATAACAATAACAATAATAGTGATCATTAATACGTACTCTGTTCAGTTCAATTGCTTAGTCATGTCCAACTCTTTGCAAGCCCATGGACTGCAGCATACCAGGCCTCCCTGTCCGTCACCAATTCCCAGGGTTTACCCAAATTCATGTCCATTGAGTCAGTGATGCCATCCAATCATCTCATCCTCTGTCGTCCCCTTCTCCTCCTGCCTTCAATCTTCAACATCAGGGTCTTTTCAAATGAGTCAGCTCTTCACGTCAAGAGGCCAAAGTATTGGAGTTTCAGCTTCAACATCAGTCCTTCTGATGAACACCCAGGACTGATCTCCTTTAGGATGGACTGGTTGGATCTCCTTGCAGTCCAAGGGACTCTCAAGAGTCTTCTCCAACACCACACTTCAAAAGCATCAATTCTTTGGCGCTCAGCCTTCTTCACAGTCCAACTCTCACATCCATACATGACCACAGGAAAAACCATAGCCTTGACTAGAGGGACCTTTGTTGGCAAAGTAATGTCTCTGCTTTTGAATATGCTATCTAGGTTGGTCATAACTTTCCTTCCAAGGAGTAAGCGTCTTTTAATTTCATGGATGCAGTCACCAGCTGCAGTGATCTTGGAGCCCGAAAAAATAAATTCTGCCACTGTTTCCCCATCTATTTGTCATGAAGTGATGGGAACAGATGCCATGATCTTAGTTTTCTGAATGTTGAGCTTTAAGCCAACTTTTTCACTCTCGTCTTTTCACTTTCATCAAGAGGCTCTTTAGTTCTTCACTTTCTGCCTAATTCACTGTCTCCCTTTCCATGAGGCTGAACCTTCTCCATTACCTTCTCCACCTCTGCCCTTCACCCATATCATCTCTCTGCTAGCCCCCCAGCCCTACCTACAGGGGGCCCGGGCGCTAAATCAGAGTTGTCCTGAGATGAGCTTAAATGACAAGTCCTGTCTATGCCCGCTCCAATCATCGTGCCCTTCCACGGTCACCCTCTTCCATGCTGGCACTGGATGCGAGCCACCATGGAACAGCGGGCCTTTGGAAAACTGCTTCTGCACGGAGGCAGCTACTTAATGGGCTGGAGGTCGAAAGGTGCCCCCAGACACACACCCAGACGCGGGGCAGCAAGTCTTTCCTTAATGGGGTCTCTGGGTCGCACCTTGAGATGACCCCTGCAGTGCTCCAGCAAGCAGCCTCGGCTGATGACAGAGAAGGGTTGGGGAATAAGCAATCTAGCTTCCTCATCTGGTGGGACTGGGCTGGTGAGGAGGTAATCCCAAGCACACCCCACCCTGTCTCCTAGCGCCCCCAGCTGCCCAAACACCTGCCGACACCACACTGCGCGTTGGATCGCTTCCCTTCCCCACCCGGCGTCCCCCTGCCCCTGCCCACGCTTCTGAAACAAGCCGTGTACATTCACATCTTCAGCTCAGGGCTGCTCCCGGGAGAACCGACCACAATATCCCCCAACGCTCCTTTACTCATTCTATGTGATAAAAATCGGCTTTTTTTTTTTTTTTAAAGAATGACCTATATCTCCTGCCTCCATTTAACTGCAGTTCCCACTATTTGTTCCCACCAAGCCAGTTCCTTGAAGGAGTCGTGCCTGACCCTTACACATGCCGATGCCCCGAGGTGCAGACTGTTCCCAGAGCGTGCTGTGACTGCTCCACCACGGGGCTCGCTATTTATCAGAAGGACCCACCCAGTTAACAGGAAGACATTCTGAGCACTTCTCTTTGACTTCATGAAGAGCAGGATGGAGAGGCACATGCCTCAGTCATAAACCCCGCAGACGATAAAATCCATCTTCCCTGAATGGCTCTGTCTGACACCTGCTGGTGCGATATGAGGACTGCTGGAGTACCCACAGCTGTCCGCAGCAGAGGCCCAGGGAGACGGGCCCCACACACCTCGTGGACAACCTGCTGTTGGTCCACTTACATGCAGGTGTAGCCGGGGAAAAGCTCCTCCTGGCGAGGGATGGCAGATGGCTGGAGACCTCTAGAGGGCTTGCTGCTGTGCCAGGAGTGGTTGTTCCAGATGGGAAAGGATGACCAAAAAACGTATAACCAAGAGAAGCTAATTTTTCTCTATGTGGGGAAAATTGTCTGAGCTGACAGACATGTGCAGTGTGGGGAATGTTTGGTTTAGGTCTTCCTTACTTCCTTTAACCTGTAGATCTTGACAATTTAGGTCCATTGGAGTTATTGAGGAAAAAAAACAGATGAAACTTATGATTCCCTAAAGGAAGCAGCACACAGACCTCCACCAGAGGCTGACAGCTAGAAATCAGCCGAAGCCTGTATGGATATGTACACAGAGCCAAGGCCGAAACCCCAAGTGAAGCAAAGGGGTGCGTGCAATTGAGGCATAAGAACATCTTACACATTAGGTTTTTCAGAATTTATTTAGACTGCTATTTTTAATGGATAAAGAAGCTGTAGTTATCTGCACACCATGGAATTACTCAGCCATAAAAAGGAATGAATCTGAATCAGTTGTAGTGAGGTGGATGACCCTAGAGCCTGTTCTACAGAGTGAAGCAAGTCAGAGAAAAATAAATATTGTATGAAAGTGAAAGCTGCTCAGTCATGTCTGACTCTTTGCAACCCCATGGACTATACAGTTGGAGAAGGAAATGACACCCCACTCCAGTGCTCTTGCCTGGAAAATCCCATGAATGGAGGAGCCTGGTAGGCTGCAGTCCATGGGGTCACTAAAAGTCAGACACGACTGAGCGACTTCACTTTCACTTTTCACTTTCCTGCATTGGAGAAGGAAATGGCAACCCACTCCTGTGTTCTTGCCTGGAGAATCCCATGGACGGAGAAGCCTGGTAGGCTGCAGCCCATGGGGTCGCATGGAGTTGGACACAACTGAAGCAACATAGCAGCAGCAGGACTATACAGTCCATGGAATTCTCCAGGCCAGAATATTAGAGTAGGTTACATGAACTGAGGCAAGTGATGTCACATCTCAGCACCTCCATTTCCTGGTAAACAAAGATAATCCTAGAACTTACATCATCGAGTTACTGAAAGGGTTAATTGATATAATGCAAGATAAGCACTTTGCACCATACCTCGCCCACAGTTTGTGCACAACAAATATTAGTTGTCATTAAATTATTATTAACAAGAAATACATAATGGAGGCACAGCTCTGACAATGACTCACGCCACCCAGAAGGGCTGGGATTCTGTACAGCTACAGAATCCAGGTTATGCCTGCAGGGCAAATATTGGTTTCTTAGGTTTTAAATGGGAAGATTAAAAAAAGCACAAATTCATTTCAACACTTTTCCCCAAGGTCGAAATTAATTTTCTTTGAGTTTTGAAAATTCCTCCTTTAATTATCTAAACATCTGTAATTGAGAGAGGAGTGAACTATATATGTAAGTTTATTTCCTCTAAAGACAAAAAAAAAAAAAATTGAGGGCACCCAAATCATTTGCTTGCACATAATATAAAGATCTAAATGGGGAAAATAAAAATTCAGACATTGCATGCATTCACTTCACCAGCTGTGATGGCCGTAGGACACGTATTCATTTCCTAAACTGACAGAAAGAAAAATTAGATCTCATCTATTCTGCCTTTGATTTTTTTTCTTACGTTTGAATGTGCTACAAGAATCAATGAGCAGTATACAGACAGGTATTTCACATTTGATATTTTTGATTTCATCAGTAAATAACTAATTTTATGCTGACGTTTCCCATGACACTAGTGAGAACAGTTCTGAGGTGGGGAGGCAGTAGCAGGTAGCACAGGGGACAGCAAGCCCCTGCGACTCCTTCCCAGCAAGAGGCGGCGCCTGGTGCTTCCCTGGTGGGCAGAGGTAAAGAACCCACCTGCCAGTACCAGAGATGCCAGTTCCATCCCTGGTCCAAGAAGATCCCACATTCCCCCAGGGAAACTAAGCCCCTGACAACTACCAAAGCCCACACGCCTAGAGCTCCACCATGAGAGAAGCCACCAGAACGCGAAGCCTGCATAGCGCAATGCAGAGTAGCCCCCGCTTGCAACAACTAGCAAAAAGCCTGGGCAGCAACAAAGACCCAGCACAGGCAAAAATAAATCAATAAATGTATCTTTCTTTAAAAAGAGGTGGAGCCTATGTCCTCTCCCTCTGAACATGGATGAGCTCTAGGACACTTTTCAGGGAATACAGGAGAAGAGCTGCTCCTTTGTCTGAGCCCAGGTTGTAAGAGCCTCGTGGCTTCCACCTCCCTTCTCTTGGAACTTTTTGGGAAAACCTGTTGGCTTACAAATTCAGGGGCTCCACAGGTGAAGTCTGAAACTGGCCCCAGACGTGGAAGGCAAGGTGGGACTAAAGAGAGAGGCAGACCCCCTGGACGGGTGGATGGCGGGCTTAATAAGCAGGGGAACTTACATAGGAGGCTTGTCTTGGGCAGCTGCAAGGTGAGTAGGTCTCCTCCACTATCTGCCAAATCTTAAACGCTCACACAGAGCCCTGAGCTGGCTCAATCACATATTCAGTCCACCTGAGCCCAACACCAACTGACTCTCTCAAGGCTGTGTCCTTGAGACATCTCTCTCCCTGGGGCAACAGTGGGCAGAACGTATATTCGAAGGACAAAAGAGGGGCTGAGGAGCCTTTGATTTCCCGGGGCCAGCTGGAGGGTCAATCTATGCTCTTGTTCTTTTGATAACATCCTCCCAACAGAAGCCAGGCTCCCCTGAGATCACCATGCAGTTAGGAAGTCCAAGACATCCACACGGATGCTCCAGCAGGACAGAGAGACATACAAACAGCCCACCAGCCTGAAGCTACTCTGGACACCCCAGCCCAGCACCAGATGTATACATAAAAAAGCCTTCAAATGACTCCAGCCTTGGTCAGCATCCGACTGCAGCCATATGGTGACCCTAAGTAAGAACCACCATCTGAGCTCTCTGACCTCCAAATCCTTGATCAACAGTATGGGCTTTCATTCACTGACAGAAATGGTTAACTGCAAACCAGGCAATAGGCTTTCTACTACTACTTTATGCGTTATTATAGAGATGGACCTAAAAGGGAAGTTCAATTCCACAAGCTTTATTTCAGATTCTCAATCCAATGTTTTCTGGTTGGAAATTGATTGTGTTACTTTCTTTAAAAATAATCATCATGATGATCTATTGTTTCACTGTCCCTTAATTTTCTTTTTGAAGAAATAGCTAAATCTTCCTAGGCAGTTATATCTACCTATTAGTTCTTTATAGTATTGTTGAAATGCACCTTAATGCTGTTATTAATGAGCACTGGGACACAGAAAGCACTTTCTGTACGTTCATCTCCACGCTTTCATAGGCAAAATTCTGAAGGATGAAAATGAACACTGTCTAGTAGGCTGAGCTGATAATATACTAGAATGAGACTGGACATCAGTAAAATGCTGACTCTTATTTTAAAAAAACATGTTTTCCAGCTTCCTAGCTCAGTTCTGGCATGACTCATGGAGGAAGACACTCCTCTTTCAGAGCTTTAATTTAACTTGTTCAAAACTGATGTATTGGACAATAACTTCTACAGTCTACTTTTATTTTTTGAGTGGAGAGCTTCAAATTCATTGTCCATTTCTTTCATTCACTACATAAATTAGGAACTTAGTCTTTCCCCAAGCAGTAGCTCATTCAACCATTCACTCCACACAGTGGGTGCTACTTTGTCAGGCACCATGTAAGGCTCAGTGATACTGAGATTGGTCACTACCTGGAGTTCATACTCTAGCAACAAAGCAGGCATTACACCAATAGTAACTATATGAAGAGCTCTAAAGGCGGGCCATGAGGAACTTTGAAATCACGCAGGAGAGACATCTAACGGAGTCAGTTCAGTTCAGTTGCTCAGTCGTGTCTGACTCTTTGCGACCCCATGGACTGCAGCATGCCAGGCTTCCTTATCCATCACCAACTCCCGGAGCTTGCTCAAACTCATGTCCATCCAGTTGGTGATGCCATCCAACTATCTCATCCTCTGTTGTCCCTTCTCCTCCTGCCTTCAAACTTTCACAGCGTCAGGGTCTTTTCAAATGAATCAGTTCTTCACATCAGGTGGCCAAAGTATTGGAGTTTCAGCATCAGTCCTTCCAATGAATATTCAGGACTGATTTCCTTTAGGATGGACTGGTTGGATATCCTTGCAGTCCAAGGGACTCTCAAGAGTCTCCTCCAACACCACCTTCAAAAGCATCAATTCTTTGGCATTAAGCTTTCTTTATGGTCCAACTCTCACATCCATACATGACAGACCTTTGTTGGCAAAGTAATGTCTCTGCTTTTTACTATGATGTCTAGGCTGGTCATAGCTTTTTTTCCAAGCAGCAAGAATCTTTTAATTTCATGTCTGCACTCACCATCTGCAGTGATTTTAAAGCCCAAGAAAATAAGGTCTGTCAGGGTTTCCATCATTTCCCAATCTATTTTCCATGAAGTGATGGGACTGGATGCCATGATCTTAGTTTTCTGAATGTTGAGTTTTAAGCCAGCTTCTTCACTCTCCTCTTTCAATTTCATCAAGAGACTATAGGTCTGAAAAGGCTTCCAAGGCATCCTACACTTTGATCCCAGTAAGCAGCACCATAATGCCCTGGTTTTCATGCAATTTAAGGTATAAAGCAATGACGTGGCAAAGGAGACAAAATATCACCTTTTTATTGCTAGAGCCTTAATTAGAGGTTATAAGTTAGCATGAAAGCCAAAGGGACATAAATTAAATATACATTCAAACTAGGTGGTTCCAGACCAGGTTAAGCAAGATGGACAGAGTTGAACTCAGCATACCCAGGTATGGTTTCCAATTTTACCAATCAAGCAAATTCGTCATAAGAAAACAAACAGCAACAAAAACAGCAGAGGGGTCAGAAATGTCACACCAGATCACTTGGAAGAAACCATCATCTGCTGCTGCTGCTGCTGCTGCTGCTGCTAAGTCTCTTCAGTCGTGTCCGACTCTGTGCGACCCCACAGACGGCAGCCCACCAGGCTCCCCCGTCCCTGGGATTCTCCAGGCAAGAACACTGGAGTGGGTTGCCATTTCCTTCTCCAATGCATGAAAAGTGAAAAGTGAAAGTGAAGTCACTCAGTCGTGTCTGACTCTTAGCAACCCCATGGACTGCAGCCTACCAGGCTCCTCCATCCTGGGATTTTCCAGGCAAGAGTACTGGAGTGGGGTGCCACTCCACTGGGGTGACATTGCCTTCTCCGAGAAACCATCATAAGTGTATATAAAAATAGGAGCCTTATATTCTCAGAAGAAAGCCATTACCTCTTCTCTAGCTGGTTTCTTCTCACCCTTCTCTTCTCTTTAACAGCAAAAGAAAAGTCACTAAGACTCTTGATGGTTTCCGCTAGTAGCAAAAACCAGCTGTTGCACAAATAGCTCAACATTTAATAAATACCTTTGATGTATAAAATGATCTTTTTGCTAATTTACCATATTGGACTCTTGAAATGTTTTCTATTATCACCATATGTTTCCTAAGTGAAAGCTGAGTGTCTAAGCCATTCCACTTAAAATATGACAGATTTATGTAATAAATTGAAAAGCTGCCAGCAAGAATTTATGCTAATTTTTCTCTGTTCTACCTTCTGAAGAATATAAGAATATTTCCCTTTTTAAAAACTAAAGAAAAGAAAGTTAAATGAAAATTAAGTATGAATATTCCCAGCTATTTCACATTTTACTTTCTGCCCTTACTCCAAACTCAATATTTCATTCTGTCCATCCTCTAGATATGCAAACTTTTAGTACCAAAAATATGCCAGAAACTGGGCTGGTAGTGGGTAGAGTGTATAAGTGAAATCATGTCTGTGAAGATATGTTAGAAACTACAAAGCCTAAGGAGATGTGAGGAGATTCTGTAGTTTCTAACATATCTTCACAGACATGATTTCACTTATATGTGAGGAGATTCATAAAGGTTGCCATCTTGTAAAGGTGACTGAATCCCTTTAATAAATTCATGAGCACATTCATCTTTTAAAGAAATTCACAAAATGGATGATTTTAACATTATTGTTCATGTCCAGAAACTTACTGGATGTCAGCAATAATTATTTTTTTTAATAAATGGATAATTGTAGTGGGTTAAATGCAGAGGGGGTCCCAAATTTCTTTGTGTGCCAAGTGACAGCCTCCAAGGCCTTCTTCCAAGCCTCTGCCCTCCACCAGCTTGAGCGAAGATGGGGGTGTTGACCTTGTGTCCTTGGCAACACCTCTATCCTACCCTCGGCCCCATCACCCCAAGACTCACAGCCTCATCACCACTGTCTGCCTGGGAGGCCATGAGCACTAATTCTGTGTGCCCGCAAACCACAGGCCCATTTATCCCTCATCCCCACACAGTTCTGCCCAATCCTTCATCTAACCCGTCTACCCCTCCCGCAGCCCCTCCATGGAACTGATGCACCCTCAGCAGACCCCCCTTCCCCACATGTGTGCTCCAGGTGGCAAGGGCAGTGCGGGGCTGAGCACACACAGGTCTCAGTCCCACGTCCGCCACTTACGACCCCTGACCTCGAGCAAGGCACTCAATCTGTCTGTGCTCTGACTTCTCCATCTGTAAAATATGGCCACAGAGAGATCTTGTTTTGAGGATTAACATAAGTAATATACAAAACATCATGGACATGTCCCTGGCACATAGTAAGGGCTTTGTAAGGTTGGGTTTTTTCCTCCCTTCTCTCCTGCTCCCAGTGAGCCCTGCCTCTCCCCCGGATCCAGCTTTCCTTAACACTCTGGCAAGGGGATCTTCCTCCCCAGCCCTCGTCGTGCTGACTGACTGAAGGCTAAATGGAGGCGCTTCTTGCTCTTCATTAGCCCTTCCAAGCCATCATCTTTCCTGCCTTGCAACCACCCTCTCCAACTCTGAGGCTCCTACACCAAACCACACAGCCATCACCAGACACCAGACCACCTCACTCTTACTCCTCTGGGGACCTCAACTCCCACATCGCTGTTACCCTCACCCTTTTGTTACCATATGCTTCAGTGATTTCAAAGTCTTTGGGGATTATCCTTTCAGTTTCCTGGATTTTTAGTTTCCTCCCCACTTCAACCTCCAGTGATTTTTTCCTTAGCTTTAACTCAACAACGTATTGCCTTGGTTATAGGCTACACAGACCTTGCCTCGGCCAAGGTACCCACCCCCTTCCCAGGGTCTCATTCTCTGACCATTGCCTGCTATCTCTCAGCTCACTCCCTTTATCAGATAGCGAGTCAGACATGAGTGGGTCCCACCCCACCCTGGAACAGTCACCTTTCCCTCCCCACCTGGACACTAGGGACCAGAACACTGTCAGAGAGTATCCTTTTGTGGTTACAACTGTTACGTTTCCAGATTTCATCAGGACCGAGCAAGGTAAAAACAGTCGGCATCAATTGGCATAGGCACACCAAGACCTAAGAGGTGACTCCAAGTAGCCAGGGGTCATGATGCCCTGTTTATGATAAATGACCACTGCGGCCCTTGCTCTCCCCACCACGGGCTCCACTTGGGTGCCTGCATTCTAGGAGAGAAGGTACATAACCTGAAGCTGTCAATCAACCTGTCAGTCACAGGCTGGGACCACCCGTGACACAGGGCACAGGGAGGGACCACCACTCTAAAACGCCCAGCCCTACTCCCACCGCCGGCGCTTCTGAGCCTCCTCCGTTCTCAAAAGTGTAGTTTCCCCTTGCTTAGTAAAACTCCTGCTGCTGGAAACTGCCAGCCCCCCAGTAACTGTGATGAATAATCCGGCTCTTTTCTAAAGCAAATCCCTACATTTGTGCCCAAATTCTCTCACCTATGAAAGAATATCCTTCTAACAATTAATCACTTTCACTCTGCTTTATCATTTTTCTCTCTGTACTAGGTCATATCTATCAGCGTGCAAACTGGCTAGAAGAGCTCCGATGAAAAATCTTCCATTTCTTCACATCACCCTCCAGCAGCCGCCCTATTTCTCTGCTACTCTTTAAAGCAAAACCCATTCAAACTGTGGTCCACTCTGACTCCTGTTTTTCTAACATATCCTAAAATCCTCTGCAGGTATCACCCCAATTGAACTGCCTTCTCTTAACACCTGGGCTTCCCTCGTAGCTAAGTTGGTAAAGAATCTGCCTGCAATGCAGGAGACCTGGGTTCAATTCCTGGGTGGGGAACATCCCCTGGAGAAGGAAACAGCAACTCACTCAAGTTGTCTTGCCTGGAGAATCCTATGAACAGAGGAGCTGGGCAGGCTATAGTCCATGGGGTCACAAGAGTCAGACACGACTTAGCGACTAAACCACCACCACCACCTCTAACACCTAAACCAATGACCAGTGCTCTCCCCATCAGTAGTGCCGCTGCCCCTCTCAGTCGTCACCGACATGGCCTCAGTAGCATCGCACGTGTGATGACGCCATCCTCCCTGGACCACTTTCTTCCCTTGTCTCCAGGACAATAGTTTCTCTTGGTTACTTGCTACCTCACTGGCTACTCTTCTCCAAGAGACTTTTCTGGCTGACCCCTGTCTAATATTGAAACGCCTTAAGACAGTTCCCAGGGGACTTCCTTGGAGGTCCAGTGGTTAAGACTCTGTGCTTCCACTGCAGAGGGGAAAGAGTTCAACCCTTGGTTAGGGAACTAAGATCCCACATTCTATGCGGCACCAGTGGAAGAAAAAAAACTTAGTTCTCAGACTTCCACATTTGTCTACTTAAGTGACTTCATCCCAGCTTGTGTATTTCAATTTTATTTTTCTCTAGCCCAACCTCTCCTGCAAACTACAGGGTGCCTAATACACCTGTCTGACAGTCAACAAATTTGGAGGTGTACTAGGCTCCTCAAATTTAGCATATTCAAAATGAAATCACTAAATGCTTTCCATCCACAGCTCAACCTCTTCCTGCCAACTTGCCCATCTCAGTAAATGCAACTCCATCCTCCCAGCTGTTTAGGCTTCAGAGTGCCATTCTGACTCCTGTCCTTTGTCACATCCTATGCACTATTCATGAGATACACCTTCAGAATATATTCAGACTTTCACCATTTCTCACCATCTCCACGTCTCCCTTCATCTAAGCCAAAAGCCTCTCCTGTCTGAATACTGTCTTACAGTCTCCCAACCACTCCCCTACTCAGTTGAGACTTCCCCTGGCATCTAATATAACAGAGCAATTTCCCTACTTCCCTTCCCTACTTCCCTACTCAGCTGTATTTTCTCACAGGCCAGTTATCAATATCTAACATAATCTACATTTACACATAAACTCTAGAAGAGTAAAGATCTCTGCTTTGTTTATTGCTGTATTTCCATTGCCCGAAAGAATATGTAGTACTCAATATATATTTGTCTAATGAATAGTTGAATAAGTATTGAAATAAGCCCCCAATGATTTCATGATCTAAATTCATCATGTGACCAGAATGGGAGACCCATGTGACTAGGATATCATGGTATGTGGGACCGTTGTCCATAACTCATTACTCCACGGTCAGCCTTAAACCTTCTTAAAGCATCAAGACTCTGAGGACATGAGTCTTATCTCATGTCCTCAGAGCTTACTATTTAATATATTATTCCACAGCAAACTTGGAAAACTAGTTCTTAAATAAGCTATACGATGTTCTTAAGGAAAGAAAAAGAAAATCTGTTCCCGAGAGGGTAAAGAGTGAATGCAGAGGCTAAGGCAGAAGGAACAGCCTATGACAGGCCTGTTCAGAAAATAGGGCCATGTTGGAAGCAACAAAAGATGTGGGTACAGCGAGGCTGTCTGTGAAATGATACCCTTCAGACATTTATTAAATGCCTGCTCTGCCAGACACTGTGCTCGGTGTCAGGACAGGCGTCAGACGCCTCTAAGTATGAATAGGGCAGACTCCTGTTTCCAGATATAAGTTATATGATCAGTTAGAAATGGCAGCAGGCCCTTGGATAAACCATCGTCCTCGGGGTCCCAAACCTGGCTGTTCTTGGGACAGGACTGCTTAAAGAACTTCCCAAAAACGCCAGTTCCTGCGGCCTACCCTAACTAAATTAGCATCACTCGAAGTGCTGCATATATGTGTATTTTATATCTACATATGTGGGTACATATGTGTGCACATAACTGGACTTCTTCGGCTCTGATACAGTCCACAGACCATTATTTAGAATCACTGCTATTGACAGCTGAAAATATGGGAGTGAAAGGAAGATGAAGAATCACTGGAACAGTTATAAGTCTTTTCACCAGTGATGATCCAATTCATATGCTGAAGGTTGTCACCTCTGAGAATGAAAGAAAATCTGGATTCACCCCTTCACAATAGTAGAATTAGATGTTAGGGGACAAGAAGAAATAATTAAGAATTCTGAAAAGAGACTAAAAATACTTCTTAGGAGAAACAGTGAACTGCACCAATTCAAGAAGCAACAAAGTATTTCTCATGCATAATAAACTATGGAGTCACTTCCCAGGTATATCCATGCCCACATGCCTATTTTCAACTTTTTTGTATTTTGAAACTTAGCGATGTAGTGCAGAAGAGTAATTATTCATTTCCCTCTCAAATATTTTTGAAAATGAGAATTGCTATATTAAAATAATGAATACTAAACTGAAAGGTGCAGAACAGATGCCGTGCCCAAAAAGATGGGTCTTGCTAATTAACTCAGTACTCATTAAAGACGAATGGCTCATGAAGCTAACATAATTGTGTTGTGCTTTAAAATGTATAATTAATATGGAAAAGAATGCATTATTAAAATAAAATAATTTGTTCTTGCAATGGTTAGTCTGTGGCCTACTTGGGAAAGTACAGTTTTAACTTTTACTGTGATCAACCTCACTTTTTTATTCAAGTGTTTAACCAACACTTACACGGTGCTTATTATACACCAGGCATTCTCCTGAGCACATTACAAACTTTATTTAATGTTGTAGGAAAACACTGAGGTATATAATATACTGTCTACATCAGAGAGGAATCTGAGGTATTGTGCGCCTAGGAGGCTTGCCCAAGGACTAAACCAGAAAAGATCCAAACCCAGACCATCAATCTCCAGAAATCATGTTAAGGCAAGGCAGCTGCCATAACCATACGAATTTTATTAATTTTGAAGAAATTTAACTCTTATCTGAAAATAGATAATGGAAGCTAGTTTGTGACATTTCACCACTCTAGCTAATAAACATATTAAAATAAACATAGAGCAAGCCCTCTACATATGAACAAGTCCCATTCTGAGAGCATGTTTGTAAGTCCAAATTGTTCATAAGGCTAACAAAGTGGTCCTAGGTATCCAGCTAACACAATCAGCTATGTAGTCCTTTGCTGTAATAGGTTTTTAATACTTACCACACAAATAATACATAAAAAACACAAAAAATAAAGAAAACATTTTTAATCTGACAGTCAGTACCTTGCAAAGTACAGTAGTGCAGTGCAACAGCTGGCACCCAGGGGCTGGCACCGAGGAGCAGGCAAGAAGGGTTACGCTAAGTGGAGGAGGGAGCGGGGGAGGGGGATGGTAGCGCTGAAGGACTGTCAGCGATAGGAGGCAGAGGGCCTGCTGGACGTCACTCATGCCTGATGCCGATGGCTCTGGTTCTGGTTCCCTGCTGGGCTCGATCCTGCCTACCCTCTTGATACAACAACCCAGTAACACCGGATGGTAGCTCTCTATTTTTCTCATCATAGATGACACAGTAGCACCGGACTGCATTACGAACAGCTGCGGCGACCTCTGTGGACCAGTCTGCATTCGGGTCCTGTTCCTCAAAAGCTAACAGAGCCTCCTCAAATAAGCACAAGCTCCCTGCCATCTGGGGCCTCCCAGGTGGCACAAGTGGCAAAGAACCTGCCTGCCAATGCAGGAGTCTTAAGAGATGCAGGTTTGATCCCTCGGTCAGGAAGATTCCCTGGAACAGGGCATGGCAACCCACTCTAGTATTCTTGCCTGGAAAATCCCACAGACAGAGGAGACTGGTGGCTACAGTCCATAGGGTCGCACAGAGTCAGACATGACTGAAGTGACTTAGCACGCACACGCCTTGCCATTTCCTGTATCGTGAACCTTTCCAGCTCCTCAGTTACTTCTTCTTCCTCCTGTCTCTCTTCGTCCTTTCTCTGGGCCTCCAATTCCATCAGGTCTTCATTAGTAAACTCCTCGCATTGCACAGCAAGGAATTCAACAGAGTCATCCTCTTGCAGATCTAGCTCAGAATAAGGATGCTGTACTACTGCACTCTATACAGTATCGTAAAGTACACAAAAGCACAACCGCTTGTAGAGGACACACGCACGTGACAATGTGCACCAGACGTCTGAACTAACGTACATGAGCGGACAGGCAAACGCCCGTTCACATCTTTGAACGCTCACAATTTGAAGGTTCGTACATAGCAGACTTACTGTATCTGAAAGATGAGCCAACTGAAATATCCAAAATTATCCACATGTCTGATTTCCCCATCTTTTGTCTTGGGCTGGGTTCCCGAGAAGCAGATACTGGGACCAGGCTGTGAGAGGCAATACTTTGTTTGGGAAGTGATCTCAGGAAGTGCTGAAAGGTGAGCGGGCCCATGAGACAGGGCCTCTTTATTCCATGTGTCCATGAAGGAGCTGTCCACCATGATGGCTGGACACCCTCCAACAGGGACAAGCAGGCGACCCAAGCAAGGCCAACCAGCTTTTCCTGAAGTTAAAATAATAATGACTCTGAAAAAGAAAATTCCTATCCAGTGCTTTGCTGAAATGACAAGAGGAAAATATGGATGCCAGCAGTCTTCTTAGTAGATACATGGAGACATCCTACCTGCAAAGAAATCAAGCCAACACAAGCAACATTTCCCAGAAGAGAAGAAGAGCCCTGCCCTATTGTTTGAGCCCGAGCTTGGCTGTGACTGCAGTAACGCCAGCTCAGAGAGTCCCCAGTGAATGCCCTTCTACTGGAGCTGCTTTGAGCTCTATCTCATAACGAAGGAGTCCCACTGCGGCTTGTTACAGGTCACATTAAATCCACAGCACACTGCTTAGGCTACAGGGGGTGCCTGACAAATCTAGTTCTTTCCCATGCCTGGCACTTCCAGAAGATCCTCAGTTCCTGCCTCTGACTTATAATTTTGGTCCTCATCTTCCCTCCCAACAATAATTTCTCACTCACCTGGAAATCAGAGAGTTCCCAATAATATCCCCCAACTAGGTGATTTAAATCCTATGCTTAATATTAATGTGTTAATGTTTTTCTTAATATTAATATATTTCCTGTTAGAGTCTGAGATCTGAATTCTGAAGAATGAATCTGCCTACTTTTAACCACTGTTATAAAAGCTTAATTTAAAATAAAAATGTAAAATAAATAAAGAAAATAAAACAAAAATTCATGTGTGTAGGGCTGTGGGAGAAGGAAAAAGAGTTAAATTTTCTTTTCTATCCATATAAAAAAGGCTATGGATATTACCTACATTAATAAAATAAAATAGAAATCATAAAATAATTTATTGCTATGGAGGTAAATAATACACTACACACACGTAAATATACATGTATAATTTTACACATCTCAGTTAAAAGAGATGAAAGTGACTCCTCCTCGGAAAATGGAAGTAGGAAAAGTAGGAATAAGAAAAACTGTCCTAAGAAGACAAGCGTCATAGGATATCACTTAAATGTGGACTCTAAAAAGTGATACAAATGAACTTAATTACAAAACAGAGCCACATACACATAAAGCAAACTAACAAACTACCATACTTTGAAAAGACACATGCACCCCAATGTTCATTGCACCACTGTTTAAAATAGCCAAGACATAGGACCAACCCAAGAGATGAATGAATAAAAAAGATGTGGTACATATACACAATGGAATGTTACTCAGCCATAAAAAGAATGAAATAATGCCATTTGCAGCAACATGGATGGGCCCAGAGATTATCATACCAAGTAAGGTAAATCAGACAGAGCAAAACAAATATCATATATTACTTACATGTGGAATTTAAAAAATAATACAATGGGCTTATTTACAAAACAGAAGGAGACTCACAGGCTTTGAAAACAAACTAATAGTTACCAAAAGGAAAGGTGGGTGGAGGCATAAATTAGGAGTTTGGGATTAACATACACACATTCAGTTCAGTTCAGTCACTCAGTCGTGTCTGACTATTTGCAACCCCATGAATCGCAGCACGCCAGGCCTCCCTGTCCATCACCAACTCCCGGAGTTCACCCAAACTCATGTCCATCGAGTTGGTGATGCCATCCAGCCATCTCATCCTCTGTTGTCCCCTTCTCCTCCTGCCCCCAATCCCTCCCAGCATCAGGGTCTTTTCCAATGAGTCAACTCTTCGCATGAGGTGGCCAAAGTACTGGAGTTTCAGCTTCAGCATCAATCCTTCCAATGAAC
This sequence comes from Bos indicus x Bos taurus, assembly GCF_003369695.1. Taxonomy (NCBI): domain Eukaryota; kingdom Metazoa; phylum Chordata; class Mammalia; order Artiodactyla; family Bovidae; genus Bos; species Bos indicus x Bos taurus. Next base: position 39,309,001 of record NC_040102.1, read on the forward strand.
ACCGAGGACTGATCTCCTTTAGAATGGACTGGTTGGATCTCCTTGCAGTCCAAGGGACTCTCAAGAGTCTTCTCCAATACCACAGTTCAAAAGCATCAACTCTCCAGCGCTCAGCTTTCTACACAGTCCAACTTTCACATCTATACATGACCACTGGAAAAACCATAGCCTTGACTAGACAAACCTTTGTTGGCAAAGTAATGTCTCTGCTTTTGAATATGCTATCTAGGTTGGTCATAACCTTCCTTCCAAGGAGTAAGCGTCTTTTAATTTCATGGCTTCAATCACCATCTACAGCGATTTTGGAGCCCCCCAAAATAAAGTCTGACACTGTTTCTACTGTTTCCCCATCTATTTGCCATGAAGTGATGGGACCAGATGCCATGATCTTCGTTTTCTGAATGTTGAGCTTTAAGCCAACATTTTCACTCTCCTCTTTCACTTTTTTCAAGAGGCTTTTTAGATCCTCTTCACCTTCTGTCATAAGGGTGGTGTCATCTGCATATCTGAGGTTATTGAGATTTCTCCTGGCAATCTTGATTCCAGCCTGTGCTTCTTCCAGCCCAGCGTTTCTCATGATGTACTCTGCATAGAAGTTAAATAAGCAGGGTGACAATATACAGCCTTGATGTACTCCTTTTCCTATTTGGAACCAGTCTGTTGTTCCATGTCCAGTTCTAACTGTTGCTTCCTGACCTGCATATAGGTTTCTCAAGAGGCAGGTCAGGTGCTCTGGTATTCCCATCGCTTTCAGAATTTTCCACAGTTTCTTGTGATCCACACAGTCAAAGGCTTTGGCATAGTCAATAAAGCAGAAATGGATGTTTTTCTGGAACTCTCTTGCTTTTTCCATGATCCAGCGAATGTTGGCAATTTGATCTCTTGTTCCTCTGCCTTTTCTAAAACCAGCTTGAACATCTAGAAGTTCACGGTTCATGTACTACTGAAGCCTGGCTTGGAGAATTTTGAGCATTACTTTATTAGCGTGTGAGATGAGTACAATCGTGCGGTAGTTTGAGCACTTTTTGGCATTGTCTTTCTTTGGGATTGGAATGAAAACTGACCTTTTCCAGTCCTGTGGCCACTGTTTAGTTTCCAAATTTGCTGACATATTGAGTGCAGCACTTTAACAGCATCATCTTTCAGGATTTGAAAGAGCTCCACTGGAATTCCATCAC